>NC_064859.1:102123307-102423307 GCF_024139225.1 Suncus etruscus | reverse complement strand
CACCCTATTGTCGTGCTATCATTCCAGCTCCTAAATTTTGTAAATAAAATAGTAAATAATTTTAAATAGGGTCGGAGAGATTGCACAGCAGTAGGGCGTTTGCCTTGCTCGTGCCCAACCCAGGCTGGACAGTAGTTAGATTCCCAGCATCCCTTATGGTCCCCCAGAGCATGCTAGTGACAATTTCTGAGCACAGAGCCAGTTTAAGTAAGACATAAAAGGAAAACATAAAGGTACATGGGTTTTGGGGATGATTATATAATAAACCCTAATGCTTCAAGATCAGATAAACTTAGTTTTCTTTCTTCAGGTAAGATATTTCATGAACTGCAGAGCCTTATAAACGATGATCCCAAAAGTTGGCTGACGGCCATTTCAATCTGGAAGAATTTCCTCGAAGTTGATGCAAAAGAAGAAAAGCTTTCTCTTAGCCATGTGAACCCCCTAAAAAGAAAAGCAGGTGTCAGCGATGATGTGGGTGCTAAGAAGCTCAAAGCAGAGACACAGCCCGAGCTGGAGGAGGAGGACTGGGATGGGGGACAGATGCCCTGTGGAGGAGACCCTGCCACCGCCCCCTCCAACATCCCCTCCTGGGGCCACTTGACCTTCCGTGTCTCCTGTCGATGTAGTGGGGCTGTGGGCCGGGCGTGCACTGCTCAGGTGAGTTCCCGGGTAGGCGCCTGCCTGATCCCCTCACCTGAGACTGGGGTGCAGACCCTCGCTTCCATGTAACGCCAGGAGGACACCAAACTCTGGGTGTACTTTCTGGGCCAGCGGGCATGTGCCCAAGGGCCAGTGGGGGACATTACTGAGCAAGGTCCAGGCCTGCTGGTTCCTCCCCATGTCTGCTGCAAGGATCTAGCCCCCTACTGACACCCCCACCACCACAGAGCCCCCTGTTGGGAGGCTTCTTTCGAAGCCAGGACTCTGGCCCCTCTGGGTTCAGCTCCAAAGATCAGCTTCACAACTGGGATTGTCACCAGTATCTGTCCTACAGGGTGAGGTCAGCCTGAAACTGTCCCAGCCCGGGACTGGAGCACCTAGGGTCATGAACCCAAAACCGTAGCAGCCTAGATGCTCCTTCCTAAGGCCTGTGGCCCAAATCTGAGAGGGACCTCTCTATATCCTGGAAATACAATACCCCAGACTACCCAGACTACCAGGGTCAAGTGCAGGCCGGCCTTCGTAGGAGTGGAGTGGATAGGGTCTGTGTGGTGTGGGCGGGGATTAGGGTGGGTAGGTGGGGCTTGGTGAGGAGTGGGTGGAGCTCTCCTCTGAGTGGGCGGAGTTTGTGTTGGGCTCAGTGTAGGTGGGTGGAGCATGGTGTGGGGTGATAGGGCTCCAAGAAGAGTGGGCGTGGTTTATGAGTGGGTGGGCGGGGCTCGGCACAGACTTACCTTCTGTCCACTGACTTGACCCTCTTGCAGCTTGGCTGGTCCTGAGCCTGAGGTTCTGGCTCCTCTCACGTCTGCTTTTCCAGGAGGCGGGAAGAGTGTTGGGAATCGCCCTTAAGAAGCAGTTTGGCTGGAAGGCGGACTTGAGGAACCCGGGGTTTGAGGTAGGAGCCGGTCCTTGGCTTGCACCACGGTGATGGCAGGCGACAGGCAGCAGCTGCTCCGCTGGTGGTCCTGGTGGTGCTCCCTGTGGGTCCCAACAGTGGGTCTGCGGGTCCTGCCACCTCTCCACTCCACAGCAGGGGCCGGTGCAGAGGGTTTGCAAATTGTGAAAATGTCTTGTATGATTCCTTGTCATTGTAAGTAAGTTCTTGTTGTTTGGATCCGACAGAGCTGTTGCTGACAGCAACACATGTTATGTTTTTATTATTATTTATTTAATTTTTATTTGACCCTCAGAGAGGGTTTCTGCTCCAAACGGCAATAATAGCTGTTGCTGGTGAATGAAGATCTTTGGGGCTCTAGGATGGTTTTATCCTGGGATCCTGCTTCCATTTCCTGCTGTCCACATCTCACACTCTCTCACTCTCTTTCACTCTGTCTCACCCTCTCACTTTCATTTTCTCTTTCACTCTCACCCTCTCTCTTTCTCACTCTTACCCTCACTTTCTCTCACTCTCACCCCCCCCTTCTCACTACCTCACTCTCTTCTCCCCTCACCTGGTTTCCTCCTCTGCTTGCTTCCCAACCACCACCCCCCAACCAGCTTCCATTCCTGTCTTAGACCCTCAAGCCAGTTTCTTGGAGTTTAGCCCAAAACTAAACTTACTGACCACTTACTGTGACCAGAGACAGTTCCCACTGTTAGACATAGATCTGTAACAAAAAAAATTGACCATGCTGAAATCACAGTCAAATTTGTAGCAGGAGTTACAGAATCATCAGATCTCAGCAAATTTTATTCTGTGGGATTAATAGGAACACACACACACACACACAATCACAGGAGAAGCAAATATTAACTAGGAGAGACTCAATAGTGTGACTAAAATAGGGGTGAGGAAGCGGAAGGCTTTTCTGATGAAGGTGACCTTGATGGTGACTTTCCAGAGCTGCATCCCTGTCTCTCAGGAAATGCGCCTATCCTGGCCCAGCTCCGAGTGACATGCTTACTCGAGAGTCGCCTTGGAAAAAACTGACACCGGAGCCCCAAAGTTCCAAGAGCCTCACAAGGCGGCTAAAGCAACATTCGGACTTGTCCCTCCGTGTGAGTCGCTGCTTCTTGAGAGGATTTAGATCTTCCTTTTGGCCTTTGTATAGGGAAGACAAACAAACAGTGTCTGTCCACCAAAGGGGCATGTGGTCCAGTGGGCTCCATCCCATACCATCCTGCAGAAAGAGCCCCATTCCATCCTGACAGCTCAGGAGTCTGGGAGACCACATTGATCTTGGAGTTTACTATGAAATGGGGCCAGAGCAATAGCACTGCCTTGAGTGCAGGGTTTGATCCCGGCATCCCATAGGGTCTCCTGAACTTGTCAGGAATAAATTTTTTTAAACTTTATTTGTTTATTGATTGATTGATTGATTTCTGGGACACACCCAGCGGCACTCAGGAGCCACTCCTGGCTCTGCACTCAGAAATTGCTGGGAGATCACATGGGATCATAGGGTCCCTCCCCTGTCGGCTGCATGCAAGGCTAATACCCTACCGCTATGCTGTCGCTCTGGCCCCATCCCAGGAGTAAATTCTGAGCACAGAGCCAGGAATAATCCCTGAGCACTGCCAGGTGTGGCCTAAAAACCAAAATAACAACAATAATAATAATAATAATAATAATAATAATAATAATAATAAAGTACCCAACACTTGATCTGCTCAGGAGAAATATTCAGGCAGGGTTGGGAGCCGTCTCAGAGGAATGGAACGCAATGAGCATGTGCTAATCCCTGAGTTGGATGCCTGCACTGCTGCCAGATGTGACTCTGGTAGCCCCCCATACTCCGGGCCCTCCTGGGCATCACACTGCCAGGCTGAGTAGAGTACTTATGCAGCTGGAAAAGTGATTCCGTCACTTTTTTTCTGTTGAAGCTTTCAAGCAAAGCTTTTGCCTTTCCTGACAAGGTTCAGGATGTTTGTACCATTGCACTGTTGTACTGATGGTGTATTTCCTGGCCCGCTACTAACTTCTGTCTTTCCTTTCAGATCTTCGTCCATCTGAATGATGTTTACTCCGTGGTGGGAATTCCTATATTCAGGTCAGTGAATGATTACCACGGGGAGGGGAGCTGAGGGAGGGGTTGGACATCTCGAGACTTTGTGAAATGATGAACATAACGCTCGTGATACGAGAAAAGTGAGAGGGCAGAAGGTAATAAAGGCCACCCAAGCATTGGAGTCCGTGCCTAGCCTGTGGATTAGTCCACTCCACTCACGCCTGATCACTGGGCTCATAGCGAAAAGTGGATTCAATGACTTGAATGTCCATTGATTTTTCTACAGGTCCAAATTGAAGCTAGAGATCTTTTTAATTTGTGGGAATGTAACGTTTTAATTAAAATAGGAAATAACTGCTCAGTTCCTAAAAATTTCGTTTTGATTATTCCCCAAGCTTTCGTGCCCTTATTCTTTGAATGTGAAAAAAATATTGTTGTTCTTCTTTTAATTATTGTTAATTTTTTAGTTTGGGTGACCACACTTGGCTGTGCTCAGGGATCACTCCTGGCAGTGCTCCATTATGTCTTATGGATGCTAGGAAAAGAACTAGGTTGGCCACATGTGAAGCAAGTAACTTGCTCCCAAAACTGTCTCTCTGGTCCCAAGTGTCTGTTTTTTGGTGTGGTTTTTTATTATTTTTTAATCTTTAGATATTTGCCAAGTTACAGGGCGTATTGCTGTGAGAAAAATACCTGATTCTTTTCTCACTCAGAGGTTGGTTGAACCTGACAGTGCAGCTGGTGTGGATGGTTCTGGATGGGCCAGAGGGTCAGATGGCTAGAGACAAACGCCGATTCCCCGTCTCCAGAGCACGTGGCTTTCATCTGCTTCTTCAGAGCACTTCACTGTCTGACCAAGCAGATCAGGGGAAGAGAGAGTACCTTATTCAAGACGATTCTAGATGTGAAGTTGGGTTTGGGGAACAGTGGGCTTTGCGGGATGCTCACCCACGTTTTCCCTGAGCATTGCCCATCTGGGTCTCGGAGAGAACACCCCATGGACCATTCTCATCCAATGCCAGAAGTTAGCACAGTGCAGGGGTGTGGAAAAAAGAGGGCAGCCTGGGGCTTATGGTGCTGCAGTTAGAAATGGGGTTGGTCCTAGAGCCCATGGGGTGCCTTCGCACCCTCTGGACACCCGTGTGGTGCCAGCCTCCTGGTCCAGGCTTCACCCTGCAGTAGTGTCCACAACACAGATGGACAGAAATGTGACTCCTGTTTAGAAGGGAGCTGACCACTGCCATCTGTCTAACCACCCAACACCAGCCTAGGTGGGGCAGGAACTGTGACCACAGCAGGAAAGTGAGAAATGCCTATTAGAAGCAGCTATCAAGCTCATGCTGGTGACCATTTGGCCTTACAGGGGGTCTTCCCTCGAACATTCTAGAACATGTCATCCTCAGCCATGCTGAGGGTGAGGCACAAACTTAAGTGTTTTAAGCCCCGAAGAAGGGAACAAGTTTTTAGTTTTCTCCTGTGTTCAATGTCAGGGTGCTGTACTAATCACTTACCAGATGCACTATAGGACTTTTGGGGGGGGTTTTGGTTGTTGGTTTTTTGGCTTGGGAGGGTTGTTTGTTTGTTTTGTGTTTTGGGCTACACTCTGTGACGATCAGGGTCTACTCCTGGCTATGCACTCAGAAATCGCTCCTGGCTTAGGGGACCATACAGGACGCCAGGGGATAAAACTAAAGTTCGTCATAGACTGGCGTGCACAAGGCAAACGTCTTACCGCTTGCGCCACCGCTCCATCCCCAGAGCTCTTTTTGTTTTCAAAGCGTCACATTTTTGCTTAAAATTATTAGAGGGTCTGTAAAAATCATTCATGGATTAAAGCACTTGTCTTGCCAGTGGCTGGCCCTGATGCGATCCCTAGTACTGTATAGGAATGACTCCTGAGCACAGAGGTAGAAATAAGCCCTGGGCATTGCTGGGCGCACCTCATGGGTAGGTGGATGGGAAGGGAGAGAAAGAGGGAAAGAAAGAAAGAAAAGAATTCCTGAAATGTTAGCCAGCCTCGCTCATGGTAGCAGTACTCACTGGTGTTGTTGCCATTGCATCTCGCCTGGTAGCAATCCCTGAGAGTCACCTGTAAGAGGTGAGTGAGGCTGAGCATTGATGGTTCAAGCTCCTCTGTGGCTCAGGGCCCAGTGGGCTCCAGGAAGGGATGGGGTCTGAGCATATGGCACTGGCTTAAAGGGTCAGTGCTGGGTATGAGAGGGAGGGCAGAGGGAGATTGGGCGCCATCCGCAGTGGCAAGAACCTGCAGATGGGGGAGCCTGTGGGTCTGAGCCTAAGAAGTGTGGATGATGGAGATCATGAGCCTGACTCCAAGAGACAGGATGACGGAGCCGGTGGGCCTGAGTCCAGGAGAGTTGGGGATGATGGAGCCGGTGGCCTGTATCAGGAGAGCGGAGGTGGGGGGATGGGGGGCAGGCCCAGCCCTCAGTGGCCTGAGAGGCTTGTGATGATACTGCGTCTTCCAAGTGCCCGAGGACCTTGCCCACCACAGAGCCCTGCTTTCCTTGAAGCCAGGAACCAGCAGGATGCGAGACACATGTGGGTTACCTGTAACAGGCAGTTGGGCGGCCCAGCCATGACCTCACAAACTGCAGGCCCAATAGATAAGTGGTGTTGGGGTCACCACTCCTGGGGCTGGTCACCACATTCCCCTGCATTGACACAGGGGCGGGGGACAGTAGTAGGTTCTGGGGGCAGGCCCACAACCACCCGCCCCCGGACATTTACCCTCTCCCTCTGCAGGGTCCCGCTGGCCAGCAGGAACTACATCCAGACGGCCGGACTGCGTTCCACCGTGGCCTGGGCACTCGCCTCGCTGGCTGACATTCAGGCAAGGACTTCCCCCCACCCCCACCTGATGTGGTGTGCACAGCCCCTCACAGTGTCTTGTGTACAGATAAAATAGTAATGCACCCCCCAACATTGTTCCTCCAGGAACAGTGAGTGAGCTAGTTTCTGGCATTCTTCAGAAAACATCGTAATTGCAAAAATGACCGTTTCTAGGGCCAGAGCGATAGCACAGTGGGGAGAGCTCTCGCCTTGCACGCAACTGACCCAGGTTCAATCCTCGACATTCCTATATGGTCCCCCAAGTCTTCCAGGAGTAGTCAGGAGTAATCCCTGAGCACCGCAGGGTGTGTGACTCCAAGACAAACCAAAAAGACGATTTCTCTAGCTTCAGCAATCAATGTTCCCTCCCCTTTGTTTATTTAACATGATCACCTCAAAGTTCTGCTTAATTTATTTAACCCTAAAGGGCTTCTGAGACTCCCACAGGAACATGTCCAGTACGGTCAGCCTCCAGAGCTGCCCAGACCCTCATGCACTGCGGCTCCTCACTGCTCCCTGTTGAGCTGTGGCCACCATGGACAGACACTTCTCTGGCGCTGCCTGGCGCATCCTTCCCCATTGCTGGCCAGCAGTGGCCCCTCTACCTCCTGAAGCACTGAGAGTCCGTTGGGCCCTTAGTTCACAGTCCTGGTTTCTGCCTTGATCGGCCCCAGCTACTAAACCAGTGTCTCTCTGCTTGCAGGCTGGGGCCTTCGTCCTGGACCCCATGTGTGGCCTCGGGACGATCCTTCTGGAAGCTGCCCAGGAATGGCCGGTAAGTTGTCCGGTGTGACGGTCCCACAGGCTGATGCTTCTGTCTGGGCTGATCTGACTTCTCCCAGATCTTGTTCAGAACCATTTGGTGCTGTTCACTGTCTTGGGAAGGAAGCTGAGAAATGGTAGGGTTCAGAGCTATAGCACAGTGGGGAGGATGGAGAGGACGTTTGCCTTGCACAAGGCTGATCCATGTGCAATCTCCGGCATCCCATATGGTCCCTTGAGCTGCCAAGAATGATTCCTGAGTGCAGAGCCAGGAGTAATATCTGAACACTGCCGAGTGTGGCCCAAAACCAAATAATAATAATAATAATAAAATACAATGATAAACTTGGAAAAACATGAAGGATCTTCATAATAGTCCAACTTAAACAGCATGAGCTAATCCCTCAATTCTTGGGCAATTGCAAAATATTAAGATTTACATTTGTTTATAGAAGCTTTTCATTCTTTTGTTGGATATCATTTCTGAAAAGTGCTATGAGTTGGAAGTTTTGCTTCTGTTAAAACTTTTCTTGGTGTAGGGAGGAGTCACACCCCGAGGTGTCAGACCTTTCTCCTGGTATGACCCAAAAACAAACAAAATCATTCCATCCCTGTCACCTCACTGGTTCCCGCCCAGACTCGGCTCCTCTTCCTTCCACACAGGACGTGTATTACGTAGGCGCCGATGTCAGCCACAAGCAGCTGCTTGGTGCTGGGGACAACCTGAGCGCCGCAGGACTGCGGGACAAGATTGAGCTGTTCAGAGCGTCTGTCACAGGTGAGGGTGGGGTGGAGCAGTGGGTAGAGCTGGGGTCGGACTGAACAGGCAGTGCCTGCCAAAGGTCTTTGTTCCATATTGAGGATCCCATGTCCCATTTTGAGGTTCTTTGTTTTTGTTTTTGGGCCACCCAGTGGTGCTCAGGGCTTACCCCTGGCTCTGCACTCAGGAATCACTCCTGGCAGCCTTGGGGGGTCCTATGGAATGCGGGAGATTGAACCTGGATTGGTCGCATGCAAGGCAAACAGTGTGGCCCCACTGTGCTCTCGCTCCAGTCCCTCCTATCAAGAGCTTTCTCCTCTTAGTTTCTATATCAAGGTCGGGAATCCCAGTCTGCAATCCACGCCAGGGCTTGTGAATGGATCTGAGGTGCCCTTGTTCTGGGGAGCACCCGACACTCTCCATGTCTGGCTCAGACCCAGAGACGTCCACCTGGAGCTTCAGGCCACTGCTGCCCTCGGCTCTGGGCTGGGCCCACATATCACCTGGGCCTGTAGCAGCTCCTCCAGCTGGGGTGGCCACTCAGACCCTCCCCACCTGGGCTGTTCTGCTTGAAACCTGATGCCTCAGAGTGGGGTGCCCCAGGGAATTCAGGGTGGAAAAATAGACCCCCGAGTGGTTGGTTGTAGAGAGTCCGCACAGCCAGTGTTGGTATGTGGATCCTCCTGCTGGGAAGGCGGCACAGGGCGGGGCATGAGCTTTACCTGGGGGCTCCGGGTCTGCCCCTCAGTTCCGCAGGGAGTAGCCCCAGAATCGTATCTGGGTGATTTTGCACACAGCAGCCATGAAGGGAAGACAGAAACAGTGTCCAAATGGCGTGCTCTAGTTCCGTACCCCAAAACCAGAGCCCGGAGTCAGCACCAGAAGGCAGCGAAGCAGATGGTTCCAGCTGGTTTTAAAGCTGCTTCGGGGGCCAGAGAGGTAGGACAGTGGGTAGGATGCTTGCCTGCACTTGACCAATCCAAGTTTCAATCCCAGAACCACGTAGGGTCCCCTGAGCAATGCCAGGAGCGAGTCTTGACTGAGCACAGAGCCAGAAGTGAGTCTCAAGCAGACGCAATCAGAAGTGAGCCCTGAGCACAGAGTCAGGAGTGAGTCCCGAGCAGAGCCAGGAGCAACCCCTAAGCACAGAACCAGGAGTGAGCCCCGGACACTGCCAGGTGTGGCCCAAAAGCCCAGGCACAAGCACACAAAAGCAGCCACCTGTTACCTGGTTCCCTGCCCCTCATCTCCTGTCCAGATAGGGTCGGGAGAGGCTGGAGAAGGGCTGGGCCCTGTCAGACCAATTTGCCCAGTTCCCGAGACACTGGGTCAGTCGATGTCTGTCTAGCTACCACCATTTTGCTGTCTGGAGTCCTGAAGGGGGCCACAATTGGGCCTGTCTTTTCCACACAAGGGGACCAAGCTCATAACACCACCTAGCCGTGTTGTGATAGGGCCTCAGGGAGCAGAGCCAACCAGCTCCTGCCCTAGTGGCCCCTGCAGCCTTTTCATGGGTCACCGGTGTATGGCCTATATTGGCTTTTTCATGCCCCTCCGGTGAAACAGCAATGGCCCCTGTGGTCCCTGTCCTGCCCCGTGTGTCGGAGCATCATGGGGGAAGTGGAAGGACCGCAACTGGGTTCTGGGGTGCATATCTGGGCCCACTCCATGTCCCTCCTGGGATCTGGCGACACTCCTTCCTATCATACTCTTGGGGAATATCTTGGTCACTTCACAGCATACTTGACCCGGAACCCCGCTTTCCTGTGGACAGGATGCAATGAGGGTGACCCTAAACATCTTGGGGTCGGCATTCCCAGCCCTCAGCAGATCCAGGGAGCAGTCCTGGCCCAACCATCAGCACCCTAATCTCTGTTCTCCCTTCCAGAGCTGCCATGGCCGTCTGCAAGTGTAGACGCCGTGGTGTCTGACATGCCCTTCGGGAAGAAGTTCAGGCTGAAGCAGGACGCAGGCAGCGCCCTGAGGGAAATGGAGAGGTCAGTGGGGGCGCACCGGCTCTGCACCCAGACCTGCCCTCACTCTGGCCTCGACCTCTGCGTGTTTGGTCTCTGTCGCCCTTGCCCGGAGTCCTGCAGCCATCCTCCGATTGTGTAGACCCTGGCACAGACCAAAGGTCATCCTCGGAGTGCACAACCCATATCGGGTGTACAGTGAGAGATGCAGGAGGAGGAGGCCTGAGGCACCAGGCACCTCACAGTGGCTTTTCACATCTGTGTGACAGTGGGGGACACACAGAGGCTGATAAAAGGCTACTGCTTCCAGAAGGGCCCATAATGTTCCTCCGGTCACAAGTCACTCTGTGTCCTGGTGGGCAGGCTGTGTTTTCTTCTGCAAGGAGCAATGTCCGTCTGTCCCTCACGCACATCTGCCCCGCAGCTTTCCTTCCCACCGTGCTGCTGGTGTATCTGTTTTCCTACCTGGAGGCCCTGGCAGCAGGATCCTTTTTGGCCATTTCTGGGTTCTGGCTCTGACCGAATCCCATGGGTGCCTGTAGGTGCTGAGAGCTGCCAGGCTGTGGCTGCGATTCTGCACTTCCTTGTGACATAGGCGCATGTCCTTCCCTGGAGCATGACCAGCCACCCTTAGTGCTGTGCTGCCCAGAGCCAGGTGCCCACGTACCAGCGTTGGGTTCCCAGTGGGTATCACACACACACACACACCCCACCCCAGCCCTGCTCACCCACTCCCATGTTCTGTCCCTGCATTTCCCTTCACAGAACAGCAGCCCTGGCTCAGGCCTCACAGGTCTCCTGCTGCATCTCCCTCCTCCCCGGACCCCAGGCACAGTCTTGGGGTCTTCCCAGACCCCTTGTTGGCAGGATCCTGTACTTGGCAGGTTTGATTTTAGGGGTGAGGAGCTGGCCAGGGTGAGCCAGGGCACAGGAAAGAGACAGGTGGTGGGGACCCAGCTGGGCCCCAAGTCCCTATGCAGACAGACGTCAGGACACCTGGGACAACTACATCCCAGATCTCCGCACCATGGGGCTCTGCTGTCAGGAGGGTGGGAGACTCAGACAGCTCTGTCCTTGCAGGGTCCTTCGAGTTGGTGGCACCCTCGTACTTCTGCTCAACGAAGACCCCCACAGACTCTTCAGCACCCCGCTGTTTCCCGAGGATGGCCCCTTGAATGAGCACGGACTGCCTACACGCAGAGGGCCAGTGCCAGAGAGGGGGACAGGGGTGGGCACGTCCTGTGGGGAGGGCGTGACCGGGACAGAGTCTCCTCCTGGGGGCATGGTCTGTGCAGAGGGCATGGCCTGCAGGGAGGGCATCACCATGGCCCAGCCCCTGCTGGGCTCCTTGGTCCCAGTGGGCCAATATTGTGTGAGCCTGGGCAAGACCGAGGCCTTCCTGTGCAAGTACAAAAAGGGCACCATCACCCCGGGGACGCCCCCTGAAAAGCCGTCAACCTCTGGCCTGGTGGTGGAAAAGGACCCAGACAGCCTCCAGGACCCAGGTCCACAAGCACCCGTACAGACCTGAGGGCTGCTGCAGAGGGAGGGGAGGAGTTCCAGCTTTGTGCCCCCAAGAGCCTCCTGCCGCCACCCAGGGGCATGAGGAGGTGTGTGCACAGACTGATGGTGGCTGGACCCCCAAGCTCCGGTGGGCACAGGCCAGCTATCCTGGCTGCTTTACGTTTGGTTGGTTTTTTGGCCACACCAGGAGGTCCTCAGGTTATTCCTGGCTTTGCGCTCAGAAGCCTCTCCTGGCAGGCTCAGGGGACATACGGAATACTGGGGATCTAACCCGGATCGTCTGCATGCAAGGCAAATGCCTTACTGCTGTGCTATCACTCTGGCCTCTTCTTTTTGGTTTGGATTTTGGGACACACCTGGTGGTGCTCAGGGGGCCACATGGTGCCTCAGTTCCAGCCTGGGGCTTCCATAGGCAGCTCCCACTTGTTTCCACCTGCCTGAGGCTTTCAGCAGCTTCCGGGAGCTTGGAGAAAGCCAGTCAGCGGCTGCTCCCTTCGTAGCAAGAATCACTCAGGGATGTTGTTCTGTGTTCCCTGCACTGGTAGTAAACTTAGTGTTTGGAACCTGCAGTTTTCTTCTCTGTTGGAATGGAAACAGCTTTTATTCATGATCTTGTTTAACACCATCCGCCTTACGTAAAATGTCCACTGTGGAGAGAGGCAGGCAGCTGGACCCTAAAACCAGGGCAGGCTCTGTCGATGAGCTTCTGTCACTCAAACTCAAGGTCTGGACACCAAGGAGAGGAGACGACAGTAAGAACACTCAGTCGAGGCCCCAGGAATCTCAGGTAACAGTGGACCTGGCCAGTGGGGTCACACGATGAAAAGGGGGTGCAGGGTCTCCCGCCTGTCAGCAGCTCACAGGTGAAATGTGGGACAAAGCTCACCTTGTTGGGGCTTGGGGGCCACAAGCGGTGATGCTCAGAGCTGACTCTTAGCTCTGGCAGAACCTGGGGACTATATGGGATGCCAGGAACCAAACCAGGGCCGGCCGCAATTCGAGGAAGTACCTTCCTGCTACACCTTCTCCCCCCCATTCCCAGAACTCACCGTTAGGGACTTGGACAAGCATCTCAGGAATAAGAAACAGGCCTGAGAGGTGCTGGGCAGCCTGAGGATTCTCATAGGCCATAGTGGCTGGAGCAGAGGGGGCAGGAGATGGGTATAGCCAGTAGGACTAGGAAGCTGGGAGGGGACAGTGGGGGTGGCAGGGGAAAGGCCCCAGCCTTGCCTGTCCACTGCACTCTGGAACTCTGCCCTTTGGGGGGAAGGCGACGCTTTCCCTCAAGGCATGAGAATAGTCCCTGTATCTGGGGAGATCATCTTGGAGCTTCTCTGCAAACAGGGTGCAGCCATCTGTCTACTCTGCCCACCGGTTCAGTCCATATGGGCCTGTACTGGGGGACCTGGGGCAGTTCTGCCCAGGAAGGAAGGGAGGGAGGGACTTGCTCCCAGACATTCCTGTCGTCTGAGTGACAACAAAATTCTAATGTGCAAGGAAGGGTCTCACCTGCTCTGGGCGAGTGTAGACTACACTGCTGTGCTTTGTGGCAGAACTGACTTTCTGGTATCCTATGTCTGGTGTCTGTGATTGGGGTGTCATGATCACGTGCCCCTCAGACCTCCCTTTCTGCCAGCGTGGCCAGACCAGTGGGGAGAAGGGAGTGGACACAACTGTGAGTGTCCTAGAGGTGAGCACAGCTGAAGGGGGGACCCCGGAGACCACCTCACTCTTGGGGGTCGAGGAGGGGTTGCCTTCCCCGGGGTCCCCACAGCTCTGCCTGCATCTCAGGGTGCTGCGAGGGTGCTGGGCACAAGAGCCCATGGCCAGAGCCATGCCCTGCGACCAGCTCTCAGCCCCCTCTAAGCTCACTCTGGCCTGTCAGATGTACCGAGCCTTGCCACACACAACCATGCTTGGCCCCTTGCCAGGGTTCCTGGGCACCTGCCTGGCCATTTCTGCCTTATCAGACCAAGAACAGGCACAGGGGAAGAAAGGACCCCCCCAACGAGCAGAGCTGGGGTCCCCCCATCCCACTGTGGGATGTATGACCTGACCACTGCAGCTTGGATGGCGGGAGGTGCCCGGTCCCTGTCATCCCCTGAGCCTGGTGCCCTCAGAGATTCCAAGGGAGCCTGGGGGCTCCCTGGAACCGAGGATGCTCTGGGAACCCAGCCTTCTGTACCATCACTTCTGCACACGCTACCTGCCGGCACCCCTAGAGGGCACTGCGCCCCCTCCCAACTCCAGGCCCAGCTCGAAGGGGCTCCGGCGGTCATAGCAACAATGCCCTGTCTCCAGGACTGTCCTTGCAACGGTTTCCTGGCTCTTGCCTCTGTCATGAAAACTCTAGACCGGCCTGGAATAGCCTGGAAACATGCGTTGCCCCCAGAGCCTTCATGGGAAGGTGGGATGATGGTTCCCTGCAGAAATTCCCACCTACCAGACTCTAACTCATTCTCTAAGGTGCAGCCGTGTTTAGGGGCCATGAGCCGGGGGGTGGGGGGTCTTTGTGTCTGGACCCTGGGGTGTCCTGGGACACTTGGGCCTCACTCTTTCGTGCCACCTCGGCTCATGGAGCTCTGAGCTCATTCTGTCCGTCTTTCTGTCCATTTGTGCATTCTTTCGTTCATCTGTGCATTCCTCCAACTGCCCAGCTATCCATCTGTCTGTCTATTCATCCATGTGTGTCCGTCCACCCTCCCATCTGTCTGTCCATCCATTTGTGTCAGTCCGTCCAATCTGCCCCACAGCTCCCAGCACAGTCACAGGCAGCCTGAAAGCACATGAGGTATACTGGCCATCTCACGAGTCGGGGACCCCAATACCATGAGACCCTCCATTCTTCATGCAGCTGAGACACCCCCAACCCCTTGCAGGGAGGCCAGAAGTGAGCGTGGAAGCCAGGGCAGCCCCTACCCGTCCTGGTCCTTGGCAGAGGCAGGCACCTCACCTCACCACTCCGAGACCCTTTTGGAAGTGCCATCTCTGGCTGAGCCTGAGGGTGCCCACCAGGCAGCGTGCATGGGGTGCCTCTCCATGGGCACCTTGGCATGCGCTCTCATGCTGCAGGTGGCCTGGGCTGGGGAGTGGGGGGTTGGGGGAGATTCCTATTTCCCTTGGAGCCCAGCCCCGTCTTTACGGCAGAAGAAAATAAAAAGTGCCTTAACTGGAGAGAGAACCAACAAGGGTTGTCCTCTTCCTTGAGAACACGGTCTCCGTCCTAGGTCACTGGTGTGAGCTGGGGGGGGGGGGACAGAAGGTGACAGGGACCTCATAAGGTAGGGCTGGTTTAGGAGTTTTTCTGAACTGAGTTAACAGAATAAAGAAACTAGGACCTTGGGGCTAGAGCCATAGTACAGTGGGGAGGACATTTGCCTTGCACGCAGCTGACCCAAGTTCGATCCCCAGCATCCCATATGCGCCCCTGAGACTGCCAGGAGTGATTTCTGAGCACAGAGCCAGGAGAAACCCTTGAGCATAGCCAGGTGTGGCCCCAAAACAAAATTAAAACATAGAAGAAACCAGGGTCCACTCACACAGAGAACTCTGGAGGGGGAAAAATAAGACCAGGAGATTCACAGCCATTTGGGTGGAACTGGAGACTGGCACTGAGTGAGGTTAGGGATCCTACACAGAATGATCCCTCACATCTGGTACAAGGAACTGGAAAGGGACAAGGGTTTCCCCAAAGGAAGAGAAATCGAGGCCCAGTCTTTGGTAGTTAGCCTGTGGGATGGTAGGTGCGACTCAGGACAGGACAGCGGAGAAGAGAGGTGGAGACTGGGTGGATTTCATGGGCTGGAACAGCTCAGGGATGAGACCCCCTCTAATAGTAACAGCTGTCCCCTACAACACACACACCCCCAAAAACCCCTGCACCACAGAGAGAAGGGGTCAGGACTTCACCTTTCCACTTTCTTATCCACGAAAAGGGGAGGTGAGGGACAGGACCATGGGTGGGGCCAACAGTAGGTGCCAAGCAAACCCCAGGCACCACCTGTCCCAGCCCAGGGACCCCATCTCATTCTCCAGAATCCCTTTGCGAATGAGGTTCATGGAGGCTTAGCTGTGACAGTTCCGGGCCCTGCACCCCACATCCCACAAGGGGTTTGGCATCTCATTCTCAGGACCTGGACAAGGTCTGAGACGGAGGACTCAGTGCTGGCTTAGGACGCAAGTCATAAAAGGCAGCAAGGGGTGTGAGGCTGGAGCAGAGAGACGGAAATGGTTCACGACTCTGGAAGGTTCTAGAGACGCCCGGATTGATGGGCGTTACATGGGTCTCGCTGTGGGTTGCTGCTGCCCCCCCCCAGGGAGGAAAAGTAAGGGGCGCTGTGCCCATCAAAAGGCAGAAAGGCAGCCAGATAGTCTCCCAAGGGACAATCATTTTAATGCAGAGACACAGAGAGGGCAAGGGGTGCTCCCACCCCACCCTGCAGTTCTCGGCATCTCCACACCCATGACACGGTGAGGAAACCTCTTAAAGAAAAAAAAGGAGGCCACAGAAGAAGAAGAGTCTCCCTATACCTGGCACAGCAGACGACAGGACAGACACCTGCAGGACAAGACCCACGGCCTGGGACTCCCAGCGCGGCCCAAGCAGCAGGCTGGAGACCCACCGGGTGGGTGGCCAGGCTGGGAAGTGGGTTTTCACAGAGCTGCCCGCACAGACAGCCGCGGCCACCCCCACGGGTCCCGGCCAACACGTCCGTCTTTTAAAGCACTTGAACCCACAGTGGCTCTCTGTCATCCCTTGTGCTTGAGGAGGGGGTGCTCCCTCGCAGGACCGGCCGTGCCACGCGCTCAGACCGAGGAGCTCCCCGGCCCACCTTGAGGTGGCGAGCTTGGTCCGGCTGAAGCAGGGGAAGGCGACACAGAGCCCGCCGGCCGCCACCACGAGGGCCAGGCTGCACCAGGCGCAGGCGATGGACCAGCCGTAGCCGTGCTCCACGTCGGGCGGGAGGCCGTGTAGGCGCCGAGGCGGGTCGCTGCAGGTCGTAGGAGGACGCTGGCGCGTAGGTGCAGAGGGAGATGGTGCAGAAGATCCCTGGAGGGGTGGGATGTGGGCGTTGGGGTGGGCAGAAGGGACCCCCAGCCAGCCCCAGAAGAGCATCACCAGGGCCGGCTGATGGCACTACCCCTCACGTGTCAGCATATGTGATTCTGTGTGTCTTGCTTACCTACAAGTGCATAGGTTGTGGACATTCATATATATGTGTCTTTGTGTACTTGCCTGCGTGCTTATGCGTGTACATGCCCACATTGCGTGATGTGCCTGTACATCACACGTAGCTCCATGTGTCTACGTGGCACCTGTGTGTGCTGTGCATGCTGATACCGAGTGTCTGTGTATGCCTGCGTGTGTGTGTGTGTATGTGTGTGTGTGTGTGTTGTGTGGTGTGTGTGTGTGTGGCACCACATACCTGTCATGAGGAAGAGCAGCCCCCCCACATGCTGCGTGAGACTCTCCTCCCAGAAGAAGCTGACGGCGGTCACGATGCAGCCGCAGAGCAGCACAGCCACGGCCATGCCCAGGAAGCCGGCGGTTGATCCGACGCAGGTCTGGGGAGAGCGGGGTGCATGACTGGAGGAGTAGGGGCATGCGGCAGGGGCCCGGCCCAGGGGGGGTGAGGGATACAGGGCAGCTGTGGTTGCCTCCCACAACCCCAGGGGGCAGCCGGAGGTCCAGGGGGAGCCACAGGCAGAGACAAGCTAGGGCCCGGTAAGTGTCACCCAACAAAGTGAGGGGACCCTGGGGCCCAGGTGCCTTTCTGTGGAGGCTGACTGGGTCCCCTGAGCCCTGCAGGTTGGGGCTTTCTCCAGCACACACCAGCAGGGAAGGGAGACGGGGGGCTGGGTGGTGGGACAGCCCACATGAGGGCTCTGCCTCAGCCCTCGAAGCTGGGCAGCACCCCGATCCCAGAAGTGAGGGTCCCTCTGGGCTCCCTGCCCCACCTCATTCGCTCCACCCGGTTGGCTCAGGGCCCACCGCAGGACAAGCAGGGGGAATGGCTGGGCCGATCCCACATGTGGCCCAGAGGGCACCCTGCACCAGGCACTGCTCTGGACACTGCTCCAGGAAGCACTCAGCTTGCTACCGTGATAGCATGGTTTTCATGTCTTCCTTCCTTTCTCACGGGACTCCATTTTTCCTTGGTTTGGGGCCACCCAAGGTAGTGCCTGGGTTATTGCAGTGATGGAGGGCACATGGGCTGTCCTCTCCCGCCATCTTCCCAACCTGCTCTCACTCCTATGTGTTCCTTCCTTCCTTCCCTCCACTTCTCCTTCCCTCGCTTCCATATTTTCTCTCCTTCCTTCCACTCTCCTTTCTTTTTCTTCTTCCTAACTTCCTTCCCTACATTCCTCCTCTCCCTTATTTTCTCTTCTTCCATCATCCTTCTTTCCTTCCCTCCATTCCTTCTTCCCTCCCTTCCTTATTTTCTCTCCTTCCTTCCTTCTACTCTCCTTTCTTTTCTTCCTTTCTTCCCTCCTTTCATCCATCATCCTTTCTTCCTTCTTTCCTTCCTTCATCCTTTTCTTCCTTCTTTTTTCCTTCCTTCTTTTTCCTTCCTTCTACCCCTTTCCTTCCTTCCTTCCTTTTTCCTTCCTTCTGTCCTCCTTCCGTTGTGTGCCCAGCTCGACTCAAACATGACCTCACCAACTGTTGGGGGACTTGGGGTTCAGAAATGTCTCCTCCATTTCCGGTCCCGACCCCCAAAGCACTCACGGAGCAAATGCCACTCATCCTGCTGGATGGTCTTGGTCAGATTGAAGGGGATGTTGCGCAGGGCGACGGGCTGGGAGAGAGGTGATACTTGATGGCCGTGCACCTCTGGGCGATGCCTGTGGGGAGAGGAGACGTGTGGGGACAGGAGCGGGGAGGCACTGTGGGGAGAGGCAGGAACACAGTGGGAACCAGGGTCTCCAGTGCACGCGTGAATGGAAGCAAGTCCAGAGCAGGAAGGAGGATAGGCACATGCACAACGGACTTTGCTCTCTATGTCCTCCTGCAAGGCAAATGCCTCAAACCCATTATTGTGCCCCCTCCATTATAGTGTGGGGAGGTCAAAGCTCAGGGCTTACTCCTCTGCAGGGGGTTCTTGCCTTGCATCTGAATCACCTGGATTCAATCCTGGGGCATCCCTGAGCAATGCCAAGAGTAAAGTCCTGAACACCTGGGAGATGTGGCCCCCAAACCAAAAAATAAACACACACACACCACACACACACACACACACAGCTGCCCTTAGGGCCAGAGCGATAGCACATCAGTAAAGGTGTTTGCCTTGCTTGTGGCCAGCAAAGGATGGACTCCAGTTCGAATCCCATATGGTCCCCCCGTGCCTGCCAGTAGCGACTTCTGAGCACAGAGCCAGAAGTAACCCTGAAGCACTGCTGGGTGTGGCCCCAAAACCAAACCAAACAAAAAAGCTGCCTCTGTTTCGTGCACTATGCTGGGGTCACAGTAGATAAATGTTCCCTCGTTTTATTCAAGAGCCATTGTCTTTTTCCCTGCTGCTAGGAACAGCCTCTTCCCCCACCCAAACTCAATGAATCCAACACAAACCCTTTTTTTTGCTGTTGTTGGTTTTTTTTTTGTTTTGTTTTGTTTTGGGGCCACACCCGGCAGTGCTCAGGGGTTACTCCTGGCTGTCTGCTCAGAAATAGCTCCTGGCAGGCACGGGGGACCATCGGCTGCTTGCAAGGCAAACACCGCTGTTGCTATCTCTCCGGGCCCAACACAAAACCCTTTTCATTTCAATCTATCCCATCTAAGACAATGTTGTTGTTGTTGTTGTTGTTGTTTGGGGTCACACCTGGTGGCACTCAGGGGTTCCTCCTTGCTCTACGCTCAGAAATCGCTCCTGGCAGGCTCGGGGGGGGGGGGGGACCATATGGGATGCCGAGATTCGAACGACTGTCCTTCTGCTTACAAGGAAAACACCCTATCTCCATGTTATCTCTCCGGCCCCTTCTAAGACCAGAATGGAGCTTTCTTCTTTGTAGACCATTTTGGCCAGATGCTTAAAGTCATGTGTTTAAATAGATTCTCTGGGCCAGAGAGATAGCACAGCAGTAGGGTGTTTGCTTTGCATGCAGCTGACCTGGGACAGACCTGGGTTCAATCCCTTAGCATCCCATATGATCCCCGTGCCTACCAGGAGCCATTTCTGAGCACAGAACCAGGAATAACCCCTGAGTGCTGCCGGGAGTGGCCCAAAAAACAGAAAGAAAGAAAGAAAGAAAGAAAGAAAGAAGAAAGAAAGAAAGAAAGTAAGAAAGAAAGAAAGAAGAAAGAAAGAGAAGAAAGAAAGAAAAGAAAGAAAGAAAGAAGAAGGAGAAGAAAGAAAGAAAGAAAGAAAGAAAGAAAGAAAGGAAAGAAAGAAAGAAAGAAAGAAGAAAGAAGAAAATGTAATGGAACTGGAGAGATAGCACAGTGGCGTTTGCCTTGCAAGCAGTCCAATCCAAGACCTAAGGTGGTTGGTTCGAATCCCCGCATCCCATATGGTCCCCCTTGCCTGCCAGGAGCCAGGAGCTATTTCTGTAGCAGAATAGCCAGGAGTAACCCCTGAGTGCTTGCGGGTGTGGCTCAAATCCCAAAAAAAAAAAAAAAGTTATTTTAAGTTGTCCAGTTTTCCAATCCATAAAAAAAAAAAAACAAAAAGGGAAAGAAAAAGAAAAAAGTACAAATTTAACCCCAAACAAGAACAGAGAGGAGACGGTGGACTAGAGGTGGCCAATCAAAAACAAACTGTCCTCGAAGGAAGCAATTTTATAGATATTAAGCTCTATTTACAGATGTTTCAAAGAACTAAAGAAAATTAGGGCCAGAGCAATAGCACAGCAGGGAGGGCATCTTGCCTTGCATGCAGCCAACCCAGATTCAATCCTCGCATCCCATAGGATTCCCCGAGCAGGAGTGATTCCTGGAATGCAGAGCCAGGAGTTTACCCCTGAGCACTGCCGAGTGTGGCCCAAAAACCTACAAAAGAAAAGAAACTATGTCTGAGGAGCCATCAGTGAGATTGGCAGAATGGTGTCTCAGCAGGGGCAGGACAGCCAGAGGAAGCCTGGAAAAAAAGAGCAGGGAAATCAAATAGAAATTAGGGAGCTGAAAAGTATAATCAGGGGAATGAGAAATCCAGGAGAACGACTCAAAAGGATTGTCAGCGGGCAGAAGAAATAATTGGGGACTTAAATGTAGAGCAGGAGAGAAGAGGGAATTGGGAGAGAGGTGATGAGCAGAGCTTTGGGAACCTGGGAGTCACCACAGCACTTGCCCCCAAAGTAGAGGGGGCCCCAGAGAGGATGGGGGGGTGGGAGGGCAAAGGGCACATGTGAAGAAACAATTGTCATCAGCATCCAGGTTTGATGAAAAGTCACAGGTGCACATCTGAGCCATCTGATGCCCATGAAGAAGATGAACTCAGGTGGAAATACAAGTACAGAAACAGAATTTGCATGAGGAAACAAAGCACGTGGTAAAGAAGACGCACAAGGAAACATAAAGGGGTATCAACGTATTTGTGTTGTGACATTTTCCTCCTACCTGATATATTTGGGACAAAGCATAAAGCAAAGGGTTTTAGAGATGTATGACCACATGTTGTGTCTTATTAGGCTAATAAAAGACAAAGGAAAGAAAATGGAGTTATATAGGAACAAAATTTGTATTAACTTCATAAAAATGACCATTAAGGAAATTATATCTATCTATGCCTATCTATCTATACATATACATATGGTAAATGGAGCAGAAATTGGAATTTAAAAGACAGTATAAAACAATTTTGGTTGGTTGATTGGTTGGTTTTTGAGTCACACCCAGCGGTGGTAGTCAGGTTACCTCTGTGCTCAGAAATCACTCCTGGCAGGCTCGGGGCGACCCTATGGCATACCAGGGATAAAGCCCATGTTTGGCCACATGCAAGGCAAATGCCCTCCCATCTGCTATTGCTCTGGCCCTAAAAAATATAATTTAATACCAAGGAAGGCAGTAAAAGAAGGAATAAAGACAGGATGGCTCATAGAAAATACATAACTAGATGACAAGGTCTCAGTACTATATTCTGAGGAACTGCATTACATGTAAACAGGGCAGGTGCTCAGATCTAATGACAGAGGGTCACATTTCAGACAGAAAACACCGTGATCCAACTAAAAGATGTTCAAGAGAGCCACTATGTTCAGGATACACCAGGTTGGAAGGAATAGGAGAGACCAACAAAGTCAGAGAGAGAGAGAGAGAGAGAGAGAGAGAGAGAGAGAGAGAATATACTGGCAAACTTGAGAAAGACATTGTTACAAGAAACAAAGATAATTTTTAATGATAAAAGGGCAAACCATTCAGATATAACCATTATAAACATATGACAAATATGTAAGTATCAATAGAACTCCCAAAATGCATGAAGCAAAAACAGACAGAAGCGAAATAAAGGGAGAAAGAGATTATTCAAAAGGAAAACAGCTGGGAGCTAGGGCCGGAACAGTGGCATGGAGTGAAGACATCTGGCCTTGCTGGTGCTAGCCTAGGACGGACACAGTTTGATCCCTCGGTGTCCCATATGGTCCCCCAATCCAGGAGCACATATTTCTATTCTGTTCTGAGCCAGGATTTCTATGAATTTTCTTTTATTGAAATATTTTTAATAATTTGCCATTAGCTATTTATTTATAACAAGCAATATAAAATAAATTATTTTGTGCCTACCAATGGGGGCAGAGCTGGCAAGCTGGGGGAGTGTATGACAAACCGGGGACAATGGTGAAGGGAATGTTACCCTAGTATTGGATTGGTGTAAGAATATTGAATACCATAATTAACTGTATTGGGAACAACTTTGTCAACAGTGGTGTTTTAAATAAAGTGAATAGAAAAAGAACAAACCTAACCCAAGCAGAAAGAAATGCAGCTCCAAAACTGAAGTGGAAATAAAGGAAAGATGGAACAGAAAAAATAATTAAAAACCTAAAGGCTGGGATCTCCAGGTGGGTTTCTGGGAGGAGCTGATGGGGCACCCTGGGTTTTTCCCCCACTCCAGGCCGGGTCTGGGGACCGGCCTAGGTTGGGCTTAAATCCCTGTCCTTGAGGTCTTGGGAGGGTCTCTCTCTCCCTTCCTGGAGCAGGATTTTTAGCAGCACGGGCGGGGCAGCTGGCAGACCCTCCGCATGTGCCAGCGGCCTTTTGGGCCTGGCCTAGGGTAGGGGGGGGCCCGGAAACTGGGTCACCCGGCCCCCCTCTCCCCCTTCCTCCGGATCTCCAGGTGGGTTTCTGGGAGGAGCTGATGGGGCACCCCTGGGTTTTTCCCCCACTCCAGACTGCTCCAGGTTGGGCTTAGGGGGTGGCGTTTGATCTGGGGTGGTGGCAGATAACTGCTCAGCTATACTCAGGCTGTCACTGGCAATTTCATACCAGTCTACATTTTGAAACCGCGCGGGGGGCGCTATGCTCCTCCCAACCACCAGTACCCCTGATTTACCCTTCTTACCTTCAGTAACAGTTTTAATCTCTGTCCAAAGACATACAGTAGATCTTACAAATCTCAGAACTATTTTAGAAGGACATAAATCGACCACATATTGAACACATATATATTTTGAATATTTTATGATTATTTTCTTTAACTACTGTAACTCTCTATATATTCTTCTACCATCATTTTTCTATCCACTTTTCATCTTGTCTTTTCTTTGTAAGCTGTATAGTAAGGATTGTTGGTGGAACTGTCCTCAGTTTGATGCCTATGATTGAACTATGTCATGGAAATTGCTGGTCTTGTCCCTATTGCCTCCAAATGCACCAATAACGCTTCATGGCATTGATCCCTGTTTGCATAGACACATTAAAATGGGAAAACACATACATACAGATTAGTTATTATCTAATAAATCTCATTACAATGTACCTTACACCCTGAACATTGATATAATGACCTGGCACAGGCCTCAGATGATGGGCATTCTCCATTCACACTGGAACCAGGCACGCTATCTACGAAACATCCAAGGTCTTTTATAGCAACAGTTGGAAGCAGTCCTCTACCAGGAAAGACACTACCAAGGGTCTGACATCGACCTCTAAAAAGACACCTCCGTTTTACACTGAGAAGACGTGACAACAACAATGACCTGCGATAAGACGTGACAACAACAATGACCTGCTCTACAGGACATGGTTCTCTCTATTGCCCCTTAAGTGTGAGATGAAACGAGAGAATGCTCTGCACCATCCTGACTGCTATATGAGACATGTAGACTCCAGGATCTTTAATACAGAAGCATGATACCAACAACAGAGACTATGTGAGGAATGGAGGTGTATTGCCACTACAGACGATGACTTGAATTGGACAAACTAAGTTTTGCCTGGAGCCTAGAGTCAGTCCTGTGCCAGGAAACTTCAGGGGTAGGGTCTCCATCTATTTAGACCATAATTTGTCTTTCCATGTCCCTTATGTTTTGGTGGGCCTATGCAAACAAATGCCACTTTAATATCGTTTTTTACTATGGTCCCTTGACTCCAATCCTTAAGAAAAACAACCCACTAAAACTTTTGAGGTTAATTTAAACTAGTAAGCATGTGCATCGAATCTAGATAAATGTACTTTGCCCTCAATGTTTAAAGAGTTACATAAGTCTAATATCTTTAGATTATATGGTGTGCTGCTAAGAAAATAATATGTACTATAACGGGGGATTTGAGGGACAAAGTAATGTATGGTACATGGGTTCAGTTTTGTTTTTCTTAAATGTTCTTTGGCTGAAAGTATAAGGCTGGGATATCATCGATGGGACTACTGAGAATCCTGTTTATGGGTGATTGGGCTTCCACTGTAACTTTACCCCTGTCCTCTTTGCATCTTTGTTGTCATAATTAAAATAAAAAAATTAAAAAAAAAAAAAAAAAAAACCTAAAGCTGGTCCTTTGAAAAGCTTAATGGAATGAGCAAATCTTTAGCTGCACTTTATGAGATGAAAGAGAAAAGACTCAGGCTTGAAAATCAGGAATGAACAGAGACCATTGTTTGATCTTATTAAAAAAAAACTAATATAGGAGAATATTGTGAAAAATTATATGACAACAGATTCTTTATAAAGCAAAAATTAGTAAATTTCTAGGAAGGCACAAACTACCAAGAATTAATCAGGAAAAAAATACATAAATGTGAAAGAATCAGAACAAAGAGAGCGACTGAGCATGTAAATTAATTCAAA
This sequence comes from Suncus etruscus, assembly GCF_024139225.1. Taxonomy (NCBI): domain Eukaryota; kingdom Metazoa; phylum Chordata; class Mammalia; order Eulipotyphla; family Soricidae; genus Suncus; species Suncus etruscus. Next base: position 102,398,606 of record NC_064859.1, on the reverse strand, counting down.
CACTTTGCACAGAGAAAAGTTCAGGCCCAAATGAGTTCACTGGAGAATTTCACCAATGTCAAAAGTCGAATTAACCATCTTTCGTGACTTTTTTTTTTTTTTAAATAAAAGGCCAGGCACAATTCCCAGATCATTACAGGAGACCTGTAGTACGCGGGTACAAAAGCATCACAAGAAAAGAACATCACGAAATGATCCTGCTCAAAGTGTATGGAGACTCTTCACCGGAGCATTAAGAAATGGAAGTTGGGGCCCGGAGAGATAGCACAGCGGTGTTTGCCTTGCAAGCAGCCTTATCCAGAACCTAAGGTGGTTGGTTCGAATCCCGGTGTCCCATATGGTCCTCCGTGCCTGCCAGGAGCTATTTCTGAGCAGACAGCCAGGAATGATCCTGAGCAATGCTGGGTGTGGCCCAAAAACCAAAAAAAAAAAAAAAGAAATGGAAGTTGGGCACTGTATAAAAGGACAAGGCTCTCGGGAGATGGACCAAGAGCCAGGGGATATCTGACGGGTTCAGCAAAGAGGGGGCTCGGGTACAAGAAACATATTAACAGAAAAGCCAGAACCAAGTGATCGTCTCAGAGACATAGAACAGGTCGATGGATGATCTACATGGAGGCTCAGCAGTGGGGTGCTCAGCGGCACTGGGGAGATGGGAACATCTGGAGCTCGGAGAGCTACAACCCCAACTTTGTACATCTTTGGGCTCCTAATAGTTCTCAGGGGGTCCCAGGAGCCATGGTCTCTGTGCCAATGGAGCTCAATGCAAGAACCCCAGGACACAGTGCTGGAAAGATCCCCCTGTGGATCCTGGGGGACCAGGCCAAGGACTAAACATGGGTCTGTGGACCCTGATCTCCAGACAGTTGTCTTTAGTCTTTCAGAGAAGGACCTGGGGGCCGCCAGCAGCTGGAACACGTTACACGGGGAACTGTCACTTCTCTGGGAGGAAGGTGCATGCTGGGGGAGATGAGGGGGACCCATATCACCTGAGGCAGCTGCCCTCGCCCACTTAAACTGCCAAAGAGAGGAGGCTAAAGAGATGCAGGGGGAGCGGCGGGTGTGCCCAGACAGTAAGCACAGCATTAAAGGGCCCACAGACCAAGCTAGAGTCCTCCGGCTGGGTTGGTGGAGATGAGCCACATGCTCCTCGGGTCATTGCGAGGGACAAACAGAACCACCTCTGGCTCCTGCTGCAGTCACTGAAATGGGCCCCCAAAGGAAGGAGAGATTGTACAGGCGAAAGGCTTGCCCTTTTTTGGAAGGGGCCCACACTCAGCGGTGCTCAGGAACTACTCCTGGCTCTGCGCTCAGGAATCACTCCTGGGGGGCTCAGGGGACCCTATGGGATGCGGGGTATTGAACCTAGGTCGATGCTTGCAAAGTAAGAGCCCTCTCCACTGTGCTGTTGTTCCAGACCCAACTCTGCCCTTCTTGATATTAGGCCAAGATACTCTGGGAGGGCCAGGGAGATAGTGCAGTGGGTAGGGCCGACTCTGGTTCGATCCCAAGTTCCCCCAGAGTGGTCCCTTGAGCCCTGAGTACTTCTGGGTGTGGACCCAAGATCTAAAAACATTATAATAAAATAAAGACACAGGCAGGAGAGACTGAGAGACCCCTGATGTGCCCGCAAGGAGGCGTTGGCGGCAGTGTTCTGTCAGTGCTCCAACAGTGCTCTCTGGCAGTGCTTTAGCTGAGCGGGCATTCGAGGCCACAGTCCGGGGTGTGGAGAGCTCAGAGCAGGTCCCCAGAAGGAACAGGAGCAGCGAGAGCTCACAGCAGATGGCTGAGCATGGAGGGGGCAGAAGCTCGGGGCTCTGCCAGGAACAACTTCTGGTCTATTATTTAGGGCAGCACAGCTCCTTAAAGGGCCCCGGGGCCGCTTTAACCATGGAGCTGACCATAGGTGGGAGAAGGGACGCGGTCCCCAGAAGGCCGCAGAGTTGCGGTGGGGGTCAGGGAGGGTTTCTGGATTCCTCTGTCGTAACATGGTGCCAGAGTGACAAAATTCTAGGGCGCAGCTCCAGCAAGGCCCCCGGACTCAGAGAAGGAGCACTGTAAAGAGTAGAGACTGCGGGGATCCGGACTCCACCTCAGGATGGCCATGACTTTGTGGCGAATAACAGGGCCCTGGGAGTGGTTCCCTGTGTGGAGATGCCACAGGGGTAAGGCAAGGAAGGAGACACACAGGCAAAGTGCTGAGCGGCCTGCCCAGGCCCTAAAGCCGCTGTGGGATGGCCTTAGAGAGGTCCCAGGAGTGATGCAGGGGAGCTAGCCACTAGCAGGTGCCATGAAAGGGTGATAATGTGGACTGAGGCCAAAAACCAGTGGGGTGCCAGGCCAAAGGTCTGGATGATTGGGGAAGGACCAGGCAGGGGCAAGAGGGCTCGGAGGAACAAGGATGAGACCCCCACATTACCAGGGACACGCACAGCAGAAAGTCTGGGCGTGAGGAAAATTTGCCAGCCAGAAAGCAATACCAACCCTGCAAGGAAACCCAGGCACAGTTACAGCAATCAGGAGGCCGTACTCTCCCTGATCATTTTGTCCGCAAATCACTCCATCGGGGCACAGATCCAGGGGGGTGGGAGGGCCTGAGCTGGACACTCCACGGGCTCTGCATTGTCCCTGAAGAACAAAGGCTCCATCGCGTCACCGGGGAGAAAACCACAGTCCGGGTTCCCTGGTGCCAGCTTGGCCTCCTGCCCAAGGCCAGCAGCCGGGCCTCGTCTTAGCCGCCCCTCAATCACGAGCAGCAGAAATGATTTTTCTCATGAGCAGGAAGGCTACAGGATTCAGTCCAGCTGACACAGAAGCCAGGGGTGCTGGGAGGGGGCCGGACCAGTGTAGCCTTCTTCCCTCGAAGAATTCTCTGAACAGAGCAGAAGCTGCATCACCAGCCATTAAGAAAGTCTAAATGGGGCCGGGCGGTGGCGCTAGAGGTAAGGTGCCTGCCTTGCCTGCACTAGCCTTGGATGGACCGCGGTTCGATCCCCGGTGTCCCATATGGTCCCCCAAGCCAGGAGTGACTTCTGAGCGCATAGCCAGGAGTAACCCCTGAGCGTACTGGGTGTGGCCCAAAAACCAAAAAAAAAAAAAAAAAAAAAGAAAGTCTAAATGGAGGCCAGAGAGATAGCACAGCAGTGGGGTGTTTGCCTTGCATGTGACTGACCTGGGAGGGACCCAGTTCAATTCCTGGTATCCCAAATGGGCCCCCAGCCTTCCAGGAGCAATTTCTGAGCACAGAGCCAGGAGTAATCCCTGAGCATTGCTGGGTGTGGCCCAAAAACCAATCAATCAATAAAGTTTAAAAAAAAAAAAAGGAAGGACTGGAGAGATAACATGGAGATAGGGCACTTGCCTTGCATGCAGTAGGACAGTGGTTCGAATCCCAGAATCCAATATAATCCCACGAGCCTGCCAGGAATGATTTCTGAATGCAGAGCCAGGAGTAACCCCCGAGCACCATCAGGTGTGGCCCCCCCCCAAAAAAACACAAAAATAGTCTAAAAGGTCACAAAGGGACACACACACAGAGCAGGACCGTGGGCCCGGTGTCGAGTGGAAAGCAGCAGACATGTGGCTGCAGGGATTGATTGCCTGGGATCTGAAGTGGAGAGCTGACAGATTTTTCTAGAATGAGGCAGCAGCAGCCCGAGGAAAGACAAGGAAGCCTCTTGCCCGCAGAGTGTGGAGAGAGACAAAGAGCTGAGAGCGAGGCCAGACAGGAGCCCTGGGTGTCCTCCACTCACTGCTGACCGTCCCGTCCCCTTCTCTGCAGTAAACAGGGGGGCTGGGGTCGGGTGTCCCCACATTCTGTCCTGGACAAGGAGCAGAGACCCAGGAGCCAGCCAGTCTGAGCTTCTGCCCACAGTGACCCCAGAGGACACTTCTCGGCTCCCACCAGCTGGATTCGTTTATTTTTAAACATCAGGAAAGCCCAGAAGCCCTGAGCTAGGTTTGCTCCCGACTCCACCGGGTAACATTTCCGATGTCCTGAGGGAGAAATGGAAGGGGGGAGGCCTCCCCCAGCTCTGAAACTGTCGCCAGACACCCACAGCTCACAGACGATGTAAGTGCAGATGAGCCTGTAAACAGACTTTCACCACTACCTTCTGGCAGCCTCTGAGGCCACGTTGCCATGTAAACACCCAAAACACAAACAAACCATTTTCTATATTTATTAATTTATTTATTTAGGCTTTGGGGCCACACCCAGCAGTGCTCAGGGGTTACTTCTGGCTCCGTGCTCCTAAAAATCACTCCTAGCAGGCTCGGGGAATCCTATGGAAAGCCGGTGATCAAACCTGGATTGGCTAAGTATAAGGTCAAGCCCCTCCCCACTGTGCTCTTACCCCAGGCCCCCAATTTTCATTTCTTCGCCTCTGTGAGTGGGTCTGAGAAGCAGAAGAGCGAGTTACTAGAAGCTCACAGCCCTGAGATGAGACTTGGGCTGAGTCCTGCATTCTCATCTGCTCTCTGAAGGGTGAGAGGCGGAGAAGGCCAAGACCAGGCCATTCTTTGTGTGGGGCCTTACCAGGGAGACCTGGCCCTTCAGACCTGGCCCCACAGATGCTGCCCATTGGCCTGGGGTCCCCCACATCTGAGCCTCTAACCTGGCTGCTGTTGTTCTCATCCACTCTCCTGGCCATTCATTCCCCCTCCGAGAATTGTGGACGGCCTGCATCACCCCACAAACAGGAGGTTCTCCATGGATCAGAGCTATTGTAACCCCAAAAACCTTGTTGGTGATAATAAGTTTCAGAAGCCTACACAACACCCCCTGGAGGCTGTGCACACAGAATTCCACGCTTCAGGGGCCAGAGCGATAGCACAGCAGCAGGGCACCTTGAACAGCCAACACAGGACGGACCTGGGTTCGATTCCCAGCATCCCATAAGGTCCCCTGAGCCTGCCAGGGTGATTTCTGAGCACAGACCCAGGAGTAATCCCTGAGCACCATCAAGTGTGACCCTCCCCTCACAAAAATAAAAAAATTCCTCACGTGGAAGCCATCTGCTATAGCGACAGGAAAACCAGACAAAGGGGGAGTGCAGCAGGCACAGATGTGATGGGGAGATGAAGGCATCTGTATATGGGGTTCCAGGCTTGGAGCTATAAATAATACCCACAAAATTGGGGTCCCTTGGACTGAACCCCACTGCAGAACTCAACAAACATGCTTTTTTGCCTTTCCGCACCATTAAAAATAGTAACAGTGGAGGAGGGACTGCACCTGGTTCTGAGGTGCCTCACCCCTGCACACTGACTGGTGTGCTTAACCCTGGGAGCTGAAGCATAAGTCTTGTTTCGAACACCGCAAGGGGGGCAGAGGGGGGTGTCTCCAAATAAGCGACTTTCCAGTCCAGGGCACAAAGATTCCATCCACATGCAAAGGAGGAGGAAGATTCAGGCCTCGCTGAGACCTCGGAAATGCCTGAAATCAAAAAGCCAGACTCACACCCAAGACGGGAAGAGAAGGGAAGGCCCAGCTCGTCAAGGGACATGGCAGGAAGGGCCTGGGGCAAGCAAGAAACAGAGAAACAGCCCAGAGGTGGAAAGGACTTTCAGGCAACAGAGTCCAGTCCAGGCCTGGACAATAGTAGCACCCAGGAGACCTGATCTCCGTGCTCCCCCCAAAATCACAATATGCTTCTTCCTTATGTTACCTCCCTCATGTCACCTCCTTATGCTTCTCTCGTAGGGCACAGGGCTGTGGAGGTGGCTGCAAGGGCTTGCAGTACCTTAACGAGGCCACAGCTCTGGGCCCGCTCCCAGGAAGAAGCTGACTTGTGAGCACTATGGCCGATTCATGAGCTCAGGACCACTTGGTGTGGAAGAACCTAAGCACAGCCCTGACTCCAGCCAGCCAAGGGCCACAGTGGTGGCAGAGGGTTGCCTGTGTCCTTTCTGGATGGAAGGAAGGAAGGAAGGAAGGAAGGAAGGAAGGAAGGAAGGAAGGAAGGAAGGAAGGAAGGAAGGAAGGAGGAGAGGGAGGGAGGGAGGGAGGGAGGAGGGAGGGAGGGAGGGAGGGAGGGAGGGGAGGGAGGAAGGGAGGAGAGGAAGGAAGGAAGGAAGGGAGAGAGGAAGTGAGGAAGGAAGGGAGGAAGGAAGGAAGGAAGGAAGGAAGGAAGGAAGGAAGGGAGAGAAGGAAGGGAGAGAAGGGAGAGAGGAAGGAAGGAAGGAAGGGAGAGAGGAAGAGAGGAAGGAAGGGAGGAAGGAAGGAAGGAAGGAAGGAAGGAAGGAAGGAAGGAAGGAAGGAAGGAAGGAAGGAAGGAAGGAAGGAAGAAGGAGGAAGGAAGGAAGGAAGGAAGAAAGGAAGGGAGGGAGGGAGGAGGGAGGGAGGGAGGAAGGAAGGAAGGAAGGAAGGAAGGAAGGAAGGAAGGAAGGAAGGAAGGAAGGAAGGAAGGAAGGAAGGAAGGAAGGAAGGAAGGAAAGAAGGAAGGAAGGAAGGAAGGAAGGAAGGAAGGAAGGAAGGAAGGAAGGAAGGAAGGAAGGAAGGAAGGAAGGAAGGAAGGAAGGAAGGAAGGGCCCATGCCACCATGCCACCCCACTTCTCTGATTGGATATCCTGCAAAACTCGTCACATCTCTTATACCTTCAGTATCATTCTAGAGGAAAAGAGGGAACCGAAAGAAGTCAGCCAGATTCCAAACAGGAGGGACCAAAGCCATAGCACAGTGGTAAGATGTTTGCCTTGCCTGTGGCAGACCTGTGTTCTGGCACCCCATATGGTCCCCCGAGCCTGTCACGAGCAATTTCTGTGCCCAGAGCCAAGAATAACCCCTGAGGGCCACCAAGTATGGCCCCAATACAAAACAAAATGAAAAAGATTTCTAACAGGAATGAGCATACTCAGGGCTCCAGGCATGTGCCTTGTGGAGACTCAACCCAGACATGTATCTGGACACCAGATAAACTCAGGAAACACAGCACCCATGGATGGGCTACTCTCAGACCCTGGAAGCTATAAGAATCCCCTCAGACCTCTGGTGCATGTGACTTCTCGTACATAATTGTAAAATCCCCCCACGTGCCATCCAACCCCAGGTGAACAAGTCTGAATCAGGGTCGGGCATAAAATAATCCAAACCAGGCTGAGGATGAAACACATCTAGTCTGGCTGTCATCTACCTCGTGTCTCTCCCCAGCTGCCTGCCAGAGCTGCCAATTGCATTGAGACCAGAGACCACCCTTGGGTGGTCAGAGTAAAGACAGAGTAAGGACAGATAGCTCAGGCCATCCTGAGTCAGTCCCATCCAGGTTTACAAGTAAGACAATCTCTGTTTTGGCCTAAACTAAGTTGTAAACAAATGTACAAAGGAACTAGGAATGACCTTTGTTTTGGGTAAAATAAGGTGTAACCTAATACAGGATGAGTTACTAAGACTCTGACTCGAGTCCATGCAGAGCAATCCTCTTGGTCTCAGGTGCATGATGAACAATACTCTCCAATCTCAGGCACAAGCAGAGTAGTAAGTACTTGTAAGACTCCACACACCATAACCCCACCCGGGGTAAGTGGGTCTGGAGCAGGGGACACTGCAGGAAATAGTCCAAACCAAACTGAGGAGGTCCCAGTGGACATTAGATGTACCACTACTATGAGGTCATAATTCATGGTTGTGACATCAGATGGGCATTATGAGGCACCACCACTAGGAGATCACAACTGGTGACTTCATAATTGATGATTGTGAAGTCACAGAATCCATTATGATGATCCATGGCTATGAATGAGGTCGTATTCACCCTTGTGACACCACATGGACATTATGATGCGGGCACTAGAACATCAAAATCCATGGTGTGACATCATAATGGGCATTAAGATGCACCACCAGTATGAGTCTTCCACCTCATGACATGTGGGTACGAGAGGGGCTCCCAAAACCGCACCCCCTTGGACGGAGATGGGGAGCAAAGTCAAAGAGCCTACCTGGAACTTGTCCCACTTAAGTTGGTCTGGAAAATGTAAAGAAAGGGGAGGACTAGAAACAGGCTTGTTTAGGGTGAAAACCTGGTAGTGACCCAACAAATAGTCTCTAATTTCCGATGCGCAATGAGTAGTGGCCACTCTGGTCTCCCAGCATGGGACACGGAATAAGTTTTCCTTGACCTCGGGGGTGTGACAAGGACTAAATCTTCTCTGACTTGGAGCAATTGATGAGTAGCAAGTACTCTCCCCTCTCAGGAGCATGAAGAGTAATAATTCCCATCTCAACAGGCGCATGCGTAATTAATACTCTGGTTTCAGGTGTGGGACAAGTCGTCGTCGCTCTGAGCTTGCATGCGTGATGATAATGAGCATTCTCTGGCCTCACGTGGGGGGGGTGACAGGGAGAGTGTCTGACATTGTGTGGTTGGTGAGGAACACAACTGACTTCTCAAGGATGTGGATTGATATTCTCATGGAGCAAAGAAGGAAGAGACCAAGACGGTTGACTTTTCGCAGCGGAGAAACGTGTGACATTGTTAGTGCATCAAAACCGAGCCGTAAGTTCCTCAAAGCAATTTAAAGGGAGCAGGTGAGGTAAGATTTCAATTGTGATTTTCGGAGTGGGGGCTTCACTTTTCTCTATCATACTTTCCTAGAGCAGGTCTGCCTTCGGATTCCCAATTCCCTCTGAAATCCTTTAAAAATTGAATCTGCCTGAGTCCTTCCAGCCACCTGGCAGGCGCTGCTCCCCCAGAGGAGAGTTGGGACAAGATGGCAACTCCTGCTTTGGCTTTGGTCCCCACAGGAAACGAAGAATAAAGCGAGCAAGAAACCAGCAGGTCACGGTCCAGGGAGTGGAGAGGAGGCAAAGACAGTTGGTAAAGGAGGAAAAGCTTCACCGCTGGGTGCTTCCTGCTTCTGTTCCATCCGGCCAAGATCTCGAGCACCCCTCAATCACAGTGGGGACCCCGAGTGCTCCAGAAATATCCCTGTTGGCTCTTGCCAACCAGCAGGGGAGAATAGAAAGATTTACTGTGAGTACAGGACTTGCCCAAGGTAAGAGCTGGATAGCAGAAGCGCAAAATCTCTGACTGCCCAAAACTTCAGAAGTGTGAAATGGTGGGCTGTTCATTCCGCAATCCCCAGAGAGGGAGAAGGATCCCATACTCCCAATCCAGGTAGGACAAGAGACGCAGGTCCAGCAGCAATTCCAGCGCAGAAAATAATCCACATATGCTTGGGAAGGAATAGCAGGCCAGGAACTCACGCTGCAAGCTGGTCACCCAGAGGCCAGTCACTCCACCACGTGGAACCACGAGCCAAGATGGCAGCCACCCCTCCAGGCCTCCTGAGTAGCCTTTATTGGGATAAACAAAACCCATCTCCAAGGGAGGAGAGAGAGCCAACGAGGATGCAATGAGGAAACATCTTTTTAACGGGAAACCAAAGGAATCAATGAAGACATATCTAAATCGAAGGCAATGTGAGTACTGATCCAAAGGCCTCTACCAACAGGAAGAAAGAAAAGACTGACTGCTGGGTCCTGCCTGCAGGGTCCTGCCACATTCCTGGAAGGACCTTCCTCAGGGGAGGGCCAGGCACTCCCCTTCCCATCAAAGAAGCATCTGTGGGGATGGGTGGGCGGAGGAGACATGCAAAAGCTGTGTCCAGTCAAGCATTCCAGCCACAGCATCACACAGACCACCAAGCACTGCCAGGGGCCACCCCCTGAGCACTGCAGGTATGGCACCCCCTGAGAGCCACCCCCACCCCCAAAATAAAAAACAAGAGCCACAGGTAAAAGATGCTCAAGAGTCCTGGCAACTCCTGACTACACTCCTTCTTTGCACAACGTAACTTCCTGCCCACAGAGTCTCACAGGGGATTCAAGTGTGCAAAGCCCAAACTCTCCCCAACTCTGCTTGCAAAGTCTATATGCATGTTGAGAGACATATGTGTATAGTGTGCATTTGTGCGTGTATGCACAAGTATGCAAACATGTGAATGTATTCCTGTAACTTGAAGAAAAACCTTTCGATCTGCACACGGAGGCACAGTTCCAGGAATGTAGGGGAACTTCATGGGGGGAGAATCGGAACCCCAGGGCCTTTACCACAGCCCAAGCTTCTGTGAGGGAGTAAGATGACATCACCAGGAAAGGCCCCCAGAAGCAGCACTGTCACTGTTCCCCGGATTTCTAGACCATGTCTAGACCCTTTCTTCCCTACTGGCTGCAAGTGGCTGCTTTCCTCTCATTGTGTCTTCTTTTCTTCCTCTGAACTTGTTCCCCATCTCCTGGCCTTTGAAAATACAGGACAGTTGTCACACCTCCAGGAATCAAATCCACCACCCAAGTGTGTGAGGAGATGGGGCAGATCGGGTGCCATGTGAATGAACCGCAGGATGTTTCCATATGCGGGGCCCCAGGAAGCTGTCACTGTGCAGCCCTACGTCACACCACACTGTAGAAAGTGCCAGAGAGTTGACTGGATAAGGCCCCTTGGCCAACTTCACACGGCATTCATGATGGAGGGAAGCAGGGACTGGAGTGGAAACGTAGAGAGAAAATGAAAAGGAACCCTGTTTCCCAGGAGGGGGTTGAGGGGATGAGCAGAAAGGAGGAGCCATCAGGCTCTTGGAGTCATTCCCCATTACCTATAAGAAAAAGCCGAGAGACGGTTGATCTAGAGAGAGTGAACCATTTCAGGGGTAGGATCTGTTTCAGTTCCATACTGGAAGCCTTCACCCTCTTTTTTTTAACAAGTGAGTTAAATATTTAATTTGGGGATGCAAAGGACTTTTTGGGGGGACACACCCCGTGACGCTCAGGGGTTACTCCTGGCTATGCGCGCAGAAATCGCTCCTGCCTTGGGAGACCATATGGGATGCTGGGGGATCAAACAGTGGTTCGTCCTAGGCTAGCGTGTGCAAGGCAGATGCCCTACCACTTGCGCCACGGCTCCAGCCCTCGAAGGACTTTTTTTTTTTTTAACATAAAAAAGCTATCTCACATCATACAAATGTATAGCTTAAATGTCAAAAATTGGGGCCGGAGAGATAGCACGGAGGTAAGACGTTTGCCTTTCATGCAGAAGATCGGTGGTTTGAATCCCGGCATCCCATATGGTCACCTGTGCCTGCCAGGAGTGATTTCTGAGCATAGAGCCAGGAGGAACCCCTGAGCGCTGCCGGGTGTGACCTAAGTCCCCCCCAGGAAAGGTCCCCCAGCCTGCCAGGAGCGATTTCTGAGTGCAGAGCCAGGAGTAACCCCTGAGTGCCACCGAGTGTGGCCCAAAAACTAAAAAGAAAAAGAAAAAAAAGAGACTTATTATTAAGCATAAAAATAGTTAAATGTTTACTACAAGATGTTGATTAAAAGTCACTTTTCTAAAATCTTTACGAAAACTAACTTGAAGTAGCGAAAGGCAAGCAACAATACCTATTGAAAAGTAAATGCTTTCAACTGCTATTTATACTTTAGTTTCATTTCCCATTTATTTTTTGTTTGTTTTTGTGGGAGCTACACCCAGCGGCACTCAGGGTTACTCTTGGCTCTGTGCTCAGAAATTGCTCCTGGCAGGCTCGGGGGACCATATGGAATGCTGGGAATTGAACCCTGGAAGGCCATATGCAAGCCAAACATCCCCCCCCCCACTGTGCTATCACTCCGACCCCACTTTTACCTCATTTCTAGGGCAGCTGGGACCGTGTGGCGTCACACTCCAAGTCCTGCTCACGCTTGAGTGTCCTGGGCTGGCTGGAATCTCCCATGGACACACGTAACTCCGCCTTTCAGGTTGAGTCCTTTCACTAGGCGCCATGTTTTGGGATTCCTCGTGGCCAGCAGCTCTCCTGTCTGTGTGTGGACACAGCCAGGCCACCCCCATCCTCTCCCTGCCATCTTGTTCATGGAAGAGCTGGGCGCAGTGCCAAAAGGCTCTGTCTGGGCCCCACTTTCCCTGTTTCTGGCTGTATTCCCAGGTGGCAACTGGCAACAGCTGAGTAATCCTATGTCTCATGGCTTGAGGCAATCTGGGGGTTTAATTTTATTGTTTCTTTGTTTGGGGGCCACCTCCAGTGACACCAGGGCTTACTCCTGGCTCTGTGTTCTCAGTGCCCTTTCCGCTATCCTATCTCTGCAGCGGTACCACCACCACTCCTGGCAGATTTGTACTCAAAGGAGACACATCCACATCCCTGATCCCTATTTTCAGAACCAAGACCTCACAAAAACAGTCCCTCGGGGTCCCCCGTGAGGAGCCCACTTGCCTCCTCTTTCTGAGCCTCGCTTCCCTACCTCCTTCTCCCTTTTTTCCTCTTACTGCACCTCCACACTGGCTTGCAATCTGGTGGCCCAAATATATGTCCACCCACACAGCCTGCAGCTCAGCGCCATCCTCGAAGCCATCCTTCTGCCAGCCAGTCTGGTGCTCCCTCGCGGGCTGATTCCTGCTCCACAGGAAGGTTCGGCTCCAGGAAACAAGCCTTTGGGCTCCAAGCAAGACCCAAGGGGGCTAGAGCAGTGTGAGGAGAATTGGGGTGCGTGGATGGTCCGACCTGTCGGCCGCCTCTCCAGATGCCAGGAGTCCCGGGCCCAAAGACATAGGGGCAAGCTGTGCAGAAACACAATTGTGTGCTGGTCTCTGGGGGGTCCCCTCCGGACTCCAATGGCAGAACAGAAACCTCAGGGCTTACTCAAGTCCAGAAAACAGGCAGGTGAAGGCTTCCTGGGGGGGGGGGCAAGAACTGGCCCAATTTCTCTAATAAGAATGTACCCCTCTGGGAGTGGTAGCACAGCAGTAGGGCGTTTGCCTTGCATGCAGCCAACCCAGGAAAGACATGGGTTCCATCCCCGGCATCCCATATGGTCCCCAGAGCCAGGAGTGATTTCTGAGAGCAGAGCCAGGAGTAACCCTTGAGCACCACCAGATGTGGTACCTTCAAAAACAAAGAAAAAAAAAAAGAGTGTGCCCAGTGATCTGGTATGGGCTCAGGGCCTTTTTCAGTGTCTTGGGGAGGTAGTGGTGGCAGGTACCTAGGTCCTAGGATTAGGGAGAGGGGGCAGCAGTGAACCAGGGACTGGTGTCACTGTTCTCACCCAAGAAATGAAAGCAGGTGAGATGGTGGGTGTGTGGGTTCTAATCAACAGCAGTCTTCACTCAGAGCAGAGATTGCCAAAATATTCTCTTCATGGGCCCTGAACTTTCTCATTGGGTGTGAAGGACCAAGATTGCCCTGTAAGAAGCAGGAAATATGGCAATAGCCCCTGAATGCCTGCCTGTGAACACCTCCAGTTTCACTTGCAAACAAACTCCCTAAAAAGTTCTTGGGTACTTGACCAAAAAGTCACAAAGTCTCTCTCCCGAAGCCAGAGAGCAGTGCCAAGGCCCGTCACAAGCTGTGTCACCTTCCCATGCGCTGGGAGCTCCGGTTGACAGATGCTGCATCTAGAACCAAAGCTCTCTGCCCTCTTCCTGTTCCAGAGACTTTACACACCCGTCCAGGAGCAGAAGGCAGGTGGCAGGTGGGACTCACGGCAGCTGCTCTGGATTCCCAGCAGCCCCAGGAAGGGACATGAGTGACTGGCCTGCAAGATCTACTGACCTGACGCCATTTCTCCCACCATGCCTCCCAGGTGCTGACTTGGCAACTTGCAGCCCTGCAAACTCCAAGACCTTGACTCCCTCTTGTTGCCTCTCTGGCAATGCATGTTCTTTTGTTCAGATGCAACATGGCCAGCCGTGTCAGTTTAATAGGCATCTCTTGCTCCTCTTCTCCTTGATCTGTAGAACCTAAAGGATCTCTCTGGAGAAGTTTGGAGAGTCCATGGGGCTCGGGGAAAGGCTGGTTCTCCTCCCCCAGTGCATTAAAGCAGGGTGCGGAGAAAGAACATGGGAAATACCAAAAACCTGTATTTTCAGCAGAAATACCTGATTCCTTCCTCTTCTTGTGGGCCCACCTCAGATGGAAGGGAGGATTCGGGTGGTCAGGTGTGAAATGGTGGGTTGTTCATTCCCCAACCCCCAGAGAGAAAGAGGGATCTCCAGCCCCCAATCCAAGTAGGACAAGAGATGAAGGTTCAGCAGCAATTTTGAGACAGGAAATAATCCCATACACAGTTGAGAAAGAAGAGCAGGCCAGAAACTAACACCACAAGCTGTTCACCCACAAGCCAGTCGCACCACCATGTAGAACCAAGAGCCAAGATGGCAGCTTCCCTTCCAGGCCTCCAAAGCAGCCTTTATTGAGAGAGATAAATCCCATCCCCATGGGGAGCCAGAAAAGCCAGATGAGGAAGCAATGGAAACATCTTTTTAACATGTAAACCAAAGAATTAAATTGAGACATTTTTAAATAAAATGGGAGAAAAGGTAATAGCACAAAATGAAATAAATTCTAAGAAACCCTGAAAAGCAATGGGAAAATATCTTTTTAACATGTAAACCATAGGAACCAATCGAGAGACCAATGTAATTAGAAGGCAATAAACATAAGGACCAATCCAAAGGCCTCAGGATTGGTTGGGCGTAGGCCTCCCCAATGTCCACAACAGAAACATGTAATTGACACTCTGCTTTTACCCAAAACAAAGATGTTCCCCACAACTTCCTCTTTCCTTTTCATCTATCCCTTTGATATGTAAAAGTCCACCTGAATCTCATTGGACTTGTAGAATAAAGAAAGGTCAGTTTGGCAGGCCCAGAGAGACCACGAGGCAAGAAGCCAACTGGACTCCATGATTCTCTTCTAACTGGCTTGGTTTACTCAGTCTTTGTGGCTACCTTGCTTCAGACCCATCCACCTGGGGTTATTTCACACACAGACACATGCCAGATGTGGCCAGGTGGCCTGAGCATCCTAGGAACACTGAGCCCAGGAGCTGCCATGAGGAAGCATGGACTGATCCAAGGAAACCACAGGTTTCCCCATCTACCTGCCAGGGATTGCTGGAAACAGGAGTCATGTGACCTAATCTGCCCAATAGGACCCAAAGGGAGTCATCAGGAAGATTCAAGCAGGAATCATAGGACCAGGAGATAGAACAGAATGGAGGGCTCTTGTCTTGCATGCAGCTGACCCAGATTCTATCCCCGGCATCCCTTTGGGTCCCCCAAGCATGGGGGGAGTAATTTTTGAGTGCAGAGTAACCTCTGGGTGCTGGGTGGCTCAACACCCCCAACACATACTAAAAAAAAAAAAAAAAAAAAAAAACCAACAAACAAGCAAAAGAAAAGAAAATGAAAATATCGCGTTTTCTACAGAAAAGTCCCCAAAGGCCTTATGCAAGAGCAGAATGCGCTCCCCCACCCAAGGAATTCAGCCAGCAGCCCCGAATCTTTCACCAAGAGGCTCCCTCCATCATTTCCTTGTGGGGTGTCACTTCAGACCACCTGCTTCTGTGGGTCCCTGTGGATCAAGCACTTCTCATCGCATCTGTGAAAACTGCCCAAAAGCTCATTGAGACACAAGTGGGATGAAATCTGAGGGTCCCCAGACATCCCTCCAAGGCTGCCAAGATGCGAGAAGACCTGGCCTGATTCAAAATGGAAAAAAAAAAAAAAAAAAAAAGAGTTTTCTGGGTTTTTAACCTAAAAATAGCACAGGGCCAGCCTGAAGACAAGAACTGCGGGATGGTTCAGAGAAGAAAGCACACTGTGAGGACACCCAGGCTGCACATGGCCAGAGCGAAAATCTGGGGGCCCGTTAGTCAGGGAGGCTCATTTCCTGGCTCAGTGTCACCCGTTACTGCTCAGCAAATGTGTGAGCTGCTTGCTACCAGGGAGC
Source organism: Suncus etruscus (assembly GCF_024139225.1). NCBI lineage: Eukaryota > Metazoa > Chordata > Mammalia > Eulipotyphla > Soricidae > Suncus > Suncus etruscus. The sequence goes on along the minus strand of NC_064859.1, from coordinate 102,382,882 downwards.
GGCTGGTTTTGGATTTGAGCATCCCTGGGCTCTCAGACCCACCTACTCGGATCACTCCATGTACCCACCGAGCCCACCTGGCCATGGTGCCGTCCTGGCACTTACCTGTCTGCAGCCTTGTGTGCTGTTGAGTGTGGTTGAGCCCACAGCCAGGTCATGAGCTGTGTGGATACTGTATAATTTCTCCACCCTTCAGAGGGCCGTAAGTAACTTTGGTGGGGTTTTTTGTTTTGTTTCGTTTTGGGGTCATACCTAGCAGCACTCAGGGGTTCCTCCTGGCTCTACACTCAGGAATCCCTCCTGGCAGGCTCAGGGGACCATATAGGATGCCAGGATTCGAACCACCATCCTTCTGCATGCAAGGCAAACGCCCTATCTCCAAGCTAACTCTCTACCCTCTGGTGCTTTTGTTCTTTTTTTGTTTTTGGGCCACACCCCGTAACGCTCAGGGGTTACTCCTGGCTATGCGCTCAGAAGTTGCTCCTGGCTTGGGGGACCATATGGGACACCGGGGGATCGAACCGCGGTCCATCCAAGGCTAGCACAGGCAAGGCAGGCACCTTACCTCTAGCGCCATCGCCTGGCCCGGCTTTTGTTCTTTAACTTTTTTGTTAATTTAAAGAAAATGCATCACGTAGTTGACATAAACAATCATAGCACATTTGTTTCAAAATAAGGGAAAGCAAAGTTATTGAAAAACTAGAAAGATAAACTAAAAAATAGAACAAAAGGGGCTGGAGAAATAGCATAGAGGTAGGATGGTAGGACATTTACCTTGCATGCAGCCGACCCAGCAGGGACCTGGCTCGATTACTGGCATCCCATATGGTTCCCCCAGCTTGCCAGAAGTGATTTCTCAGTGCAGAGCCAGGAGTGACCCTTGAACTCTGTTGGGTGTGGCCCAGAAATCAATCAATCAATAGTTTAAAATATTTTTTAAAACTATTTAAAAAATAGGGGCTGGAGAGATAGCATAGAGGTAAGGCGTTTGCCTTTCATGCAAGGTCGGTGGTTCAAATCCCAGCATCCTGAAGGGTCCGCCAAGCCTGCCGGGGGGCGATTTCTGAGCATAGAGCCAGAAGTATCCCTGAGCACTGCCAGGTGTGACCCAAAAACAAACAAACAAAAAGAACTATTAAAAATAAATAAAACAGAAAAGTAGAAAAAAGAAAGAAGAAAAAGTTCAGTAGCAAGTATATTTGTGAAAATTATTGTATCTTCAATAAAGTCATTAATACAAAAACAGAAGGCATAGTAAGCTCTCTTTTTTTTAATGAAATCAAAAATACAATAAAAAGGTGTGTGTGTGTATGTGTGTGTTTAAGTGTGTGGCAGTTGTTGTTATTGTTGCTGTTTGCATAGGAACAGCTACATAAGGAGAAAACAGAAAGGAAAAACCTTTGGCCTAAAAACAGGGAGACCTTACCCATGAAGTATTCTGGCATAAGACCAACTCCAGGCTCCAGGCATACTAAGTTGTCTAACTTGAACCGGGGGTGACTTTGGAAGGCAATGGAGCGCCCAGATTCACACTATCCATCCACCAGCCCCGCTAACTTCCCTTGTCCATCTGGACAGTCTGCCCACCCCACTGTTCCCTACAGGATTCAGGGCTTCCCATTCAAGCGGCAGCATCTTCCTTCCAAGTCCACACTGCCAGGGAGCAACGCTATTATAGCACCCCACTCCCAGTCTGCAGACAGAGGAGAAGAGCAAATCTTCAGGGGTCAGGACAAAAGTGGGGTGCTACTCGCCAGTGCTCATGCAAGTACCATCACCAGCTCCACAGCCCATATACATACATGCCAGGAACACCCCAAGTCTGCCCAATGCTTGTGAGCACAAGGGGGGCTCTTTTCGAGAAGAAAGGGGGCCAGGGCACGGCTGGGACATAAAGGCATCATGTGGAAACAGGGATGTGATCGCTACCTCTCAGACAGACACCAATCCCCCCATCCCACCCTGGCCGGACTCTATGATCATTCCAGGGCCCCATCCAAATTCTTTCTTCTATGAAGTCTTGTGACAGTCTTCTATGACTTCAGTGACCAGTCAAGGGGCCAGTTCATTGCATTGTATTGTGTTGTGTTGTGTGTGTTTTTCAAGATGATAATGTCCCTGAGCAGTGAGAACTAGTGTGCCTCAAATCCCATAATGACCATAAAGCTCCTAGGATTACACTCGGGCAAGGGTCCCAGAACTGTGGGCCTTAAGCCACAGCAGTCAGGAGCCGAGAAATGACACTGAGCATGGGCAGAAGGCCCAGTTTGATCCCCAGCAGCCCCAAGAGTGACCAGTGAACAACAAACAAGGGAAGACCTGTAAGCACCCTGGGCATGGCCCCCAACCTGAACCCAAACACAGGTGGGCTGAAGGACCATCACCTCTTGTCTGCACAGAGCTGGGACACAGCACCCCGCCTTGGCTCCACCTTTTGTTTTCAATGGCATCTTCTCCCCAACTCTCAGTAATATCTGAGAATGAATTTATGCCCGGGACAAGGCCCAGGGCCCCCAAAGACATGAAAAGTGGTCAAGTGTAACAGCCACAGAGGGCAGGGAGGAAAGAGGGAAATTTCTTCATGTGTGGACAGAGAAGAGTCAAGTCCAACCCAGCCCCCGCCCTCCCCCACTCTCTGCCTGATTCCTTGACAAGTGAGTGACCTATTGTGACAGGACAACCAAGCCTTCTAGAATGATCTAGACATGCAGAAATCCCCACTTTCATTTCAGGTCTGTTCTGTCTAACGTGACCTAACTCAGAACTACAGAGAGGGGACATTTGATGCCTTCAGGTCCTCAGAAGAGAGACGAGTGGATTGATTTTTTTGCCTGTGACCAACATATTAAAGACTTGGAGCGTTGCAGGACAGTCAGGACATCACAGGTCTAGTTCCCTGTGTCCTCAGCAACTCCAGATGATGGAGACTAAGGCATAATCCATGTGTTCCCCATTTGCCCTCACTGAGATCCCACCATGGGCATCCCACAATGTTGACTGGCAGCTCCTCTGCCCTGTCACCAGGAAGACAGAACAAGCAGTCCAGAGCTTACCATTGCTCTGCACAGCCAGCAAAGGTGGGCACCCTCTCAGCTCCAAGACCTTCACTTACATACTGGGAGTTAAAGCTCATCTTCTAACAGCCCTCCCACTGCCACCTGTCACCATAGAGTGATGGATTAAGAGAGCAAAACCTAAAACAAATAGTCATTACTATGACCAGCTTGGGAAGCTAAATCCGTCTACTTTCTGTGAGTGCCTTTTGTTGATAAGAAACCTTTGCAACGAGTTGTGCAAGACCTTAGACGTCATCAATATTATGTGTGCGTCTACACAACAGAAGAACCAACTCAGGTTGGGGGAGTATTTTTGGAGGGGAGGGGTGCTGCTCAGAACTTACTCTTGTCTCTGCACTCAGGAATTACTTCTAGTGGAACACAGGGGACCAGATGGGGTTCCGGGGATCAAACCCTAGTTGGCCACTTGCAAGTCCAATGCCCTATTAGCATTTTTTAATTTATAAAATACTAGTATATTTATTTATTCTTTTGGTTTGGGGGCTACACTCTGAGATCAGCATTCAGAGGTTACTCCTGACACTGTGCTCAGGAATCATTCTTTTTGTTTTTGTTTTTGTTTTTGCTTCTGTTTTTGGGTCTTATCCGGCAACACTCGGGTTACTCCTGGTTCTACACTCAGAAATCGCTCCTAGCAGGCTCGGGGGACCATATGGGATGCTGGGATTTGAACCACCGTCCTTCTGCATACAAAGTAAATGCCCTACCTTCATACTATCTCTCAAGCCCCAGGAATCATTCTTGATGATGCTCAGCAGACATGGGATGTCAAGAATTGAACCCCAGTAGGCCGTGTGCAAGACAAACGCCTTATCTGCTAGGCTACTGCTCCAGCCTCAGTTTATTTTATTTTATGTTTTTAAGAACCAACACAGTTTTAACCCAGGCACATCTACAAATGGCCCAAGCTGCTCTGCCCAGTACTGGGCTTGGTCCGACTCCAGAGAAGGCCCATCTGCTATGTGGCCGACTCGCCAAGCCTCTGTTCTTCTCTGTTCTTTCCGTGGCTATGACTGGCTCCTGCAAATGGACAGGAATGGGGCTGGCAGGAACTGGGGGAATGGAATATTTTTATTCTATCCACCAGCAAAGCATACATGAAAACGGGACCCATGTTGTCACACAATCAAGCAGCAGAGAGGAGTGACTGCCTGAAAGGCAAAAGTGGGCACAAGAAAGGGGGTGCTGGGAGTTAAGCCACACATCAGACCTGAGGGGGGGGCACTGCAAATGTGGGAAGGATGAAGGGAGCCTTGCTCTTGGTCCCTCTGGGGAGCCCCCGTGGCCCAACTCAATGCCTCCCATGTCCGCCTAACACATTCCCACTCTTCAGAGCCTCCCACTTCGCGAAGACCCCCTGAGTCCCCAGAAAGTCCCAGGGCAATCAGGAACACTTGCATTCCGGAACAGACTGCTGTGGGGATGTGGGGGAGGCTCTGACTGAGTCTTGATGAAGAAAAATCAGCAGCTAAGGAAGAAATCACAACAGCGAGGGTATAATCGGCACTGAACCTCAGATGGCAAAGCAAAATCTGGGCTTTTATTCCAACCTGGCAGAGACAAATGTCACTGATTCTGATCACTGTGCGTCCAGACCGCTTACAGTGTCCTCTGCTTGCATGTTGATACATTCCTTTGCGAAGACAGTCCTTGTGTGCGTTGTGGCCGTGGAAGAAAAGGCTAGAAAAGGCTCTTTATTTCTGATTGTGGCAAGAATTTCATTTCTGTTCAGGATCACTGTCACGGGTGAGAGAACATACTGGAAACCGCAGAATAGCATTGGGGTCTATGCGGCCTCCACACAACATGTCACATGTAACATGTAACCACAACACCTCTGGTGGGGAAAATCGGGTTTCCGAAGCTAGTGGTGGGTTCGTGGAGAAGGTCCACGTGTGCAGTGTCCCAGGTCAGTGATACCAGAAGGAAATGGCTCTTCCTCTCCCTCTGAGCATGAAGAAAGCATGGGCTCCAACAGAGCCCTGGGAGATACCCCAGAAATGTCCACTGTGACGGGAGAAATGGCTCTGTCTTCTGCCCGGACTCAATAAGAGAGCCTGGACTGCCATGGAGAATGAAGGTGCCATCTGGGGTGCCCAGCAAAGCTTTAGAACATAGGTGAAATGACTAGCACCCCTGCTTCTATCCGTCACCATGTCTCCTTCATTTGCACTGAGTTTAGGATGCCATGTGGGCAGGGCCAGGCAGGTAGGAATAAATAGAGGGGAGTTACCAGAGCCATACTCAAAATCTGCTCCAGACCAGTGGCCTCGAGAAGTAAAAGAAGAATAAAATAGGATGGTACCAGAGACAAGCAGTCTCACTAGCACAGTAGTGGGGCATTTGCCTTGCAAGCGGCCAACCCAGGACCAACAGTGGTTCAAATCCCGGCATCCCATATGGTTCCCCATGCCTGCCAGGAGTGATGTCTGAGCACAGAGCCAGGAGTAGCCCCTGTGTGCTGCTGGGTGTGACCCAAAAAACACACACACAAAAAAAAGATCAGACCTAAATACCCAACCCAAAGTCAACAACAATGGAATCAAGAGACCCAAACCACAACCAACTATACACAAAAAGGACCTCTTACACCAGCAGTCCAGGGGGCGAAGAGTGGAGGTACAGGATGCATGCTGGGAAGAGTGGTGAAAGAAGGTCGACACTGGTGCTGGGAATTGCCCCAATTCACTGGCACTATGTATCTTAAACTTAACTGTAAAAGTTATAATTCACATTGGCCCCAATAAAAACTATATTAAAAAAAGAAAGTAAAGGGGCCAGAGAGGTGGCGCTAGAGGTAAGGTGTCTGCCTTGCAAGCGCTAGCGTAGGATGAACTGAGGTTCGATCCCCCAGCGTCCCATATGGTCTTCCCAAGCCAGGAGCGATTTCTGAGCACATAGCCAGGAGTAACCCCTGAGCGTCAAATGGGTGTGGCCCAAAAACCAAAAAAAAAAAAAAAAAAAAAAAAAAAAGGAAGTAAAGGAAGGAAGAGGAATTCAAAGATAATCCATACCCTCAAAACCCCAAAATCAAACTGGCGAGTGGCATCATTTTGGGGGGAGCTATACCCAGCTATGCTCAGGGCTTATTCCTGGTTCTGTGCTCAGAGATCATTCCTGGCAGGACTCAGGGATCACATGGGATGCTGGGATTTGAACCCTGCTTGGATACATGCAAGGCAAACACCTCATCTGCTGTACCAGCTCTCCCACCCCAGCAAGCAGCTGCTTTGGTGCAAGAACCAGTCTGAGGAGGGTGTCAAGGGTGGAGCCGGCCCCTCAGCTCCAGGGAGATCATTATTCTAACACAAACGATACTCTGGTCTCCAAATGAGCTGAGCAAAACCATCAATCTATTTCTGTGTCAGGTAGGACTTGGTGGGTCCTGTCCAGACTATTAATTTCATGGAAAATAAGCAACAGGGAAAACATAAATCATCAACTGAGAGCAGAGAAGCCCCATGAATTCCTGCCACTTCTGGAGTCTTTGCTGCAGAGCAAAAAAAAGACAACATCTTTCTGTCTTTGATTCTGCGATTTCTTTCACTCGAGGCAAATGCTTCTGAAACTCCAAGGACAGGTTTCATTTCAACTTTCAAGCATGCAAATCCCAGGTGAATCCCACCAGTGCATCCAGCGCATGCGGGATTGTACACGCGGGATTGTACTCTTCCCATTCCTCTGAAACTAATTGTAAAGAAACTGAAGAAGACCAGCATTAACTCTCCTTTGGTAGGCGACGGGGGAGAGAGCTCAGAATATTGGGTCTGGAAATCAGGTCGATGGCGTTGAGAACATAGGGTCACTGCTCTTCGTGATCATGGTGCAACAACTTGAGGCTGCACTTTAGGGTTTGGAGCAGTTGCAACTACTGGTAAAATCTCAATGAGTCATCCTCTCTAAAATTAATTTCTCCCAAGTTCTGCAGAGTGGATTCGTAAGTCTTCTTGTTTATTTACTGAAGTTGGTGTTTCCAGCCAGTGCGAGGAGCATTATATAATGGCTCTTCCCAGCAGGCCTTTCTGGAGTGCTTGGAACATGAGGCTCCTCAGAGAACATTGACCCACCATCCCTGCATGGCTCTCTGACCCTCCGCACCCGCCCAGAGCCAGCAGGTTGGCCATGGCTCTCCTGGGATCTAGGGAACATGGTCTCTTCATTGCCAATGACAGCTCAACACCCAACTCTCTCCTTCCTCAAGCCCATCATTGCTGATGGTTCTGTCCACTGGCCGAGGCACATGAATGAATGAATAATAGTGAGTGAGTGAATGAATGAATGAATGAATCCCCTCTCATTTCCTGGGCTCATCCAACATCATCACCTTGAATCCACCTACAGCCTCACTGCTTCTGTGTCATCATCATGTGTTAATACCACACTCTACCCTATGCCCATCTCTGGGGTGCTGAGGTGTTGGGTTACACCTTATTTTTCCCAAAACCAAGATCATCCCTGGTTTCTTTGTATCTGTTTACAACTCGGTTTCACCCAAAACAAAGACTGTTTTCCATGTAAACCTGGGCCAGACAGGCTCAGGATAGCTGTCCCACCTTGGGGTGGTCTCTGTATTCAATAAAAAACAGTAGTTCTAGCAGGCAGCAAGCTCCATACGTGGAAGAAGACTGCCAGATTACATGTGTTTCACCCTCAACCTGGTTTGGATTAGTTCACGCGAGGCCCTGATTCTGACTCGTTCACCTGGGGGTGCAGATATGGCGCATGGAGTGATTTTACACTGAGATACCACCCCATCTCGCACACACTTTTCACCCTGCCCCCTCAATCTTCAGTTCTTCCTGCTTCTAGACGCGGGGTGACTTCAGGATCCAAATGGAGGTCACCCTTGCTCTAACCAGTAGCAATACCACCACACCAGCAGTTGGTTACAAGAAGCCCATCCAGGAAGATATACATCCCAGGCCTCAAACGAAGAAGTCCTACCTACAGCCGAAATCGTCCTCCGAAGCCTTGGATGTGTGGATGCCAAGAGGCCTCCCCTCCCTGAATAGGAAACCACAGAAATAGGGGCCGGGAAGGTGGCGCTAGAGGTAAGGTGTCTGCCTTACGAGCGCTAGCGTAGGATGGACCTCGGTTCGATCCCCCGGTGTCCCATATGGTCCCCCCCAAGCCAGGGGCGATTTCTGAGCGCATAGCCAGGAGTAACCCCTGAGCGTCAAACGGGTGTGGCCCAAAAACCAAAAAAAAAACACAGAAATACCTGTTTCCCCTAAAGCATTGTGACCACCTATATCACCCCAAGAATGGAATGGGGCTGGGTCCGTAAGGCACAAGTCTTGGGTCGATCTGCAGGGAAGACAGTGGCATTGGTACTGAGCTGGGGAAGGGTTCTGGTCTCGGTTTCTAACGCTTATTAAGAGCGATTGCACAGTGGCAGGGTGTTTGCCTTGCACACGCAGACCTGGGAGGACCAGCGTTTGATTCCCCTCATCCCATATGGTCCCCTGAGCCTGCCAGGAGCAATTTCTAAGTGCAGAGCTGCTCCAAAACAAAACAAAAAGCCCGTGCCTCCTACTGTGTTCAACATCCTCCCTTCAGATCTGGCCCAGTCTTTCAGGGGCCTCCAGGGCAAGATGCGCCCAATCAGGGTGAGAAGCAACCGTCTCCTTTCTCACGTTCTCATTTCACAGAAAGTGGTGCTTTTCCAGCTCGTGCAGTTCCGCTTAAACAGACTCACACATTGTGTTTCTGAACACGCCGCTCATTGGCTGCGCCAAGGTTCTGAGCGCCCCCACGTCTCTCACCAACACCGGCCTGGTGTCCAGTAAGAGAAAACAGGATTCCAGGGAGAGAACATCTTCCTTCCTCCCCAATGACCAGCCTCCTCTCTAGAAGGCCCAGCCAGCCCCTGCTTGCCACCCCACAAATTCACAGATGCCCGGCTGACCCCTTTTCTTCTGAAAACTCCCCTAAAGCTGTCAGATAGTTCTAATCCCCCGTCTGTTCCTCCTCATTGGAGCTGACTCGTCTTCATCTCAAAATAACAAATTCAAAGCTCCAGGGTTTGTAAACAAAACATTTCAGAGAAAATAGAAAAATAATAATAAAGAGTTCCTTTTCACGCTTTTTAATAAGAGATGACATTGATTCCTTGTTGTAGATGAGTCACTTCTGAAGTTGATACCCATCGTCACTGATGTCAGAAGCAAACAAAAAAAAAAAAGCCATTATAGTTTCCCCATAGAATGCCAGAATCTGCTCAAACGATTCGCAGGTTCCTGAGCACCTTCAAGCTATTCCTTGGGTCCATTCACTGGACTCATTCACAGGGAGGGGAAGGAAGGAAAATTGATGCCACTGGCCCAAGCACCATCCCGGAGAAGGAACCTGGGGTAGTCTCCTGGACAACAAATTATTGGCTCACAATGTTCTAGTATCTGTCGTTTCTTCCAAAGCCTTGTATATTCCTGTCAACTCATTACCTCCCCAGGAAACTAAACGCACACTGTCCAGTGCTGAAGCCCGAATGTTCACAGAGGCAGCCAGCCTTCCTGTAGCTCCAAGCCAGAGACCACCCGTGACAACCCAGGGGGCAGGGTTCATTCAGGACATAGCAGGGCTGGGTCCTCTGGTTACACCCAGAACTTCCTCACATTTCGCACAAGGGATGAGAAGAAAAAACACCGTCAAATCTGAGACGCTTTGCACGGAAAACACACACAATGCCATCCTTCTAACTAGTTTGCAAATTCTGTCTTAACAGAACCCCTGGCTGTCAACCTTCTTCCAGAACACGGAACAGAGCTGGGTTTCAGCCCCCGGACTAGTTCTGCTGAGTCTGGAGTTGCCCCAAGCTGGACGTCCGTCCACTCAGCTGGTCAGGGCATTTCCAGGCATAGGCTGTTGTGGGCATCTTCCACTTTGGTTTGACCCCTGCCCTGCAAATTCGGGCATTTATTCTAACAGCAACTTGCAGGCCGGCAGCTAGTGGTGACCGAGAAAGTGCAGGGAATGCAGACAGACCACACTGCTTAGCTTTCAAAACTGCCGTGTCTGACCAATGACGACCGGTGCAGCCTGGGCAGGCATTCCTACACGCAGCTACTACAGTGATGAATTATGCAGCATCTCCCTGAAGGGGAACCGGGGTGGGAAGCGAGGTCTCAGGGAAGAAAGAGAAAGAGGCAGGTGGATCTGAGCCTCCAGCACCCCAAGCCTGGAGACCCTCCACACAGATCCAGAGAGCAGTGCCCAGCTGAGTGTGCCCAGAAAGGAGAAAGTTGACATGTTGGAGAAAGGAAGCATGCCAAGTGGCAGGCCCAGACCTTCTTAACCCCTTCCTGCCCACACTGCCCGGCACCCGCTCCTTCCCTTTCCAAAAAGATGAATATGTAAGACCTCTCTCTATTTCTCTCTCTCTCTCTCTCTCTCTCTCTCTCTCTCTCTCTCTCTCTCTCTCTCTCTCTGTCTCGCTCAATAATGACTCCAAAGGAATGGAGCATTTTGTTGTGTTTTGTTTTGTTTCTGAGCACACAGTTCTGAAAGTTGCCAAGAAGCTTCGCCAATAGGAATGTCACAGCGGATGTTTTCCCATAAACAGAAGAACACCCGGGTCTGTGTTGAGGTATCGGGGTACCCAAGCATTGGCCGCAGCACGCGGGGACCCCAGAACTCAGCCAGAATCACACACACACACACACACACACACACACACACACACACACTCGGCGGGGGGGGAAGAGCATGCAGAACTCGGGGCAAATCAGGACACTCCTGGGATGCCTTGAACTGGGGTCCTTCCTCCCTGAGGATGCTAAGACTCCTCCATCCAACCTAGCAGTGGCCTTCATCTGATGTCTGAAGCAAAACCAACATGCCCTTGAGGGTGGGGTGGGGGAATCCTCAGTTTTCCGAAGCGCCCCCTGAGCCCAGACAGCTGGGCTTCCAACCTCAGCTCGGATCCCAACCTCAGTCCCCTGTTATCCCTGGAGCTTGCCACTTTTGGGGGGCATTTCTGGACATGGGTGCTCAGCTTTCCTAAGCGCGTCCCCTGAGCCCAGGCAGCTGGGCTTCCAACCTCAGTCCCCTGTTATCCCCGGGGGCTTGCCACTTTTTTTTTGGGGGGGGGGGGCATTTCTGGACATGGGTCCTCAGCTCTCCTAAGCGCGTCCCCTGAGCCCAGGCAGCTGGGCTTCCAACCTCAGTCCCCTGTTACCCCCAGAGCTTGCCACTTTTCTGTGGGGGCATTTCTGGAAATGAAGAGCAGGTGGGACCAGCGGGGTGCTGGCCAGGGGACGAGGAGAGACACACACAGGCAAGCCTGCAAGTGGGGGGCAGAGAGGACAGGAGGCCCTGGGAGACTGGGGGGAGGAGATGGAGCCTCGAGAGCAAGGGGAGCGCATGGAGAGGGGCGGGCCGGCCCAGGGGTGCCCTGCGCTCACCTTGGAGGACCAGGGCGTCCAGGTCCCGGTCGATGCCCAAGAAGTAGCACTTCCTCCAGAGGCCCGCGTAGGTGGCGAAGAGGGGCCGCCCGCACCCCGCGTCCAGCCCGCCGAGCCCCAGGCGCGCGCGCCACGCCTCGGGGTCCCCGGGCAGGGGTTGGGGGCCTCGGGCCCGGGCCGGGGGCGCGGGCGCGTCCCGCAGCGGCAGGTGCGACAGCGGCATCAGGCGGCTGCGCTGGTCCGGGGGGTCGCGGCCGGCCCGGGGGCGCTCGCAGCGCTGCTTGTGGCGCCGGGGGTCGGTCTCGTACCAGTGGTCGGTGCCGATGGCCGCGAGCAGCAGCGCCAGCGCGCCCAGGCCCAGGCCCAGGCTCAGCCCCGACACCGGAGCCCGCCGCGCCATCCGCGCCCCGCGCCGCCAGACACAATGCGCGTCTCCAGCCCCGCGCCCCGCGCCCCGCGCCCCGCCTCCGCTCCACGCGGGGCCCCGCACCCGCCCGAGGCGCAAGGCCGCCGCCCGCACCCCGCACCCCGCACCCCGGCGCCGGCGCGATCGGACGGGATCGGGTCGCTGTGCGCCTCCGGACCCCGCGCCCAAAGGCTCGCGCGCGCCTGGAGACCCCCCGGTCCCAGGGCACTGGCCAGCTGGGGCGCGCCTCCCAGACCCCCTTAATCCTGGTCCGGCCCTTGGAGAGCCTGGGGACCACTCACGGCCGGACCCTCTCAGCCCCCCCCCCAGTCCCGGGCACTGACCAGCTGGGGCGCGCCTCCCCGGACCCCCTAATCTTGGTCCGGCCCTACGCGCGCTCCTGGAGATCCCCCCAGTCCCCGGGCACTGACTGGCCAGCTGGGAAGAGCCGCCCAGACCCCCTTAATCCTGGCCCGGCCCTGCCCCCGTGCCTGGAGACCCCTCAGGGTCGGATCCCCGGACCCTCTAGCACGCGTGCGCCTGGAGACCCCCCACCCACCCACCCAAGCCTCGGACACTGGACAGGATGGGGCTCGCCACCCCCGGGCCCCCTTAATCTTGGCCCGACCCTACGCACGCTCCTGGAGACCCCCGATTCCCCGACACTGGCTAGGCTGCAGCGCGCCTGAGGACCCCCTCACCCCTCCGGCTCGTGCGTGTCTGGAGATCCCCCAAGCCTCGCACACCGGACAGGATGGGGAGAGCCTTCCCGGACCCCTTAATCCTGGCCCGGCCCTGCGCGCGCTCCTGGAGACCCCCGATCCCCGGACACTGGCTAGGCTGGAGCGCGCCTGGAGACCCCGCGCGGACCCCAGAACCCCTTGGCTTGCGCGGGCCTGGAGACCTCTCCCCCGAACCCCGGACACTGGCCAGGATGGAAAGAACCTGCCCAGACTCTTTAATCTGGAGACCCCGCTCAGATCCCCGCACCCCACCTGGCTCGCGCGCAAACGGGACCCCGAATCCCTACCAGGCCCTGCGCGCGCCCCTAGACTCCCCGACACTGTCCAGGTTCGGGCACGCCTCCCTGGAGCCCCTAAACCTGGCCCGGTTCGCTCGCTCGCGTCTCGGGACCCCTCCACCAACCCTGGCCCGGCTGGAAGCGCCACGGACGGACCCCTGAACCCTAAAACGGCTCGCGCGCGGGAGGCTCCGGACCTCACGCAGACCCCCACATCCCCACCAGGCTCGCCCAGACTTTTCTCCAACTCTCCCTTCCCCCGCGTCCCCTGTTTCTCACAGCCTTAGCCGGGGTCTTTATATCCAGCCCGGCGGCTCCACCCCCTTACCCCCCAACTGCCTGTGCGCCTCCCTCCTCTCCACTGGCTCCAGCTCGGACCTCCAAGCTGTCCACACACAGACACACAGACACACACACAGACACACACAGACACACACACACACACACACAGACACACACACACACCCCTCTGACCCACGCTGTCACTTGGCCCAGTGGATCCGAGTCACTCCAGCCAATTTTCTCCCCCGCTGACCAGTAGGGTCATCGACCTCTAGGTCTGGAGTCCCCAAAACCCCCATCCTCGGTCAAAGCCTTCACAGCCTTCTCGGGTCCTGCCCACTCCAACTCCTTCGTCCTGGAATGCAGTCTGGGCTCCTGGAACTTCAGAGCCAGGGACCCGTCCCTGCTCCCCAGGGGTCCCTCTGAAAGGCTTTGCTGATTCCAGGGCCTCGAGTTTCCTGCTGGACAGAGGAAGGTCTTCAGCCTGAGCAGAGACTCCAGGCAGCCTGGCATTCTGCAGAGCAAAGAGAGGGTGACCACCACCCCTCACGGGAAAGAGGGGAGAGGAAGCTCTAGCCCCATCCTGCGTCTTTCCCCAGAACCCATAGCTCCCTCGTGTCCCTAGCTGCCCCTGTCACAGGACTCATTAGGGTCCCACATCACGGGGCCCATCAGTGCCTCTGACACCCCCAAGTCAACGCCTGCATCTGCCAGACTGGCGTTTACTCTCCCCACCCCTGGTGTCACCGGAGGGACCAAGTGTGTCAAGGTTGCACTGAAACGTCGCCCAGGCTATGCCCTGGGCCTCCTTGGACCCCGGGGCGTGGAGGGGGCCTTCCTGCTGACCTGACAGGTGTGAATGTGCTTTGGATGTTCTCCCTCCAGTGGCATCTCTGGGCAAGCTCCGATCTAATTAAGGAAGACAAAGAAAGATCATTTCGGAGCTCCACTCACCTCCGAGCCTCCCCTTAAAGACGCAACGCTAAGCTCATCAAAGGAGTCTTATCTGGATTGAGACCAAAACGATGAGACTTACGAGCTAGCTTTCTTTTATTCATACTCTGTCGTCGTCATCTGTGTCAGTCCCAGTGCCAGTGGGTTCTCGGAGAACAGAGTCTGCGAGTGAGGTCCTGTGTGCTTTCTTTTTACCGAATGCCTCCTGAGATCCTGTCATTACAAACATGGAGGATCCCAGGGGCAGTTAAACCCTTGGCGTATCCTCAACCATCACGACCAACAGCTCTTTTAATTTTTGATAAGCATGGGGGAGGCTAGAAGAAATAACCATTGTGGCTCCTTTCAGAGTCCGTGACTCTCTCTCTCTGTCTCTCTCTGTCTCTTTACTCTCACACACACACACACACACACACACACACACACACACACACACACACAAAACATACAACACTCTCTCTTTCTCTCTCTCTCTCTCTCTCTCTCTCTCTCTCTCTCTCTCTCTCTCTCTCTCTCTCTCTCTCTCTCTCTCTCTCTCTCTCTCTCTCTCTCTCTCTCTCCCTGCACCAGCAGAAAACGGCCTCTTTTCCAGGCACTTGTGCCGGACTTAAAAGCATCTCATGCCCTGCCTGGCTCTCCTGGCCAGAGCCCTTTGATCCACCCCCTTTCTCGGAAAGCAGCATCTTCCTGGAGGTTCATTTATGGCTCCGTTTAAGAACAGTCTCTGCACATGATCCAAAGGTTATCGGATGATAGATCACCCTTGACAGTGTTTCATAAAAAGCTGTCATACGTTACAAATTCGGGCTGGCAGCCTGGAATGCGCACGCCGCCTCTGCCGGCCAGTGTTGGGGAACCTCGGCGGGGAGGTGACGACAGATGTGGGCCCTGATTTTGCTGCCCACTGCTCTGTCCCTGTTCCTGAAACAGGAACATTGTTCCCAACAATGAAATCTCACCCATCCTTGGCTAGAGGAGTGAAGAAGGCAGAGCTAATGGAGTCACTTTGGGGGCAAAAATTATAGGCAGGCAACCTGGGGGTGTGGGTAGAGTGGGGAACAGTCCCCTGGTTGTCATGGGTAAAAGCAAACCATGAGACTTGCCCCGGAGTCATGTGATCTCCAGGGATGCTTTGCCGTTGGCCGGAAGGATGCTCTTGGGCAGCTGGAGGTGACGGCCAACGTGGTACTTGACTGTGTCTGTCCAGCCCCCAGATTTGGAAGCTTCCTCCTTCAATGCCGCCATAAGAGGAGAAATTTCGGGGCCGGGTAGGTGGCGCTGGAGGTAAGGTGTCTGCCTTGCAAGCGCTAGCCAAGGAAGGACCGCGGTTCGATCCCCCGGTGTCCCATATGGTCCCCCCAAGCCAGGGGCGATTTCTGAGCACATAGCCAGAAGTAACCCCTGAGCGTCAAACGGGTGTGGCCCAAAAACCAAAAAAAAAAAAAAAAAAAAAGAGGAGAAATTTCTGTCTGTGTTGTGTAGTCACAGAGCTGACATGCTTTTATGATGGCAAGACAACCCTTGGAGGAGGAAGAGCCTCAGAAGCGAAAATAAATGAGAGGATTCTGGGCAGACATGGAGACCTGAGTCCAGCTGGAGTCAGAAGATGTGAAGGACAGTTGGAACCACGGAGCCCAGTAGGGTCTCCTGGTGGTCATGTGATGGCTAAGGTGCCTTCTAGTCTCCCATCCCTGCTGCCATCTCCAACCCTCCTTCCCTTGCCAGAGTTCAGAAAACAAGAACCACTGCTTACAGGACAGAACTAGAGACCATGTTCTGGCATCAGTGCATCCAAGATGCCAAGAACCAGGGTCCAGCAGCCTCCCTACATCTTCCTCCCCTGGAATGCTGACAAGTTGTCCAAGTCTGACCCTGAATTTTAGGACATTTTTCACAGTCTCAAAGTGGCAGGAGTGTCTCTAGAAATGTCTCTTATCCTTCGTCTGCTTCTCTCTCACTTGTCTCTCTTTCTCTCTCACAGCTGCAATGCTACTGCTGTTTCCTCCTTTGCATCCTGATGCCACACACACACACACACACACACAGAGACAGACATACACACACAGACATACACACACATACACAGAGTTATCCCAGATACTGGCACCAAAGGCATCGACCTCAAACACGTGTGACCTGTCACCCTCCTGTGTCACGTGTCCCCATCATGAAAACATGTCAGCTCTGTGACAACGCAGACAGAAATTTCTTCTCTTGTAGCGGCACTGAAGGTGGAAGCTTCCAAATCTGGGATCTAGACAGACACAGCCAAGAACCACACTGACCGCCACCTCCATCTTCCTAAGACCATCCTTCTGGCCAAGGGCAAAGCATCCCTGGAGATCACTGACTCCCGGCAGCCTACCCCTGGGGGCCCAGGCCTGGGTCAGCCTCAAGGTTTTGCCTTTACCATTCTGCAACCAGGTTGGCTTTAGCCACACCATTACCCACTCAGGAGCTCTTGGCTATTCACAGCTCCCATAGCACTGACACATTTTCAGCCAATGGACCGGCCATGCTGAAATATTTAGGATGCCAAAAACTTCCACACACTTATCCTAATATCTTGCTGCTTTCTGGCCTTCCTCACAAATTTCTATATGGTCAGGAGGTTCTGTAGAGAATATTTCCTTATGCCAAGGTGCGCACACAGCAATCTCCATTTATGGCGGGCCTTGGCAGTGATGTATGACATAGCTCCGCTGAGCTAACCAGGAAGACGGTAAAATGCTCCCCCCACCCAACACACACACCTCACTGCTGAGGACTAAACGCAATCTCTCTTCATTTCAAACACTGGGGCCCCATCCAATGTGGAGGATGCAGTTGATTCAACCCAATGAAGCCCTGGCGGCTATTGAGGGGCGTTCAGGGGCCTGCTCAGAGCCTGTTCCCGACACTGAGGGGAGGCGACAGTCTGCTCATGTTGTCGACCTCAGGCACGTCGCTTCTGCAAACAGCTAAGCTCCAAGTGTCGCGTTCAATAAGAGACTGAGGCAGCTGATGTTAACTCCAAATTGTTCTTTGGGCGCAATTTCCCTGTAATTTCTCGGCATCTCTTGAGCACCCCATGGTCGTGAGTGTGTCAGATGCTGCTGGCTGAGAGGGAGAAAAATATACAAAAATAAATAATAGAGTGATAGCACAGTGGTAGGGCGTTTGCCTTGCACGTGGCTGGCCCAGGACGGACCCGGGCTTGATCCCCAGCATCTCATATGGTCCCCAGAGCCTGCCAGGAGCAATTTCTGAATAAAAAACCAGGAGTAATCCCTGAGCGCAGCTGGGTATGGACCCAAAACCATAAACAAACAAACAGGCCTCACAGGTTCCCAGGGGCTCTGAGGCAGGAGGAAGGAAAGACCAGAGACTGTGTGTGTGTGTGTGTGTGTGTGTGTGTGTGTGTGTGTGTGTGTGTGTGTGTGTGTGTGTGTGTGTGTGTGTGTGTGTGTGTGTGTGTGATGGGGTGGGCATGAGAGGGTCGTTCCCAGCTGAGTCCCGGCTCTACCAGGGCATAGCTCACAGCAATCCTGAGCGTCAGCCCTGCCTCGGGCCTCGCCCACATGCATGGCAGGTGGGTAGCATTGTCAGAAACGGGATGTCTGGAACCGACAAGCACCGCACCACCCCGAAATAGACGGTGCTGCTAGGATTCGCGTTAGGCAGTGCTGGGTGTCAACCCTCTTTTGCACATTCCTGGATTCAGCTGTTTCCTTTTGGGCGCGTTGGAAACTCATATGGTAAAAAAGGAGGAGAAGAAGCCCACTTCCAGCAACCTGCACCCCTCAGCCCCACTCTCCTGGGGGAAGGCTGGTAACAGGGGGCTCACCAGTTACTTCACCGGAGAGAGGGAATGGACCATGTGGGCTAGGGAGAAGAATTGGGGGTGCAAAGGTGTCCAATCTGGTTCACAGCAGCTCAGGACGTGGCCCCTGTGAGTTTCCAGTGTTTCCTCGCCCCAACCTTCCGCACGGAGACAGAAACTCCAAGGCAACACAGTCTGGGCCACAGCTGCCCTCACAACACCCCCACTTCCCACCTGCCCTCCTGAGGAACGACTCATGCCTCATCGCTAACTGGGATCCCCACTCTGATAGAGGCGCAGGCCTGGTCCGTGGGTGGAAGTGCTGGGGAGCCGGTGAGTCTGAGGTCCTCCCACACTGATGTGGCCGGGGTGGGGGCCCAGCTGTTGGTGGCCTGGCTCAGGGCTCTCTGCTCTGCAGACACGCTGTCACGTTATCCCCGCTGTCTCCTCTGTCCCCAGGGCTCGGCCACCTCCCGTGCCTGTCACATCAAGTCAGGCCCAGCCCTGCGCTGGCCTCTGGCTGTCTCCATCTCCAGCTCTCCCTGCTCTGAGCGCATCAGCTCCACAGAGCAGGGGAGAGGCCAGTGGTGAATTTGCTGCTGTTATTTCCCCGGTCCCCAGTTCTGTCACACTGGTGGAGAGGCCACCCCGGGGGTCTGCAGACCTGCCTCACCTCCAGCCCTTCTGGTCAATTTTCCCACCCCTCCTGCAAGTCCCCTCAAGCAATCCTCCTTCCTCTTCTTCATCCTCATCTTCATCCTCATCCTCATATCTTCAATCCACCCTGCCCCGTGCCATTTCCACCCCAGCCATCTTTTCCCCTGCCTCTTATGGCAAGGCTGGAAGGTGATTAAACCCACAGTTCCTACTTTCCTCTCCTGCTCTCTCTGGCCCCCCTTCCAGTCAAACAATACCCCTGACATCCCTCAAAAAAATTCTCTCAGGGTCCCGCCACCTCCCCTCCCTAACCACAGCACTAGTCTTCTACTAAGGCTGAGCAATCAGGGAAGTGAGCCCCACCACTCAGCCTCGAACCCCACTTCCCAGCCTCCCCTGGTTCCTGCTCATCTCCAGGACCTACCCCAAGAGCACAAGGTCAGCCCTCAGTCTTAAGTTTTCCTCTTTCCTGTGCACACTCACTCCCCATGAAGCATGTCCAGTCTCATAAGGAAACTCCCATGCTCTCTTTTTTTTTTTTTTTTTTTTTTTTGGTTTTTGGGCCACACCCAGCGGTGCTCAGGGGTTACTCGTGGCTGTCTGCTCAGAAATAGCTCCTGGCAGGCACAGGGGACCATATGGGACACCGGGATTCGAACCAACCACCTTAGGTCCTGGATCGGCTGCTTGCAAGGCAAATGCCGCTGTGCTATCTCTCCAGGCCCTCCCATGCTCTCTTGAGGGCCCCCCTCAAGCTTTCTGCTCCTTTATTTGCCCAGCACAAGGGCCACATCGCTACCACCTGTCTTCATAAAATGTTGATAAATCATAGGAAAGCAAAAACAACAATGCAGAAAAGCTATTCATGTAGCCAGAAACTAGCCAAGAGCCCGAAAACAGATGAGTGGATAAAGAAACTGTGGTACATTTACACAGTGAAATACTACACAACTGTTAGGAAGAAAAATGAAGTCACAGGCCAGACAGACAGAATGGAGGTAGGACATTTGCCTTGCATGCAGAAGGATGGTGGTTCGAATCCCGGCATCCCATATGGTCCCCCTGAGTCTGCTGGGAGCAATTTCTGAGCATAGAGCCAGGAGGAGCCCCTGAGCACTGCCGGGTGTGACCCAAAACTAAAAACCAAAGACCAAAAAAAAAAAAAAAAATGAAGCCACAAAATTAGCTTACCCATGGATGGATATGGAGAGTATTATGCTGAATGAAAGGAGTCAGAGGGAGAGAGACAGACATAAAATAATCATACTCATTTGTGGGATATAAAAACAGATCGTATGATAACAATATCCAGAGACAATAGGGATGAGGCCAGGAGGACCAGTCTATGGTAGAAAGCCTGTCACAAAGAGCAGTGAGTGTAGTAATGGCAGAGAAGAGACCTTATGATAATGAGTTGGAAATGACCACTCTAAAAATATCTGAGTGCTGAGAGGAGGGTGCTATGCATGATACCCTTTCAGGAACAATAGTGCAAATCACAGTGTCTAAAAGGAAAAAAAAAAGGGAAAGAGAGAGAATGAGAGAGAGAGAGAAAGAGAGAAGAAGAAGAAGAAGAAGAAGAAGAAGAAGAAGAAGAAGAAGAAGAAGAAGAAGAAGAAGAAGAAGAAGAAGAAGAAGAAGAAGAAGAAGAAGAAAAATGTCCCAGAGGCAAGCAGGGGAAAGGGCAAAGAGGAGGGTGGAAAAAACTATCAGAAAAATAAGTGAGGGACCAGAGAGATAGCACAGCGGTGAGGCATTTGTTTTGCACGCCATCGACCCAGTATAGACCCAGGTTTGATTCCCGGTGTCCCATATGGTCCCCAAGCGAGGAGTGATTTCTGAGCTCAGAGCCAGGAGAAACACCCAAGTGCTGTTGGGTGTGGCCTCCCAAAAAAAAAAAAAAACCTATTATAAACAACCTTGTAATCACTATTTAATAATTAAATGACTTCACTTTGGAGCTATAGCACAGCAGGAAGGACATTTGCCTTGGATGCATTTGACCTGGGTTCAATCCCTAGCATCCCATATGGTCCCCTGAACACAGAGCCAGAAGAACCCCTGAGCACTGCCAGGTGTGGCCCAAAAAACAAACAAAATTTTAATGAGAAAATCACACACTGTGCTGAAAATGGTGCCACGCATGCTGAGAGTGCCACTCTGGGACGCAAACCAGCCCCATGAGCAGACTTCACCTTGGCTGTGACTTGGACCTTGGAAGTGATCGTGGGTGGAACTGAGAGTGGACCAGCCCTGCTCTGGAGCAAATCATTAGTGCTGTGCCCCTCAGAACTGGCCGGATACCCTGGTTCCCCACCATGTGGCCCTGTGTTGCTGCTGGGTTGGCAAGTAATTCTGGACACTGAGTGCCCAGGATGCCAGAGAGAGTGGCCCTGGCCAGCCGGGCTTTCTGCTCCAGCGGCTGCGGCTTGTGGTGGCCTCTTCCTTTGCTCTCCATGTGTTTCTCCCTTTCCCAGGAACCCAAACGCCTGAGCCCTGATCACACCCTCCCCTGGGATGGCCTCCTGAGTCCCCGGCTTTGCCAGTGGGAGCACAGCTGGCAGAGTCCCTGCAGCTCTGGGCTTTTTGGATCTGAGGACCCAGAGACTTGGCCAGTGAGGTGGAAACAGAAGTTCTGAATGAGCCCCGGAAAGGTGAGGCCTTAGGACAGACAAGGGCACACAGAAATCGGGCGAGAGAAGCAGGTGTTTGTATCAGAAGTGGGAGGTTAAAGACCATCTCTAGGGGCCGGACTGACAGCACAGTGGGAAGGACATTTGTCTTGTAGGTGGCTGCCCTGGGTCTGATCTCTGGCATCCCATAGGATCCCCAGAGCCTGCCAGGAGTAATTCCTGAGTGCAGAGCCAGGAGTAACTGCTGAGCAGTTCTAGGTGAGGCCCAGAAACCAAACCAAAAAACAAAGATTAAACTAAAAAAAAATAAATACCTCCCCAAACAAGCCTCTCGGAGGTATTTCTTTCTTCCAGCTCCAGAATTTGGAGGATCCTGGCCCTCTCTGCGGGGTTCTGGCTCTGGGGTACAGTGGGGGGAAAGGAGCTCGAGGGCATGTGGTGACTTGGCTGGAAAACACTGTCAAGCCATGCCAGGCCATCCCGCTGTGCTCCTGATGGCGCCAGATGGCAGCCGACTGATGGATGAGGCAGATGGGCTCGTGCCTGCGCACCGAAGCACCTGCCCACTCCTGCTCAGCTCTTGGTGCTCTTCCTCCTTCCCCCAAGCAGCCCATAAATTTCCTCTGACAAGGTCCTGCCCCTGGGCATAGAAAATTGGGCCAGCCAGGTCCCTGGGGATGCTCCTACCCTGTAGGAGTTTGCTGGCAAAGTTCTTTCTGGGGCTCAGTGGCCGGAGGTCAGGTCAGCCATCTAGCTGCACATAGGACATGGTCCTGCAGTCATACTGTCAGCAACCATGGGACAGGCACTGCAAGGATTGTTAGGGTCTGGAATTGAAGGATGAGACCACTCAATTGAAATAAAGCAAAGCAAAGCTTTATTCCGTCAACCAACAAGCTATAAACTGACTGGACAGGGCCACCTTCGCAGGAGACTACCCTCTCTCCCCAGGGGACCGAAAGCCAGGTTATATAGGGCTAAAAGCAGGAAGTCTTTACCTTGAAGTTGATTGACTGTTATCTTGGGTGTTTCATTATGTTCTCTTTGTTTTCTTTTCAGGTTTTTGGGCCACACCCAGTGGCTATGAGCTCAGAAATTGCTCCTGGCTTGAGCTCCTCATCATGCCCTTTTATGGCTAGATGTCCAGGGTGGTATGTTATGGTTTATAGGGCATTGGGGTCTGTCATTATTGCTGGGATAGAAACTTGGCCCTTAAATGGAAACTTAACATTGGGTCGACAAGATGGAGTCCCTTCTGCTCTAGGCTTTACATGGTCCTATGGTCATGCTGCCAGCATCAATGGGGCTGGGCACTGTGAGGATCACAGCCCAAGGTGGACATGCTTTGTCTATCTCCTCAATGGCAGCCACATAGCAACCAGTGATGGGTTGACTCCGTTTCTTTTTGTTCCTGTTCTTGAGGGGAGTGGTTGAGGCCACACCAGGGGATACTCAGGGCTTACTCCTGCCTCTGCACTCAGGAATCACTCCTGGTGAAGGTCAAGGGAGCATATTGGATTCCGGGGATCAAACCTGGGTTTTCAATGTGCCATGCAAATGCCTTCCCCTTTGTGCTATTGCTCCGGCTCCCTTACAGTTTTTGCAAAGGTTCGTCCAAGCCAGAACTGGAAGATAAAACCAGGGGATGCCGGAGTGGGTTGGCAACCCCACCTGCATTTTTGTGTGTGCTTCTGTGTCCCCGTGCCCTCTCCTGCCAGCTGTCTGGCATACACCTCAGCAGCTCTGCAGACACCAGCCCAGGTGGCTGGAACGATCCCAGGACCATCCCACGAATGAGCCTCAGGAATCAGTAAAAAGGCCACTTCCCTGCTCAACACTGAAACCAGTGGGGTCCACAGATGGAGTTGGGGAGCACCCGTCCCTCAGTAGCTGGGGGCCACGTGCTCCCACTGCCTAGCTCTGTCTGGGAGAACCTCACAACCACAGTTTTTCTTGAGTCCCATAATCCCAGCCACACATCTGAACCCCAATTCCTGAGAAATGCCACAACCCCCTGTAGCCCTAGGAGCTGTCCATGACTTCTTCCCTTGAAGGTGCTTCCGGCTATCCAGCTATATTCACTGTTTATGTTCAGGTGCCCAACTTTCTCGGCCCTCTGCGATTCACCTCTTAGGATTAGACTTGGGGTTTGGCATGATGGTTCCCCTAAATTGAAATGTTTCTGTGTGCACACAGCTCTCCCGAGGCCCCCAGCGAAATTGGTTTCCTATAAAAACTCTGCAGTGCTTATCTGTAATTAACAGAAAGTGGCACGCTCCCAGGTTCCCTTCCCCAAGTCTGGCGCTGCGATCCCCCGGGCGCAGTTTATTCCTACAGAGCAGAAATTAAGAAGGTTTTTGAAAATACATAAATGTGTGTCTTTCCCCTACCAGAAAGGTTCTGGGGGGAGATTAGTGGATTCCACGGAAGGATGCGAGACACAGGGACCCAGGGACCAACAGTCCCTCACCCTGAGAGTCAATTCCAGAGATGTTTGATGCCGCCCCAGGTCCAAACAAAGTGGGTGTGGTCGGAGGGGGTACCTGCTTGAGCTTGACCTTCCTCCCACCAACCAGGACTCATCAAGTGGGGTTCTGGGGGGTTGGGGTGAGGGTCCTTTTAAGGAAGTGCAAAGGAAAGTTGGCTCGGCTCCATGCTGCTTTCACACTGTTCAAGTCCTGGTGGCTCTAACCTAAGTGCCATGGACCTGTTTGCAGGACTGAGTGACCGGAAATCGAGGGAACCTGTCACAAGTGATTCTTGGGGGGCCTCTGTGACTTGTCCCAGCTGCAGGGCCTGGTGGACATAGGGTGGTCGGTCTCTCCGCTCCAGGAAGGGGCTAGATTGGGGCCAGGACCCAGCTGCCCGCCAAGCCTCTGCCATGAAGCAGGAGTCCATGGAGGGGCCTGGAAGCCAGGCTCTGTGCTCAGGGCTCACTGGTTCTGAGCTCAGGGAATCAAATGTGGTCCCTGGAATCAAACCTGCATCTTCTGCATGCAAGGCAAATGCCTTCCTTGTCTTTTCTCTCCTGCATTGCATTGACTCATTTATGTTTGTTGTTGTTTTTAATAAATACATTTTTAATTGAATCACCATGAGATTCACAATTACAAAGTGGTTTGTGATTCAGTTTCAGTCATACAATGGCCAACACCTTCATCAGGGCACATTTTCTACCACCAGTGTTCCCAGTTTCCCTCCTGCCTTCCCCACTGCCTGCCTCAATGGCAGACATTTTCTTTTCTCTGTCTGTCTGTCTGTCTGTCTCTCTCTCTCTCTCTCTCTTCCTCTCTTGCTCTGTCTCTGTGTCTTTCTGTCTCTCTGTCTGTCTGTGTCTCTCTGTGTCCCTGTCTCTATCTCCTTGTGTCTTCTTCTGTCTCTATCTTTGCTTGTCTGTTGCATATGTAAATATTTTGGGGATTATTATGTTACTGACCCTACCCTGATCCGGTGACTGTGCCCTACCCTAGGGTGTGACCTGGCATTCTGCCCCCACCCTAGGGTGGTACCTGATTCTGCATCCACCATTGGGTGGTATCTGATCCCACCATTGGGGTGGTACCTGATTCTGGGGGATAAAAACAAGGGTCTGTGGAAGGCGAGGGGCTTTTGGCTGGAACTGATGCTGAGGCTTTGGACTTCAGTCTTGTCCACCGAATAAAGCTAATATTTCCACAAGCCTGACTGTCTGCGAGCTGTTTACCCGCCGCTTCACCTCAGAACCATCGGCTAGACAGGGTGGCAGATGCGTGCTCCAAGCTGGAGGGGAAAGACCTCATCCTCCATCCCTCCATCTGTCAACCTTTTCAGGGGCTGACTTGTAACACCTGTCTATCTGCCACTCTGTCTCTCTCTGTCTCTCTTTGTCCCCCTGTCTCTGTCTCTCTGTCTCTTTCTGTCTGTCTCTTTCTGTCTCTCTGTCTCTATCTCTCTGTCCTCTTAGATTCTGTGGCTTGAATCCCATTACTGAAAGGGGACTGACTCATTTGTGAAACAGGACCAGTCTGTGACTCTGTGTCAATAACTCTACAACCTCCTTCTCTGAGTCTACATTGCTGTTTCCCATCAGACACTCCACAGAGACTCTCAGACGTTTCTGGCCCCGAATTTTAGACCTCAGCCTGGGCAGGCTGGCATGTGGACTGAGGGCAGAGGTAGGTACAGTAGCCCAATGAGGGTCACAGAGAGATCTGAGGCAAGATTCGCTATAAACATCACACCCCAGCAGCCACCACAGACAGCGCAGGTGAGACATTGCGGGCCTTGCACCCCGCTTTGCAGACCCAGACCCTGGTTCAACACCCAGCCATGCATAGAGCCCCCCAAACACTGCCAAGGGGCCCCCAAACAGTGGAGCCTCATAGCTCCTGAGCAGCACTGGGTGTGGCAGAAGCCCCAAACCCTCCCCAGAGCCCGAGTCTGAATTTGAAAGAATCACCACAAAGAACAAGGAAAATGAGTCAGGCTAGAGAAAAAAGAAGCCCAGCGCCTCGCGTAGAGATGCAACGAGGGAGTCTGGAAGGCTTCCAAGCACACTGGTCAGCCGCTGAGTAAAATCAGAAAAGCTGGTCAGCTGCTGAATAAAACCAGAAAAAAATTCCCAGACGTGCCATGAGCTGATAAGGCCTCACTCTCTGCTATCTGATAATGCTCCCTGGGAAAGATTTTGCTTCATTTTCCTGCTTTTCTGCCTGGCCTCTGGTTGTTTGGGAAGAAAGAAGAAAGGCCAAGGGCACCCAGCAGCAATAACTCCAGGTTTACCGTCTCAGGGGTGCTGGCCTGAGGCTCGACTTCGTATCTTGCTCTTTTTTTTTTTTTTACAGATGGTGAAAACACAGACTATAAAATTTCAGCAAGTCTTTCAGGTCTTGAGACTCATCAAGGAGCAGCTGCGATGCCCAGAATTCCAGCATCCCCAAGTGTGAATGGTGGGCTGTGCATTCCACAGTCCCAAGAGAGAGAGAGAGAGATGCCCATACCCCCAATTAGAGTAGGACAAGAGAGGCAGGTCCGGCAGCAATTCCAACGCAGGAAATAATCCACACACAGCTTGGAAGGAATAGCAAGCCAGAAACTAACACCGAAAGCTGTTCACAATCCACAAGCCAGTTGCTACCAGTGGAACCATGAGCCAAGGTGGCAACCACCCTTCCAGGCCTCCTGAGTGTAGCAGGTCAGCCCCTGAAGAGGTTGACTGATGGAGGGATGGAGAATGAGGCCCTTTTCTTCCAGCTCGGAGCACGCGTCTGCCACCCTGTCTAGCCCATGGTTCTGAGGTGAAACGGCGGGTAAACAGCTCGCAGACAATCAGGCTCGTGGAAATATTTGCTTTATTCGGATGGACAAAACTGAAGTCCAAAGACTCAGATTCAGTTCCAGCCAGCAAAAAGCTCCTCGCCTTCCACAGACCCTTGCTCTTATCCTCCAGAGTCAGGTCCCACCCAATGGTGGGATCAGATACCAACCAATGGTGGAAGCAGAATCAGGTCCTACCCTAGGGTGGGGGCATAATGCCAGGTCACACCCTAGGGTAGGGCACAGATTAGGGTGAGCAACATAGTAATCCCCCAAAATATTTACATACACAACACCTGAGTATCCTTTATTGGGATAAACAAAGCCACCCCGCAAGGGAGGGGAAAAAGCCAGATGAGGAGGCAATGGGGAAACATCTTTTTAACAAGAAAACCAAAGAAACCAATTGAAGACATCTAATTAGAAGGCAATATGAAGACCAATCCAAGGTCCTCTACCAACACCAAGCTTCCAACCCACACACTAACCAGCCCTCTCTCAGGGGAAAGAGACAAGGATATAGTGTCTTTTTCTGGTAAAGAAAGGCTTTACTGGGGCTGGAGAGATAGTATGGAGGTAAGACATTTGCCTTGCATGCAGAAGGATGGTGGTTCAAATCCCAGCATCCCATATGGTCCCCTGTGCCTGCCAGAGGTGATTTCTGAGCATAGAGCCAGGAGTAGCCCCTGAAACCCCTGAGCACTGCCAGGTGTGACCAAAAAAAAAAAAGAAAGAAAGAAAGGCTTTACGCATGGGCTACGCCATGGGCCCTGGACTGTCAGAGGCAGCACCCAGGCTCTCTTCCACCAGGCATCTCAGCCACCTTCTTCGGGGCTCTGCTGCTTCTTGTGAAGAAGGTGGGCAGGCAGACCATGGGTGGGGACCCTCAGGTAACATCTGAGAAGAATTTCCTTCCAGAAATGCTCTACTCATGGTTCAAGACTGTGATCAAGTCTTTCGTCATCCAACAAGATGCACCATGAGATAAGTCCCAGGGCTAGCATCGGTCTTCACGGGCAGCATCCTTCTGGTGGGGCAAATGAGTGTTCATGCTACATTCTACAGTGGGGTCTTTCTGCTGTCACTTATTGTCTGCAAGATTCAGGGCTGCTGAAGACAAAACTCCTCTTCAGTTCCAGACCAATGCCAGAGGGGGCTCTGATCAATGACAACGCATGGATCCTGATCCTAGTCTATGAACCCTGATCAATGTGAGCATACTGATCCTGATTCGTGTCAGCCTATGGGCCCTGATCAATGTCAGCATTGGGCCCTGATCAATGACAGTGCACAGATTTTGATCAGGGCTAGTCTATAAACCCTGATCAATGCAAGCACACAGATGCTGATCAGTGTCAGCCAATGGGCCCTGATCAATTTCAGTCTATGGGCCCTGATTAATGTCCACACACGGGCCCTGATCGATGCTAGTATATAGACCCTGATCAATGTCAGCATGTTGGGCCTGATTGAGGCCAGTGTATCACCCTGAGCCCTCCTACCTGTGCCAGAGATTCAGGGGACCAATGGAGAACCCTCTGGGGTGAGGGTCCCGGCTTGCTCCCCTCAGCAGTCAGCAGTCAGGACACCAGAGCAAGACCTGCTCCATGGTGCCGCCTCTCCCATCCACACCGACAGCACCTGCTCTTGGCCTCTCTGATCTGGGGTGCGCTGAACCCTGAGGCCAGAGCAGCGGGATCACAGCTCCCCAGGGAGCAGAGATGGGTCTAACACACTTGGGCCTCTGCCCCCAAAAGTCATTATTTAACTCACATTTCACACCATTTGCTTGGAGGTAACAAAGTCCAACACGGGGGCACCCGAGGACAAGCTCAGGGTGGTTCCATGACTAAAGGCGTCGGCCTGGCAACTGTGAGGCTGCAAGTTTGATCCCTGGTGACACCAGCACATGCCAAATGGAGATCGGAAGCTCTGAGACCCTGGGCACACTGCAGGGTGTGAGCACCAAGTGAATGCCGACGTGTAAGTGCAACATGGGCAAAAGTGCAAGAAACACAAACAGGAAGTATAAGCCCCGGTCATTGCATCAGCAAAAGGGGGTGTTGCTTATGTGTATACATGTGCAAATATGTATGTGTGTACACATATGTCATATGTGTGGATGTGCATGGATGTGTGTGGCTATGCGTGTGTTTTGATTTTTTTGTTTACTTTGTTGTGTTGGTGTCCCCTCCTAGCTGCACTCGGGAATTACTCTTGGTAGGCTTGAGGGACCCTATGGGATGCCTGGTATCAAACCCAGGTCAGCTGAATGCAAGGCAAATGCCCTCTTCACTCTACTATCACTCCTACCCTGGATTTGTTGTTGTTGTTGTTGTTCTTGTTCTTGTTCTTGTTTCTGGGCCGCACCCAGCAGACTTGGGTGTTACTCCTGGCTCTGCACTCAGAAATGGCTCTTGGCAGGCTCAGGGAACCATATGAGATGCCAGGAATCAACCCAGGTCCCTCCTGGGTCAGATGCATACAAGGCAAATGCCCTGATGCTGTGCCATCTCTCTGGCCCTGGGCTTCCTTATTAAAGTAAAATCTTATCTCAGTTTTCTCATTGAAACACAAAGACCAAATAAATTAGTTAACCTTTTAATATTTAACCTTAATATTTTGTTTTATTGTTGTTTTTGTGCCTCACCTAGTGGTGCTCAGGGGTTACTCCTGGATCTGCGCTCAGAAATCACTCTTGGCAGGCTCAAGGGACCTTATGGGATGCAGGGAATCGAACCCAGGTCAGTTGCATGCAAGGCAAATGCCATCCCTGCTGTGCTATCGCTGACTCCAGTTCAGGACCTTTCGCCTCCTGCCAGCATCTCAAAACCTGAGCTCCCATTGGCCACCCCTGAGATACCCTGTTCCATGGCAGCCAGAAAATACAGCCAGGAACCAGCCGTTGTTTTTTCATCTGCACAGCTGAAGCGTGTCCTTCTCACCCCAAATGGCTCCTTAATATCTCTGACACACTCTCCTCCGTCTGCCAATACCATAATGTACGATCTGGCGGCTGACCCCCTGTTTCTTCTCTCGCCGGCAGGCCCTGAGCATGCCCAATCTTGCTGACTTTGGTGGCTGTGAGCGGCCAAAATATCCATCAACTCGAAGGTTTTAAAAAAATTTTCCAAAATAACAACCTTGGGAGGAATGTTCTCTGGGGCTCACGTTAAGTACTCTAGTCTCTGCTATTTTTTATAATTATTAATCATTTTTTAGTTAAGCACCATGGTTACAAATATGTTCATAATTGGGTTTCAGCCATAAAATGCTCACACACACCCTTTCTCGCCATCAATATCCCCTATTTCTCTCTTCCCCCACCCCTACCTGTCTTTGAGACAGGCATTGTATTTCTCTTTCTATCACAGTGTCTCTGCTGTAAGAAGTCCCCAGCTAGCCCTTTTCTTCCTGCAGGCCTCAAGAATGATTTCATGGTTCTGCAGGGACAAAGTTATGCAAGAAATTCACCTGTGAGTTGCTTCATCCAAGAGAATTTCTGGGGTAATAACTCCTCTGTGCCACACACTTTGGGGTTTCTCGGGCAGGGTTAGTGACTGACCTCTCCTTTCGGGGATCTGGAAGCTGCCACAGTTAGCTGTGTCCTTGCAAAGCTGCTTCAAGGTTGGTCACACACCAGTTAGAACAGACACTTTCAGTAGATGGAGTTTGGGGGGCGGGGGGAGGCAAAGCCACAAGCTTATGTGGTGAGCCTCAGAAAGGATTTGGGGCCTTACCCATGCACGAGTCTTCTCATTTCCAATAGGACTGCTGCTCTCCGGGTCAGTGGAGCCACAGAAACGGTAGTTGTGTGGGGCCGGAGCAATATTTGCCTTACATGAAGCTGAACTGGGACAAACCCAGGTTCCATCTCCGGCATCCCATATAGTCCCCAAGAGCCTGCCAGGAGCAACTTCTGAGTGCAGAGCCAGGAGTAACCCCTGAGTGTCACCTGGTTGTGGCCCAAAAACCTTTAAAAAAAGAGAATAACAGAAACTGTAGTTTTGGAGACTGTTGTTCCCTGTGGCTAGGGAGCTCCTGATTGAATTGCCAAAAATGAGAATCCAAGAATGCTGAGAAGGGCCTGGCACTTCCACCTCAGTGCTCCCATAGGCTTGAGACCCGGAAGGTCTCCTGGGCTCAAATTCAAAGACCAGGAACAAGGCCCTGATCTGGGCTGGCCTGGAGCACAGTGAGCTCACGTCTGCTCAGAACAGCACACACTCACACAGGCCCACGCAGACCATCTCGGACCCCATCCCTTGCTCCCTGCAGCTCTGCTCACCCTCAAAAATCTCTTGCTGAGGGCTGAAGGGATAGTACAGTTGTAGGGCATTATTAGCCTTGCATGTGGCCGACCCGGGACAAACCTGGGTTCGATTTCCAGCATCTCCTAGGGTCCCCTGAGCCTGCCAGGAGCGATTTCTGAGAGCAGAGCCAGGAGTAACCCCTAAGCACCGCTGGGAGTGGCCCCAAAATCAAAAAAGCAAAATCCCTTGCTGGGCCAAACAGCTCTGTGGGTGGGGCTGTTACTACCTTTGAGATTTCTCAACACTATTTTCTTGGGTCTATTTAACTGTCACTGTCGGCTCCCTCCGGCCAGATGTTTCTGGAAAGTTCTCCCTCCATCCACAGGGTCTACAGACAGACAGATGTTCATGGCCTTGGTGCTTGGACCTGCAACCAACCAGGTGACAGAGGCACATTCCCAGATGTCCTTGGGGACCAGCTCGCTCCTCTCACCTAACCACTGGGTTTGGGGGATTCATAGTCCCAGGCTGTTAGGTGGATCACATGCTTGTTAATGAGAGAATCGATGCTAATGAAGACAGTAACAAAGGGACAGAGGTCGAAATCCCACATAAGAAATAAGGAAATTGGGGAGTTATCACTTAATGATTTCATTTAAACACCCTGGTTACAAGGAGGTTCATAACACAATTGTGGTTGGTTTTTCCAGAGTTCCAAAGTTCAGTCATACAATGTCCAACTCCCTTCCCCGAAGCATATTTTCCACCACGAATGTCCTCAGTTTCCCTCTACCCTGCACGTGAGAAGGTGGATTAGGGCTGGAAGCAGGTCTGGATTGCCCCGTGTTGGGTCTAAAGCTGACCAGATTTGCCCCTTGATTCCGGGAGACAGGACTGGAGCTTCCCCTCTCATGGTCAGCTCTGTGAACACCTGGGACCTAGGCCTTATCACCCTGTACAGGTCTGAGGTTGCTCAGAGGAACTGGAGAGGCCTTAGAACCCTGGTGATCCCCAAATCTGTGGTTCCTTTTCCTGGAAATGCCAGCAAACCCTTCGCAGGTTCTGGCTGCTGCTTTCCAAAAGCCCAAACCCCGCCCCCTGGTCCTGTCCCGGGTGTAGACGAGACTCCTCTCCTCTGTCTTCCAAAACCTCGCCTCTGTCTTTCAGCTGGCCTTAACTCCCAGCTAACGGGTTCTGGGATGGCGGAACTAATAGGGGATCCCAGGCTGCCCACTGACCAGGTTGCATTCCTATGGCCACCAGCATGTACCAGTGACCACATCTGGATCTGAACCTAGAGGCAGAAACAGGTTGTTCTCAGCCTTTCGAGTCCTTCCTAAGTGGCAGCACCCTGCGGGCCAACTTCCTGCCACCCCCTGATCTCAGGGCTGGCACTCCATGCAGAGCCGGCCCAACTGGTACCCATCTTGGGTCTCTGCTCCAGGCAGCATGGGCAGGGGCAGGTTTGAAGCCCTTGAACAAATGCTTTTCCTTCTGCTTGCATTGGGACCAATTTATCCTGCAATTGTGCTATTTTTTGAAAGGCTCACAAGAAGCAGCGGATGTCCAGAAAAGGCGGATGTCTGGTTCCCGCAGAGCTCCGGTCTCCACAGGCTCTCGGCCGAGCACTGAGAAAATACCACTTCACCCAGTCCACTTGAAGGTACCTAAAGGGCTTTCTGAAGTGGTCCATGCATGGGCCAGTCTCCCTTCTGGCAAGCTGGGCTTGGGGAGACTCATTCATTTGGACAGGAAGGAGCTGTGGAGTGGAGCAGGAATGCCTAGGAGAGATGTGTTTATTCTTTCGTTTGTTTTGGGGCCCTACCTGGTGGTGCTCAGGGGTTACTCCTGGCTCTGTGTTCAGAAATTGCTCCTGGCAGGCTCAGGGAACCTTATGGGATGTGAGGGATCGATCCCAGATCGGTCGCAAATGCTCTACCGCTGTGCTATCACTCCGGTCCAGACATGCATTTATTCTTGGTTAGGGGCATGGCCCAAGGTGTTTCAGCTCTGTGCTCGAAGTCACTCCTGGGGGTGGCCAGGGGGCCAGGTGATGCCGGGGATCGAACCCAGACCTCCTCCTTGAAAATTTATACTCCAGATGACTCATCTCTCTGGCCTCAAACATTATTATATGTTTTGTTTGTTTGTTTCCCAAAAATCCATACTTCCCACAAGAGAATTAGAGAGAAGCATTATTTACGCATTTTACATTTTTTTTCCATATTTCTCTTTTTTTTTTTTTTTTTTTTTGTGGTTTTTGGGTCACACCCGGCTGTGCTCAGGGGTTTTTCCTGGCTCTGTGCTCAGAAACTGCTCCTGGCAGGCAGGGGGGACCATATGGGACGCCAGGATTCGAACCGATGACCTTCTGCATGAAAGGTAAACGCCTTACCTCCATGCCATCTCTCTGGCCCCTCCATATTTCTCTTGAGGGAAGCAGTTTAATTTTCAAAACTGTTTCTACATTCATGTGTTTCATAAAAGCAAATTATGCAGCTTCTGGAATTTTCTGTGTGTTTCTGTCTCTCTCTCTCTCTCTCTCTTTCCCTGAATATGTCTTTCTGTCTCTCCCTTGCTCTCTCTCTTTCCATGTATATCTCTCTGCTTTCTCTTCTGTCTCTCTCACTCTTTTTCCTTGTGTATCTCTATCTCTCTTGTTCTTTCTCTATGTCTGTCTCTCTCTCTCTCTCTCTCTCTCTCAGTCTCTCTTTGTGTCTCTATTTTTTACAAGAGTGCCTTCATTTTGACTTTTTCTCATGGCAAGAAGTCTGATTCTGGGGACCTGAATAGTAGCACATCTGGGAGGGCATTTAATCTGACATGCAGTGGACCAGATTAGTCCAGTGCTTTGGGGGTGTGGGCAGAGGAAAAGGTGGTAAGAGGGAAGGAAACTGGAAGCATAGCATGTGTTTACGAAGACCCACCAATCACACTGGCACAATGATTGGGCATTGATCTCATCGATGGCTTCAGTAGTAGTTCTGTGCCAAACCTATGTATCTTTCAACTTGTAACAAATAAATATTATTAAAGGACAAAAATAATAGAGAGAGGCCTCTTCTCTTTTCTTTTTCTTTTGTTTTGTTTTGCTTTGAGGCCACATCCTGAAATGCTCAGGGGTTACTCCTGGCTCTGCCCTCAGAAATCGCTCCTGGCTCAAAGGACCACATGGGACACCTAGGTCAGCCGAGTGCAAGGCAAACGCCCTACTGCTGTGCCACCACTCTGGCCCCGAGGCCTGTTCTCTTTTCACATCTTTTCTGTAAACCTAGAACTAAGACACACTAGGGATTGGAGAGTCAGTCCAGCGGGAAGGGTACTTGCCTTGCACTCAGCCAACCTGGGTTAAATCTCCAGCCCCTGATTGGGTCCCCCGAGTACTGCCAGGAGTGATTCCTGAGTCCACAGCCAGGAGTAACTCCTGAGCATCACCAGGTGTGGCCCAAAATCCAAAAATAAATAGGGCATACCATTTTATTAATTTAACCATTTTATTTTTGGTTGGGGCTAGAGCAATAGCACAGCAGTAGGGCATTTTCCTTGCATGTGACTGACCCAGGACAGGGCTGGGTTTGATCCCCAGTATCCCACATAGTCCCCCGAGCCTGCCAGGAGTGATTTCTGAGCACAGAGCCAG
The DNA here is from genome assembly GCF_024139225.1 of Suncus etruscus. NCBI lineage: Eukaryota > Metazoa > Chordata > Mammalia > Eulipotyphla > Soricidae > Suncus > Suncus etruscus. Next base: position 102,348,460 of record NC_064859.1, on the reverse strand, counting down.
GAGTAACCCCTGAATGTTGCCTGGTGTGGCCCAAAAACATACATACATACATACATACATACATACATACATACATACATACATACATACATATTTTTAAGTCATAGTTAATGGAGATTTCTTTTGGGGCCAGAAATGAGAATCTGCTGACGAATAAAATGTGGGGGTGTCTATAGGTCACAGAAGCCAATTTGTTGTATCAAATAATTAAAGATGGATCTGGATGGTGATGGATGGTGAAGGATGGAGGTGGATTTCTCTCTGCCACCCCAGGCCACGTGGCTCCGCAACCCCCATCCAGCCAGCGGGTCCCAGGCCCAGGTGAATGATGGAATCAAGACTCACTCACAGGCAGGCATCAGGAAGCATCAGCTTTATTCATCCCTATCCACCACATGTGTGGCCTCTATCATAACCTTTCAAGCACAGCCATTCTTAGCTAGCCCTGCGTCTTAACTCCTTTCAGCCATCTTCCCTTTGACCTCCATGCTGGTCAAAGACCAGAACGCAGAGACTCAAAAGCCAGAGAGCCCAGCAGGGCAGACGGCGCCAATCCCCTCGGGCTTATCTATCTTTTCCAAGACCCCTCCCAGGAATGGGCAGGGTCTTGCAGGTAAGGTCACACATAATATCTGGTTCCCAAGACCCCTCCCAGAAATGGGTGGGTCTCAGGTAGCTACACCTAAATCCAGGGTCTCAGATAGGTACACCTACACCAATTGAGAAGAATTTCAATAGCCAAAGCTAGATCTGCTGTGTAATAAAATAAATCATTGGGGCCAGAGCAAGAGCACATAGCAGGGAGGCACTTGCTTCGTACATGGCTGATTAGAATTGATCCCGGCATTCCACAGGGTCCCCTGAGCTGCCAGGAGTAATTCCTGAGCCAGAAGTAACCCTGAGTGCCACCGGGGTGCTTCAAAAACAAAACAACAAAATCATAATATTTATAAAGAATAAACTGAAATTCTCAGGGGTTGCTATAGATAGCGAGAAATGATCAAGAAACATGCTGTCCTTTCCAGAGAAACCCTTCGCTGAGATGGAGGGAGTGAGAATGACGGAAACACAGCAGGAGACCAACCTGCTGGATGTCAGCGGTTATAATGGGGATGTAATGGGTGTGACAGCTGGTCAGGAATAGGGATACCCAGAGAGAACAGAGAAAAGGTCCAGTGCACCAGTCCAGGTTAGGAAGCTTGTCACAGAGAGCAGGGGAGTGCAATGAGGGCAGAAAAAGGAGCACTGTGACAATGAGAGTTGGAATAATCACTCTGGACAAGACCTGGGGGCTGAAAAAAGGGAAAGTAAAAGGCCTGATAACCCTTCAGGAACAACTCTGCAAACCACAGTGTCTAAAAAAGAAAAAGGAAGAGAGAGAAAGGGAGAGAAATGCCTGCCATGGAGGCAGACAAGAGGAGGGCTTGGGGGCAGAGAGATATAGCACAGCAGAAGGGCATTTGCCTTGCATATGGCTGAGGCTGACCCAGGATGGACCTGGGTTCAATTCCTAGCATCTCATATGGTCCTCTCATATGCAGGAGCGATTTCTGCTCTTAGAGCCAGAAGTAAACCCTGAGCGCTGTTGGGTATAGCCCAAAAAAAAAAAAAAAAAGGAGTGCTGAAAGGAAACTGAGGACTTTGGTGGTAGAAAATATGCCCTGGTGGACAACATTGGACATTGTAAGACTGAAACTCAATCATGAACAACTTGGTAACTGTGAAAATAAAACAACCCTTTCTAAGTCCTTCCACCCCACAATGAGATGAGAGATTTGTCTGCACAGAGAAAGGGAGGAGAGGGAACGGATTTGCCTTTACAGGAGAGGGGAGGAGGGGGATTCGCCCGCACCCAGGAGCTACATGGCAGAACATGCTGCTGTCGCCTCCGAAGAGCCAGCTATTGCTTCAGCTCAGAAATGTCAACACTCGGATCCTGTCATTGTGGGTGCTGGACTGGTACCTTCCTATGACTGTTCAGGGGAGCTGAGGATAGTTTCTCCTAAGCACTGCATATACCAGTTCACAGGAACAGATACCCATTAGGGTAGATACTCAGGGCTTCTGGCAGGGAGCAGACCGTGGGTCAGCCCAGACCTCAGGGATCTGCATTTGCTGCCTCTCTCCAACCCCCTCTGGACCAGCGCCACACCCGGCCACCACTGGGATCTATCCAGCAGGGCCAGAAAAACCTGCAGGGCCCTAACTGCTGCCAGTCCTCACAGCCCGGGGTGACTAGAGACACAGACGGGCTGAGTTCTGTGTGCCTCTTTCCGGGCTTTGGGATGCAGAATCCAGAGCCTACCAGGATAGGGCATTTGCCTTGCACGGGATCAACCCCTGCTTTGATTCCCAGCATCTCATATGGTCCCCTGACCCTCCCAGGAGCCATTTCTGAGTACAGAGCCAGGAGAGTCCTGAAAGCTGCCAGGTTTGAGCCACAAACAAACAAAAAAAACACCACACATGCAATCTTTACAACAGCACACACATACACACGCACAACTCTCACACAACACATATGATCATGATGTTTCAGTGCCCACATGCAGACATGAGATCATACATCCCCCACATGCATATAGTCCTTCACACACAGCACGCATGCTTGGGGCTGGAGCAATATCACAGCGGTAGGGTGTTTGCCTTGCATGCAGCCAATCCAGGACAGATGGTGCTTCAATCCCCAGCATTCCCTATGGTCCTATGAGCCTGCCGGGAGCGATTTCTGAGTGCAGAGCCAGGAGTAGCCCCTGAGTGCCTGCAGGTGTGACCTTCAAAAAAAAAAAGAGCCCACCAGGAGCCCACCCTGGGAACAGCAGAGTTGCCCACCTTCCAGCTTGCCTGCACCCCTGTCCCCCCAGCAACCCCCTGCCAGCCTGGAACCCTGAAGTGCAACCGGGTCACATCTGGGTCCAGTAACAAACACATGATCCTCCGGCACTGTCCCCAATGTCTGGGTCCAAATGTGCCAATGGGGGGGGATGCTGCAGATGTACCCACAGACCCCAGGCCCAGGAAGACTCTAGAGGAGATTCTAGAGAACTTGGGGAACCCTGGCCCTCAGGCCCTACAGGCCATGACACCTTTGTCTCTGGAAATAAGGAAGGGGTCTTGTCTGTCCCATGATGCCTTTGAGGCAGCTGGTGTAAGGGATGAGGCTTGATCCTAGCATCTGTTGCTTGTTCAGGGACCCCAGGGAGGGGAAGGAGGAAGCCAAGGTCCCCAACATGGCGCTGCAGAGGCCCAGTGAGCTCTGAGCAGAGTCTGTTTGGGAAATAAGAAAAGGACCTGGGGGCCAGAGGAATTGCATAGCAGTAGGGTTTTTGCCTGACACACATGGCCAACCCAGAATAGACCTGGGTTCCATCTCCGGCATCCCATAGTACCCCTGAGCCTACCAGGAGTGATTTCTGAGCATAGAGCCAAGAGTAACTCCTGAGTGCTGTTGGGTGTGGCCAAAATATATAAAACAGAATAAAATTAAAATAAACGCTCCTTAGGACGTTGAGGGCAGGAAGGATCTAGGATGGGTTGGGAAAGTGAGCATGAAAGAGAAAGAGTGAAGGGCTCCAGGTCCCCCAGGAAAATAGGACCACTCGGCTGCCATGGTATAAATAAGGGATGAATAATTGAGGTCCAGGAAAAGCTTCCTAGGCATAGGATGCTGGACAGAGTAAAAATAAAAGAAAGTCTGCAAATAGACCCTCTTGGCATCTGGCAGCCTACTCCGGGCAAGATCCGATCAGCCCAGGCCCCTGGGGACAGGTTTGATAGAATGTGGATGAAGATTGTACCATAGAGGCAAGGGTGGCTCAGGAGGGAGGGAGGGAGGAAGGAAGGAAGGAAGGAAGGAAGGAAGGAAGGAAGGAAGGAAGGAAGGAAGGAAGGAAGGAAGGAAGGAAGGAAGGAAGGAAGGAAGGAAGGAAGGAAGGAAGGAAGGAAGGAAGGAAGGAAGGAAGGAAGGAAGGAAGGCTCTCCTATGAGGATGAGCATAGCATCTTACTAAATTCAATAGTTGAGGTGTTTTTTTTATCTTTCCTAAATGTTTGAAAATTCCCACCATTGAGTTTCGATGGAATGTCAATTTTTTTTTATTTTTATTTATTTATTTTTTTTTTTTTTTGGTTTTTGGGCCACACCCGGCGGTGCTCAGAGGATACTCCTGGCTGTCTGCTCAGAAATAGCTCCTGGCAGGCACGGGGGACCCTATGGGACACCGGGATTCGAACCAACCACCTTTGGTCCTGGATCGGCTGCTTGCAAGGCAAACGCCGCTGTGCTATCTCTCCGGGCCCTGGAATGTCAATTTTTTTTTGAAAGTATAGTCTTGGAATGTCAATTTTTTAAGAAACAGCTGGACAAGGTCAAGGAGGGCATTTGCCTTTCATGTGGCCAAACTGGTTGGATCACCAACATCCCAAAAGGTCCTCTGAATCCCACCAGGAGTGATCCCTGAGAGTCAGAAGTCAGCTCTTAGCATCATTAGGTGTGACCAGAAAACAAAACAAAAACGAGATAGTTGTGATTTGTTGTGAAGAAGCTCGGGGTCCATCAGTCCCACTGAAGGGCTTTTAGGCTGCTAGGTACTTTCTCCTCTTTGAAATCGCAGGGGACTGGAGTAGCGTCCCCTACACTCAGGGACAGCTGCTGTGTCATAGTGGGTGCCTGGGCCAGTCCTTTGCACCCTATTTCCCAGGCTGCCTGTCAGCGGTTCCTCTCTGGTTCCTTCTATGAAGAGTCTCCTAGATTTGTCCCAACAAATGTGCAAATTCCAAGGGCAGCCAGAGCTCAGAGCCAGCTCTGGACACGGATGGAAAGCTCCATGGTTGGGGCCAGAGCCACAGCACATCAGGAAGGGCTTTTGCCTTGCATTAGGCAGACCCTGGTTTGTAAAATAAATCCCCAGGGTTTGTGAAATCACTCCACACACTATATCTCCACCCCCAGGCAGACGGGGCTGAGGAAGCAGGGTAGAGGCAAAGGTAGAGGCAAAGGATTCATAAACCAAGCCAGTCAGGAGAGAATCATGGAGTCGGTGACTTTTTCGCCTGGTGGTATCTCTTTGTGTGCTGCTCTTTCTTTATTAAACCAATAGCAATTCATCAGGAGGGGGAAGGTAGTGGTCCAGGTGGGCTTTTATATATCAAAAGGCTAGGCGAAAAGGAAAATGGAAATTGGGGGAAGGCCTTTGCTTTGGGTTAATAGCTGGCTGTCATCTTACAACTGGTTTGATTCCTAACATCCCAAAGGGTCCCCAGAGCCTGCCAGAAGTGACCTCTGAGAGCAGAGCCAGGAGTAACCCCTGAGCCCACCTGGTGTGGCCCAAAAACAAACAAACAAACAAAAAAGCTTCCATAATTTAGAGATCCCTTTATCCCCCTATCAAGAAGATGTGAAATCACATTGAAAAATCAAATGTCAGGGGCCAGAGCGATAGCACAGCAGTAGGTCGCTTGCCTTGCACATGGCTGACCCAGGATGAACGTGGGTTCGATCCTCGGCATCCCATATGGTCCCCTGAGCCTGCCAGAGGCAATTTCTGAGTGCAGAGCCAAGAGTAACCCCTGAGTACCATTTTTGATGTGACCCAAAAACCAAAAGAAAGAAAAAGAAAAATTAAGTGTCAATAGACTATTCATAAAGCGAGGACAATGAGAATAAAATACTCATTTCTAAACACACCAAGGGAGGAGGAAAAGATGACGAGACATTAGCGGTGCCCTTCCCAAACATCTATTTATACCTTTCTAGAACATTCACTGCCTCCTTCTCCGGTAGACAACCTTTTCCAGAATCTTTCCGGGGAGATGAGAAAGAAAATAGTCTGCCAGAATCGGGAGCTGGTTGATGCTGGTGTCTGAAGAGGCTTTTTCTGACTTCCAGTTGGGAAATGTCGTGTGAGTGTCAGTGCTGAGGGGGGCTGAGCTAGATTCTCCTCCAAGGGGGAGACAGAATCATGAGTTTGTGCATCCGCATCTCAGGGCCTCACTTAAACCTTAAACCTCGCAGAAACCAAGGACAGCCCCTCGAGCCTTGGGTCCCCCTCACCCCCTCAGGGCCCTGTCCTTCTAAGAAATCCATCTCTCATCTACCCTCCACACTCTGTTTCTGGTTGAAGCATAAACTTCCTTCTCCAGAGACCACTGTGACAATGAGAGTTGGGAATGATCCCTCTGGACAAGAACTGGGTGCTGGAAGGAGGGAGAGAGAGAGACAGAGAGACAGAGAGAGAAAGAGACAGAGACAGACAGACAGACAGACAGACAGACAGACAGACAGACAGACAGAGAGAATCTTCTCCAGAATAGGCATGGGGGAAGAAAGTCAGGAAGGAGAGTGGGAGGGAATCGGGGGATATTGGTGACAGGAAATGCTCCCTGGTGAAGGGTGTTGGACATTGTATGACTGAAACTTAATCATGAGCCACTTTTTATCTCTAAGGAAAAAAACAGTGTTTGAACAATCTTGTAAACAACAGTGTTTAAATCAAATAATTTGGCTCGGGGTGGGGGGGAGATTAGGCCACACCTAACAGTGCTCAGGGGTTACTCCTAGCTCTGTGTTCAGAAATCACTCCTGACAGGCTCAGGGGACCCTATTGGATGCTGGGGATCGAACCCCGGTAGGTCGTGTGCAAGACAATTGCCCTCCCATTGTGCTATTACCCCAGCCCCTAAATTTTGCAATTAAAAAATATAAAAAACAGGAGCCAGAGAACTAGCACAGCATAGGGCATTTGCCTTGCACACCGCCAGCCCTGGAATGAACCCAATTGGATCCCATATGGTCCCCCGAGACTGCAGAGGAAATTTCTTTTTTTTTGTGGGGGGGACCACATCCAATGATGTTCAGGGGTTACTCCTGGCTATGTGCTCAGAAATTGCCCCTGGCTTGGGGGACTGTGGCCTCATCCCCCCATTCTTCCCAGGTAACTTGATCTTACTCACAGACCCCCATCCTAAGGGCTGATGCAACAGGGGACCATATAGGATCCAACGCTGGGATCCAACCAAGGTCTGTCCTGGGTCAGCCACATGCAAGGCAAATGCCCTACTGCTGCCCTATCACTCCGGCCCCATGCAGGGGCAATTTCTGAGTACAAAGCCAGGAGTAACCCCTGAGGGTGTGACCCCAAAATTTAGAAAAAATATTAAAAAATAATAAAGTAAAAAACAACTTCATTTCCCTGGCCTGCTGTTTAACCTATATTGTGATTCTCTTTCTTGTCTGTGATTTTTCTTTTGGTTGGTTGGGGGGGGCCACATCCAGTTGCTCCCAGGGCTTACTCAAGGCTTTGCACTCAAGAATCATTCCTGGGGAGATTGGAGGACCATGTGGGGTTCTGGGATCAAGCCTGGGTCTGCCAGTGGCAGACCTGCTAGTTTTAGCTTCCTTGGTACCGGCCTTTGCCCACTGGCGCTCTGCCAAGCTCCCTCTTGAGCAGTTTCCGTCCCTGGGAGGAGCCGTCCCTCACTTCCTCTTGGGTTCGAGTTTATCAACCATTCTGAAAATAGATGCAAAATTAATCTGAAATTAAGGCACGCGTGAGAGCCAGGCTGATGCGGTTTTAAATAGCGTCTCTAAGGCACGAGCCCTGCGGAGCGTACCAGCGAGCTGGTGACAGGGCCGTCACATCTGCGGCCAGGATGCTGGCAAGGGCTCTGCCTGGGACCCAGTCTCTCTGGGACTTTTCCATGCACTGTGTCGGATCGGTGGCTGGTTCTTTCTGGGGCCAGCAGAGTTCGAGACGCGTGCAGCGTGCTAGGATTGGCTTTATGCTGCATCAGACCTGCACCAGGACAAGCCTATGTGGCCAGAGAGAAACACTACATGGGCTGAAGAAATAGGCCAGCAGGGAGGGGGCTTGCCTTGAACACAGCCGGCCTGAGTTCCCTCCTCGCACCAATATAGTTCTCTGATGAGGCCGGAGTGACAGTACAGTGGTAAGGCATTTGCCTTGCACATGGCTGACTTGGGACAGACCCGGGTTTGATTTCCGGCATCCCATATGGTCCCGTGAGCCTGCCAGGAGTGATTTCTGAGCCAGGAGTAGCCCCTGAACGTCCCTGGGTGTGCCCCCCCAAAAAAGATAAATAAATATAGTTCCCTGAATCCCACCAGGAATGAGCCCTGAGCAGAGCCAGGAGTAAGCCCAGAGCTCAAAGCTATGGGACAGTCCAGAGCACAGAACTGGAAAGAACATAGAGTTGGGAGCTCTGAGCAGAATCAGAAGTGGTTCGTGAGCACTGCTAGAAGAGGGACTCCATCTCCCGGGGTAACTGTCCCTGAAGGCCTGGGGACTGCCCTGTCCCTATGCTGAGGACCCCAGCAGTGGCCACCCTGGGGTGAAGAGCAAGCTCTGACCATGGCACAGACACTGCACAGTCCTGGCAAAGTCCTTGTCGTCAAGGTGGCCGGGAGGGGACCCGCCCCAGGTGAGGCTTGATTGTGTGTGGCGCCACGACCCGGAATCCAGGGGCGCTTTTTTTAGCGCCCTCATCAGAGACTCCATTTGCATAATTAACATCCTTGGGAGTAATTGCAAATGCCACATCTGTTCACAGCCTTCCTCAGCGGCTGGCAGCTTCAGCCCGGCCTGGCCTTAAGTCCCTCCTGGGCACACTGGGCCTCAGCTGGGTGGCATCCTGAGGGCCTGTTGTGGCCACCAGCACACACCCACAGACTGCCCTGGCACTGAGCTCCCAGGGTTGACCTGGAGCTGAGGACTGAGACCAGGGCTCTGGGAGCTGAGAAGTAGGGCTCACTGGTGAATCTGGGGGTACATCTCAGTTCTGGGTCCACTGGTCTATCCCTTGTGCCCATGAACCAGAACCACGGCAGGCACTGTGGCGGGCTCAGGGCTCGGCAGGATGCCCATCCTGCCCAGGACTGGGTTCAGCACCTGAGAAGAGAGACCCAAAAAAAGTAGTCCAGGAGGGACTGGAGCAAATAGCACAGGGGGAGGGTGCTTGCCTTGCATACAGCCAACCTGGATTCAATCCCTGGCATCCCATAGGGTCCCCTGAGCCTTGCCAGGAGTGATCCCTAAGTGCAGAGTCAGGAGTGACCCCTGAGCACTGCTGGGTATGGCCCCCAAACCAAAAAGCACCATATATGGTCCCCCAAGACCCATCAGGAATGATCCAGGAGCACAGACCCAGGAGTGAGCCCTGAGCCCTGCTGGGTGTGGCCCAAAAGCAAAACAAAGCCCCCAAAATGACACAGGCTCCTACTGGGTGGGGACAGAAGGAAGAAATACTAGAGGAGCTTAGCAATGAGATAGTCTCTTGTCTGATGACAGAAGGCCAGAGATCCTGGGCACAGTCAGGCTGGGCTCAGGAGTGAACTCGGTTCCTGAAAACTGATTGCTTCTTGCCCAGCCCGCTCAAGTGTTCTGCGTTGTTGACTAAAATTAGCATCACATCCGGATAATTTGGCCAGGAGCAACCTGGTGGACCTGGCGTGCTAGAGCAGTGAATTCTTCAGGAAGCTGCTTTAAGCAGGATTCAGGGTTCAGCTGGGACAGAGAACCCAGATGTGTCTTCTTTCTCCCCTTGTAAAATAAAAGTATAAAAAAAAGAGTCCACAAGTTGGGTGAGGCCACCCGAGGCACCAGTTTCTAACCCCTCAAGCGGATGGGTCTGATGAAGCAAGATAGGAGGGGTGGAGAAATAATACATAGCAGTCAGAAAATATATTCATTGCAGGGGCCAGAGTGATAGCACAGCGGTAGGGCATTTGCCTTTCATGCAGACAACCCGGGAGGGACCCAGTTAGATTCCCGGCATCCCAGAGGGTCCCCAGCCTGCCAGGAATGATTTCTGAATGCAGAGCCAGGAGCGACCCCTGAGCCCTGCCAGGTGTGGCCCCCCAAACCAATCAATCAATAAAGTTTTATTTTGGGCCGGGCGGTGGCGCTGGAGGTAAGGTGCCTGCCTTGCCTGCGCTAGCCTAGGACGGACCGCGGTTCGATCCCCCGGCGTCCCATATGGTCCCCCAAGAAGCCAGGAGCTACTTCTGAGCGCATAGCCAGGAGTAACCCCTGAGCGTCACAGGGTGTGGCCCAAAAACCAAGAAAAAAAAAGTTTTATTTTAAAAAAAAGATATTCATAAAAAAAAAAAAAGATATTCATTAGAGTCAGCTCCCTTTATTCCTCATGGCCTTTCTTTGCCATGTACTTTTTCTATCTGCCATGTGCCTTCACTGCCCTGTGCTGCCTGTGCCATGTGCTTTCTCTCTCTCTCTAGTCCAAAGCCCACACTCCTTTCTTTATTCAAACCAATACCCCCAATCCAAGTGGGGGGAGGTCGTCAGATACAAAGGCAACTCTCTGTGGGCTTTTACATCCATAGGAAGAGCTTAGAGAAAAAAAAAAAGTTGGAAGGGTTACATTCCCTAACCTTGCTGGTTCTCCTGGCCCAGAACCCGGAGCAGACTCCTGGGGCCAGTCCTGGGTCCCTTCCATCTCTTTGTCTTCCTTGTTATTTCTGAGTTTAGGTAACAGGGTGACTAGCAGCATGTCTGGGTTATTGTCTCTGGGATGCCCAGAAACAGGCCCTGAAGCAGCTTTTCCATGCCAAGTTTTCCGTGTTTCTGGCCTTCTCTCTCCCACATTCCCACTGCCTGCCCATGAGGCTCTGGACCCCAGGTGCCCCTTGAGTGCCTAAACCAGGGCTACCAAAGGCTGTGATGGGCACAAGATATGGCTTTCCAGGCTGTTGGGAGGGACTGTTGCTGAGGTCTGGGGATGGAGGGACTGTCAGTTGGAACATGTTCCTGGGCCTGAATGTGGCTGAGCCCAGCACCCCAGATGCCCTCGTGTGATGTCAGCAGGGACCCTTCATGTGAGGCTCCATCTCTGTCCCTAGTACTATTTATTCTTCCCCAGGCCCAGAATTGGGAGCCCTGATTTCTGGCATCAGCCTAACTCCTGTTCACCCCAGGGGGGAAGATGATCTCATGGTTTTCTTATGGTTAGGGACAAGAGAAGCCAAAATCCAAGATTTTCACTCTTTCCCAGGAGGGAAGTATATCGACCCTCTTGGCCAGCAAGGGTCAGTCAACTTCCTCCTCCCAGTGTGTTTAGGACTGAGGATGTTCCCCCATAGCTTATGAGCAGGAAAGAACAGATCCCAGGCTAATGGGACCATTCCAATAATACTTCTCTGTAAAATCACCCCTTGTGCCATATTTTCAAGCCCAGGTGAACAACTCTGAATCAGGGTATGAAATAATCCAAACCAGACTGAGGGTGAAACACATATAGACCGGCCCTCTTCTACCTTGTATCTCCCACAAGCTGCCTGCCAGAACTGTGGGGGTTTTTTGGGGGAAGAGTGCACCCGGTGACGCTCAGGGTTACCCCTGGCTCTGTGCTCAGAAATCGCTCCTGGCTTAGAGGACCATATGGGACACCGGGGAATCAAACCTTGGTCTGTCCTAGGTCAGACGAGTGCAAGGCAAACACCTTACTCTGCTCTGGTCCCAGAACTGTGGTTTTTATTGAGTTCAGAGACCACCTCGAGCTTGGGCAGTAAGGACAGAGTAAGGGTAGATAGTTCAGACTATTCTGAGCCAGTCCAGCCCAGATTTACATATGATACAATCTTTGTTTTGGGTGAAACCAAGTTGTAAACAAAAAGATATAAAGAAACCAGGAATGATCTTTGTTTTGGGTAAAATTAGGTATGGCCTAACATTTACATAGAACAAAAGAGACTGGAGAAGCCGGAGAGATAGCATGGAGGTAGGGCATTTGCATTGCATGCAGAAGGTCGGTGGTTCGAATCCCGGCATCCCATATGGTCCCCTGAGCCTGCCAGGAGCGATTTCTGAGAGTAGAGCCAGTAGTGACCCCTGAGCGCTGCCGGGTGTGACACCCCCCCCCAAAAAAAAAAAAGAAAGAAAAGCTTAGGGTTGATTAAGTCAGTAAGGCTGACTGACTGGTTTCTTTATCTTCACCTGTTTCTCTGCAAACAGAAGAATTCTGGCCTTTAGGTGAATGAAGATAGGATTTAAGCATATTGATCAGCACAAAAAGAAGGAACTGGGATATGTACAGGATGGCAGGACATAGCAGAAGCATAGCCAGAAAGAAGTGAGGTGCCAGAGAAAAGATAAGCATGAATATTAGGGCTTAGGGATGTTTCAGGAGCAACACAATGCTGATGGGTGTTTTCTCTTCTTTACCCAGAGCTATCTCTGAGGGAGAGGTACAGCCTGGAGTCAACTCCAATAGTAACCACTAATCATGGGGGGGACAGCACCCCTCTTTGTGCGGTCCTTCCCCATCTCAAGGAGAATTCCTGGAACAACTGCTCTACAGGGTCCCCTGGAATCTTTGCTCTATGAAGTTCTGTCTGCCAGGTGGTTCTGGAACAGCATCACAGAGGGGATCCAACAGTGAAGAAGAAAATCTTAATTCTGACAACAGCAAGAAAATTGAAATAGTGAGAAGCTCAGAAAAAGACAGGCAGGGAGGGTGCTTCGAGGAACAGAAAAGGCAAAGGTAAAGGACCAGAGTGACAGTACATATGGGACAGAAGTTGCCTTGCACACGGTCAACCCAGGTTCTATCCCCAACATTCCATGTAGTCTCCTGAGTTTGCCAAGAGTGATTTCTGAGCACAGAGCCAAGAGTAATGTCTGTACACCACTAGGTGAGACCTGAAAATAAAAAAAAAAAGAAAAGAAAAGAAAAGAAAAAGAGGGGCCGGGTAGGTGGCGCTGGAGGTAAGGTGTCTGCCTTGCAAGCGCTAGCCAAGGAAGGACTGCGGTTCGATCCCCCAGCGTCCCATATGGTCCCCCCAAGCCAGGGGCAATTTCTGAGCGAGCAGCCAGAAGTAACCCCTGAGCATCTAACGGGTGTGGCCTGAAATACCAAAAAAAAAAAAAACAAACAAAAAACAAAAAGAAAGAAAGAAAGAAAGAAAGAAAGAAAGAAAGAAAGAAAGAAAGAAAGAAAGAAAGAAAGAAAGAAAGAAAGAAAGAAAGAAAGAAAGAAAGAAAGAAAGAAAGAAAGAAAGAAAGAAAGAAAGAAAGAAAGAAAGAAAGAAAGAAAGAAAGAAAGAAAGAAAGAAAGAAAGAAAGAAAGAAAGAAAGAAAGAAAGAAAGAAAAAAGAAAGAAAGAAAGAAAGGGGGCCGGAGAGATAGCATGGAGGTAAGGCGTTTGCCTTTCATGCAGGAGGTCATCGGTTCGAATCCCGGCGCCCCATATGGTCCCCTGTGCCTGCCAGGAGCAATTTCTGAGCCTGGAGCCAGGAATAACCCCTGAGCACTGCCAGGTGTGACCCAAAAACCAAAAAAAAAAAAAAAAAAAAAAAAAAGAAAGAAAGAAAGAAAGAAAAAGAAAGAAAGAAAGAAAGAAAGAAAGAAAGAAAGAAAGAAAGAAAGAAAGAAAGAAAGAAAGAAAGAAAGAAAGAAAGAAAGAAAGAAAGAAAGAAAGAAAGAAAGAAAGAAAGAAAGAAAGAAAGAAAGAAAGAAAGAGAAAGAAAGAAAGAGAAAGAAAGAAAGAAAGAAAGAAAGAAAGAAAGAAAGAAAGAAAGAAAGAAAGAAAGAAAGAAAGAAAGAAAGAAAGAAAGAAAGAAAGAAAGAAAGAAAGAAAGAAAGAAAGAAAGAAAGAAAGAAAGAAAGAAAGAAAGAGAAAGAAAGAAAGAAAGAAAGAGAGAAAGAAAGAAAGAAAGAAAGAGAGAGAGAGAAAGAAAGAAGAAAGAAAGAAAGAAAAGAAAGAACAAAGGAATGAATATACAGATGTGTGATCACTCACAGCTGTGCTATTAGAGTAGAGATATAGACAGATACATATAAATATGATTAGATACAGATATAGATATAATATGTAGAGAGATTATTTTCCTTTCAGGAACCTCAGATGGAACCTCCAGAGTTCCTGGAGCTGGTCACTTCACTGAGAAAGCAGCTTGGAACCAAGGCTCTGACACAGTGTCAGAGTGGCCAAGGTTTCTGTACGGACAGAGACAGTAGGGTAACCGAGAGAGAAAGTAAGAGAGAGAGAGAGAGAGAGAGAGAGAGAGAGAGAGAGAGAGAGAGAGAGAGAGGAGAGAGAGAGAGGAGAGAGGAGAGAGAGGAGAGATAGAGAGAGAGAGAGGAGAGAGAGACAGAGAGAGAGAGGAGAGAGGAGAGAGAGAGGAGAGACAGAGAGAGAGGAGAGAGAGGAGAGAGAGAGACAGAGACAGAGAGAGAGGAGAGAGAGAGACACTCCATCTCCACCCTGTTTGTCTTTATGGGTGAAACTGTATAGGAGAGGGGCTCCCACCTCTTTGAATGCATGTTCACAGGCCACCCAGTACCACTGTCCCTCCTGCACCCCACTTGCCTGGCATGTATCCAGCGTAGTTTGATCCCCAGCATCACATGGTGCACGGGCACCATTGGAACCAACCCCCCCAGCACAGACCTAGAAGTAACCCCCAAGCACCACTGGGTGTGGATTCCCAAAATATAAAATAATGACCAACCGTTTAAAGACCTAACATCATACCGAGCCTCGCCCATGAAAAGGCTGCTTGAGACCCTGGTACCCAACCTTGTTCTTCCAAAAGTCCAGAACCTTCGTTGTGTCAAGAAAACACCAACGGGCCCGGAGAGATAGCACAGCGGCGTTTGCCTTGCAAACGGCTGATCCAGGACCAAAGGTGGTTGGTTCGAATCCCGGTGTCCCATATGGTCCCCCGTGCCTGCCAGGAGCTATTTCTGAGCGGACAGCCAGGAGTAACCCCTGAGCAATGCCGGGTGTGGCCCAAAAAAAACAAAAAAACAAAAAAAAAAAAAAAGAAAACACCAACCAAAGTGAATCCAAAGATTGAGCAAAACACTGATCACAAGGAAAGTGGGGAAGACTATAGAAAATGGGCACCAAAATCATGGTGCAAAGCCATAAGGGTGGGGGATAAGTGGGAACTAGGAACCTGCATGACAGATCCCTTGAGAACAGTCAAGGCTCAGGCTCCAGTGCTGATCTCTCCCCATCAAGCTCTGAGAGCTGCAAGCAAAGCAAAGGAGACCTGCAAATACAGATTACCCCAAAAAGGGAGGCGGAATAAACATGCCACCCAGCGCATGTCCACTGACCGGACAGCTGAACGTTTTTGAACTTTGATCACACACAGCCTTTAAAAATGCTTCCATGAGGGGCCGGGAAGGTGGCGCTAGAGGTAAGCTGCCTTGCAAACGCTAGGGTAGGACAGACCGCGGTTCGAGATCCCCCATGTCCCATATGGTTCCCCCATCGCCAGGAGCGATTTCTGAGCGCATAGCCAGGAGTAACCCCTGAGCGTCAAACAGGTGTGGCCCAAAAACCAAAAAAAAAAAAAAAAAAAAAAATGCTTCCATGAGGGGTAGGGAAGAAACATAAAAAATGCTCCCATGAATGAACTGTAAACCCAGCACTGGCTGTGTGGTCTGTGAAGGAATTAATCATTAAGGAGGCTGGTATGTGGCCTCAAGGCTGGACTTTTTTACCCCACCCCCAAGGACTGTTAAGAGCTAAAAGTAGGGCCCGGAGAGATAGTACAGCGGCGTTTGCCTTGCAAGCAGCCGATCCAGGACCAAAGGTGGTTGGTTTGAATCCCGGTGTCCCATAGGCTCCCCCGTGCCTGCCAGGAGCTATTTCTGAGCAGACAGCCAGGAGTAACCCCTGAGCACTGCCGGGTGTGACCCAAAAACAAAAAAAAAAAAAAAAAGCTAAAAGTAAAATCTTGTCTCACAATTACTTCAAAAATAATACAGAGTTGGAGCTGGAGAGATAGCACAGTGGCGTTTGCCTTGCAAGCAGCCGATCTAGGACCAAAGGTGGTTGGTTTGAATCCCGGTGTCCCATATGGTCCCCCGTGCCTGCCAGGAGCTATTTCTGAGCAGACAGCCAGGAGTAACCCCTGAGCACTGCCGGGTGTGGCCCAAAAACTAAGAAAAAAAGAAGAAGGAAGAAAGAAAGAAAGAAAGAAAGGAAGGAAGGAAGGAAGGAAGGAAGGAAGGAAGGAAGGAAGGAAGGAAGGAAGGAAGGAAGGAAGGAAGGAAGGAAGGAAGGAAGGAAGGAAGGAAGGAAGGAAGGAAGGAAGGAAGGAAGGAAGGAAGGAAGGAAGGAAGGAAGGAAGGAAGAAAAAGAAAGGAAGAAAGAAAAGAAAGAAAGAAAGAAAGAAAGAAAGAAAGAAAGGAAGGAAGAAAGAAAGAAAGAAAGAAGAAAGAAAGAAAGAAAGAAAGAAAGAAAGAAAGAAAGAAAGAAAGAAAGAAAGAAAGAAAGAAAGAAAGAAAGAAAGAAAGAAAGAAAGAAAGAAAGAAAGAAAGAAAGAAAGAAAGAAAGAAAGAAAGAAAAGAAAAGAAAACATGAACCACAGAGCTTGACAGAGATTGAGAATATCTCAAACATGCTGGCCCCGACCCAGCCTACCCATCGCCCCAGCAGAAACAGCACTTTTCTTTGCATCTGGAAAAGTGAGTTATCTAAGGGCCCATGGATGGGGGGCAGGGGTGTGTGCATGTTTTATTTGCATGTTTTTGGACCACACCCTGCTTGCCATGGTCAGGGCTGACTTTTGTCTCTGCAACTCAGAAATCCCTCCTGCTAAGGCTTGGGGGCCTTTGGATTGGTCCCCATATTGTCTTCTAATTAGATGCCTCTCAGTTGCTTCCTTTGGTTTTCCTGTTAAAAAGATGTTTCTGGAGCTGGAAAGATAGCACAGTGGTAAGACATCTGCCTTGCATGCAGCCAGTATCCTGGTTTGATTCCCATAATCCCATATGTCCCCACCCTCACCCCTGAGCCTGCCAGGAGCGATTTCTGAGCTCAGAGCCAGGAGTAACCCCTGAGCACTGCCGGGTGTAACCTAAAAACTAAAAAAAAAAAGATGTTTTCCCATTGCCTCCTCATCTGACTCTTTCCCCTCCATTGGGGGTAAAAGATACTTCTTTTCTTCTTCTTCTTCTTCTTCTTCTTCTTCTTCTTCTTCTTCTTCTTCTTCTTCTTCTTCTTCTTCTTCCTCTTTTTTTCTTCTTCATCTTCTTCTTCATCATCTTCTTTTTCTTTTTTTTTCTTTTTTTTAAGCCTACAGCACCCAGTGTTCCCAGGCGGTCTCCCATGCAAGCACTAACCAGGCCCGACCCTGCTTAGCTTCCGAGATTAGATGAGATCGGGCGCGTTCAGGGTGGTATGGCCGTAGACCCAGATACTTCTTGATGGTGCTCACAGCCCTCTGCTCCACCATGGGGACCCCACATATACACTCTGTATTCCCTTCTTCAATCCAATATGCAGTGGTCAGGAAAACACATTCAGGGCCAAAGCGGTGGCGCAAGCCGTAAGGTGTCTGCTTTGCACGCACTAACCTAGGACGGACCTCTGGCTCAATCCCCCGGCACCCCATTTGGTTCCCCAAGCCAGGAGCGATTTCTGAGCACATAGCCAGGTGTAACCCCTGAGCATGACCAGGTGTGCCCCCCCCCAAAAAAAAGAACAAAAAAGAAAAATATATTCAAGGTCTCTCTTGCCCTGAGCCCCATTGAACCCAGGTCAGCTGGGGATACGAGGGAAGCTCCTTCCAAGCTCCTGTCCCTCACGCCTGGGGACATATGGAGGGCCTTGGACCCTCCTTGAGATGACCCCACGCACACACCAGGTCACAGACGCTTGGAGCAGGTGGGACACTTTCGTGGGGACCACAGAGAGCTTTCCAGAAAGTGACTCCCTAAAACTCACAGTCAAGGGCAGTAAAGGAAGTTTCTCTCGGAGGCCATCTTGTGGTGAAACGCTTTATAGAATCTAGAATTCTCTTCAATAATATTGCAACCCACAGTGTCTGAAGGAAGAAGGGAGAAAGAGGAGAGGGAGAGAGACAGGAGAGGGAGAGAGAGGGAGCAAGACAAAGGTTGTGTGGGAGAGAGAGAGAGACAGAGACAGAGACAGAGACAGAGACAGAGAGACAGAGACAGAGACAGAGAGACAGAGACAGAGACAGAGGGAGAGAGAGAGGGAGGGAGGGAGGGAGGGAGGGAGGGAGGGAGGGAGGGAAAGAGAGAGAGAGAGAGAGAGAGAGAGAGAGAGAGAGAGAGAGAGAGAGAGAATGTGTGCCCCACAGAAGGCAGGAAAGAAAACTGGAGACATTATTGGCGGGAAATGTGCCCTGGTGGGAAATGTGCCCTGGTGAAGAGTGTTGGCCATTGTATGACTTACTTTCAATTATGATCATCTTTAGAACTGTGGATCTCACAGTGATTCAATTAAATATTTTTTTTGTGGTTTTGGGGTCACACCCGGCGGTGCTCAGGGGTTACTCCTGGCTCCATGCTCAGAAATTGCTCCTGGCAGGCACGGGGGACCATATGGGATGCCGGGATTCGAACCGATGACCTTCTGCATGAAAGGCAAACGCCTTACCTCCATGCTATCTCTCCGGCCCCTAAAAAGAATTCTTGAGGGCCAGAGAGATAGCATGGTGGTAGGGCATTTGTCTTGCATGCAGAAGGACAGTGGTTCTAATCCTGGCATCCCTTAGGGTCCCCCAAGCCTGCCAGGAGCGATTTCTGAGTGTAGAGCCAGGAATAACCTCTGAGTGCTGCCGCGTGTGACCAAAAAAAAAAAAAAAAGAGAGAGAATTCTTGAGATCAGAGTAATAGCACAACAGATAGTCTTGCACACTGCCAACCCAGACAGACCCAGGTTCGATCCCTGGCATCCCATACAGTCCCCTGAGCCTGCCAGAAATAATTTCTGAGCATCGCCAGTTATAGCTCAAAAAAACAAAACAAAAAATAACCTAGCAAACAAGAAAACCAAGTAAGATTGTTCACTGGGGCAGGAAGAGGGGAGTTCTGGGAACAGCTCCTCACCAGGCTGCGGGGAGGCAATGGGCCTGGCATGCAGTGTGCTCGAGTGTCCTCCTCGCTCAGCGCGCAAGGGAGAATGAATGGCACCGGGATCAAGCCTGGGCTTGTACAAGCCAAGTCTGTCCGTGGGTCCTTGGACAGGATCCTGTCCTGGGTGGGACAGGAGGACAGACCAGGAGCTTCAGCGGCACAGAGTGAGCAGGGCTCCTTCCTGTCCTTTGGATGATCCCCAGGGTCCTGTTCCAGGGGTCCAAGTACCCCACAGGGATGCTGCCAAGTCCCACACTCTGCTCTGGCCCCTGGGGTCCTCCACTTGGCTCTCCCTCCTCAAGGCTCCCCACATCTGGAAACCAGTTCTGGGGGGCCACCTCAGCCTGTCCCTCTGCCCTCCTTGGGTCCCAGCCACATCCGGGATCTCAGCTACTGTCTGTAGCGGACTTGCATTTCTGCCAGGAGAGTCCCAGGCACAGGGGCCTTTCACAGCCTCTCACAGAGCCAGCTAAGCCAGTGTGGTTAGGATGGTGGCCATGGTGTGGCACTGTGTGACTCTGGGTGGCCCTGCCTTGGGGTGGGGGCCCCTAGCATCCAGTGCTCAGCTGCTCTATAAAGCCTAGGTGGACAAGGAAGTTGGTTCCTGCTAACTTTGATATGCTGGATATTTGGAGTGCTGGGAGTGGCTGGGGCATCATTCATTAGGCCTGGGGAAGCAGACGGGCGTCTGGGGGGACAGAATGCTTGTGGGGGGTGCAGGGGAAGGGGCAGCCCTTGGTGGGAAGTGGCTGCATGAAGCCCAGGACACTGCTGGCCTGAGGAAGGAGTTTCTCAGGCAGCTCCTGGCTCCCAAAGCCGGCACCAAAATGAAAGCTCTACCTGGCTTGCTAGGAGAAAGCACCGGGCTCCCCAGCCCCCAGCACCCTCAGGCTTGGCTCTTTAGACTCTCGAGGGTAGCGGGCAGGGCCCAGCCTGCTCTGGCAGCTTCTGTCTGGTGCTAGCAGTTCTTCAAATTTCTGTGAGAGCACTGTTTTGTGGAGTCCAGGCCAAGAAACTGAAGTGACACTGTGCTTTGGGCCAGGGATGGCCCCAGGGATGCTGAGCTTGGTTGGGCAGGGTCATCTTTGAAGATAGCAAATGCCACCAGCCGGGCAGCAGCTGCTCTGGGCGGCCTGAGCAGATGGTCATGGTCCAGCGGGTTGGGCTTCCTGGGGGCACAGATGAGAACTGGGGGAAGAAGGGAGCCAGATTAGGTCACTTCCTGCTGGGAGCTGGTTTCCTCAGTGGGGCGGAGGAGTGGAGGGAAAAGGAGGGAGAGGAGGAGGGGAAAGGGTTGAGGAGAGAGGGAGGAAGAAGACTGTAGGGTGGGAGAGGAAGAGCAGGAGGGAAGAGAGAGGGGACAGGGGAAGGGGAGAGGCCAAATGGAGGGGGAGGATGAGGAGAAGAAGAGGGAGGAGGGGGAGTAGGAGGAGGGGAAGAAGGTGGCTGGCATCCCACATAGGTGACTGATCCCCACATACCAGCTCTGAGGGCTCCCCCAAGAATGTCTGGCCACTCGCACAACCGGTCTCCTCCCTCCCTGGGCCACAAGTGGGAGACCCAGGTTGGTTCCAGTTCTGCATCCCTGAACCCCTCAGCCAAAAGAATTAAAACTAGGGGCCCAGGGCCGGCGAGGTGGCGCTAGAGGTAAGGTGTCTGCCTTGCAAGCGCTAGCCAAGGAAGGACCACAGTTTGATCCCCCGGCGTCCCATATGGTCCCCCCCCCCACCCAAGCCAGGGGCAATTTCTGAGCGCTTAGCCAGGAGTAACCCCTGAGCATCAAACGGGTGTGGCCTCCCAAAAAAATAAATAAAACTAGGGGCCGAAGAGATAGCATGTAGGCAGGGCGTTTGCCTTGCATGCAGAAGGTTCGAATCCCGGCATCCCATATGGTGCTCTGACCCTGCCAGAAGCGATTTCTGAGCGTAGAGCCAGAAGTAACTCCTGAGCGCTGCCGGGTGTGACCAAAATACAACAAAAAACAAAAACAAAAAAAGAATTAAAAATAAAATAAGAATGTCACTGCCTAGCATGGTTGGCCCCAATGCAAACAAACAAGGATTTATAAGAAAGGTGGGTGGGCCAGCACCTCGGGGGGTGTCCTGTGGGTCTCGGGGATGACCAAGGGCCAGTCACTGCCCACGGCCCTTCTGCCCCTGGCCCTGCCTTTCTGGCTTCCCTCCCCTGCTCCCAGCCCCTGGGCTCTGGGCCTCTCAGACTGGCACCATCACTCAGAATGGCCTCTCTCAGGAAGGGCCTACCTCCTACTTTTTGCGGGGAGGGAACCACACCCGGGGGCACTCAGGGGTTACTCCTGGCTCTGCACTCAGAAATCACTCCTGGCAGGCTCGGGAGACTAATGGTATGCTGGGGATCAAACCCAGGTCTGTCCTAGGTCAGCAGCATGCAAGATATAGCAACCATACCGCTGTGCTATCTCTCCAGTCCCATAAAATGATTCATTACCTGTTGCTTATTACAATGAAATGGTAATGGAATGATTGGGGGAAAGAAACTTAATAAAAGAAAATGTGTGAAAATTATTCCATTTCACGGAAGAGGCATTGAGTTGTTATCTGGAGGTTAACTCAGCTGTTGGTTGGTCCTTGAGCCTTCTGTGGGGATTCCTTTGGGGTTTTGGGGGTTTTTTTGGGGGGGTTGTTGTTGGGTTTTGTTTTTGTTTGTTTGTTTTTTTAATTTTTGAATCACACCTGGCGATGCTCAGGAGTTATTCCTGACTGCACTCAGAAGTCGATTCTGTCAGGGCTTGGGGAACCATATGGGATGTTGGGATTCGAACCGGGGTCTATCCTGTATTGGCTGCATGCAAGGCAAATGCCTTACCACTGTGCTATCACTCCGACCCATGGGGGTTCCTTTTGTTTATTGAGCCGGGGTGGCTTTTATTTTGGCATCTAGTTTGGCGCCTTTAGGGTATTAATATTAAAAAATTGGAGAGGGGGCTGGAGTGATACCACATTGGGGAAAGGGATGTTTGCCTTGCATGCGGCCAACCGAGGTTCAATCCCTGGCATCCCATATGGTCCCCCAAGCCTGCCAGGAGCAATTTGTGAGTGGAGAGTCAGGAATAACCCCCAAGCGCTGCCGGATGGTGGCCCAAAAACAAACTTAAAAAAGAAAGACAAACAAGCATCAGGGAGAAGATCGCAAGTGTTGCTATAACGGAAAGTTCAAGAACCCACTGGATGAATCCAGAGAGAGCTGCCATCTGCCCCCTCCACTTCCACTCCTCTAAGAGGAACTCACAGCTTTCCAGATGCTTCTCCAAGCAGCCGCAGAACATCAAAGCTTCTACTTTGATGGGGAGAGTGATTCCTTTTTTCTTTTTTTTTTTTTTTTTGGTTTTGGGCCACACCCGGTGACGCTCAGGGGTTACTCCTGTCTAAGCACTCAGAAGTCACTCCTGGCTTCTTGGGGGACCATATAGGACGCTGGGGGATCAAACTTTGGTCCGTCCTAGGCTAGCGCTGGCAAGACAGACACCTTACCTCTAGTGCCACCACGCCGGCCCCTCGAGAGTGATTCCTTTTTATCACGAACTGTTGCTGACATGGGGAAGGTGTCCAAGGTACAGACAGGATTTTATCCCAGCTTATATAGCTGTAGAAAGTCATTGTGGGGCTGGAGAGATGGGTGGGAGAGTAGACAGGGCTTACCTTGCACACAGCCAGCCCATATTCAACCTTCGGTACCTCATTCAGTTCCTAGAGTAATCCCTGAGTGTAGAGCCAGGAGTAAGACCTGAGAACTGCTGGACGTGGCCCCCCCACCCCCAATGAAAACCATGTTGTTGGGTTTTTTTTTGTTTTGTTTTTGGACCACACCCGGCAGTGCTCAGGGGTCACTCCTGGCTGTCTGCTCAGAAATAGCTCCTGGCAGGCACCATATGGGACACCGGGATTTGAACCAACCACCTTAGGTCCTAGATTGGCTGCTTGCAAGGAAAACACCGCTGTGCTATCTCTTCGAGCCCACCATTCTGGTTTTTGCAAATATTTTATATATATTTAAGATATATGTTTAAAAAATAATTTTTTTTTTTTTTTTGGTTTTTGGGCCACACCCGGCAGTGCTCAGGGGTTATTCCTGGCTGTCTACTCAGAAATAGCTCCTGGCAGGCACGGGGGACCATATGGGACACCGGGATTTGAACCAACCACCTTTGGTCCTGGATCGGCTGCTTGCAAGGCAAACACCGCTGTGCTATCTCTCCGGGCCCAAAATATAAATATTTTTATAAATAAAAAGCCCTCCTTGAGGAATTCAGACTCCAGCAGGCATGCCCTTTGTTTGGGTTCTGGGAAACAGGGTGCAGACCCCATAGACCTCCCCTGAACTGCCCAAACCTCTGCAAGATGCGAGGACCCTTTTCTGGAGCCACACCCGGGGCCTGGCGGTATTGCCCTCCAATCCAGGGCCTGGTGCCCCCTCAGCACTGCTTTGCACCCTGCAAACAGCTCCACTGAGTTTGCTGCACCCCAAGTCACTCCCAAACCCCCTCACAGCTACACACACACACACACACACACACACACACACGAGTGGCTGAGTCTTTTTCCAGATAGTTCAAGTGCATTTGTTGGAGCATCACCCACCTGTGGGTTCCTGATCCTGGGCTTGTTCCAGGGAGGGCGGGCATGGGGAGACTTGTCCCAGCCAGCAGGTGAACATAGGGTCCCCACTTCAATGCACAGTAACAGACATCAGCTGGGCTGGGCCCCCACTCCAATTCTGATTCCACTGCCAGAGCCAACTGCCAGAGAGGGGCCCAGACTGCCAGTGTCTTCCAGGGCCTTGCAGGCAGAACTCTGACAAGATGCTTTAAACCTTTTTAAACCGAGAAGCCCAGAGGCCTTATAACAAACCCTAGGCCGGGAGAGGGAGAAAGAGGGAGAGAGAGCTGGGTTTATGACAGGGTAAGAGCAGAGTGAGGGCCAGGTAAAAGGAACAGGTATATAAGCTAAAAGGATAAAGAACCCAAAAAGATACAGCCAAAGGTCTGTGGAAATCAAGGAGAAAAGCCAAAGCCAGGAGTAGAAACAGGTCGTTCAGATCTTTGCTCCAACTGCTTCTTCCAAATGCCACTGAGGGGCCAGAGAGATAGCACAGTGATAGGGTGTTTGCCATGCATTCAGCTGATCCAGGACAAGCCTGGGTTTGATCCCCGGCATCCCATGGTCCCCCGGGCCTGCCAGGAGTGATTTCTGAGCAAAGAGCCAGGAGGAACCCCTGAACCCACCGGGCGTGACCCAGAAACCAAAAAAAAAAAAAAGACTCCACCAAGATCTACAGCACTAGGGAAGCAGGTTTCAGTGCTCAGAGACTCAGAATCAGGCCTTTGTCAAAACAAAAGCAAAGACGTTTCTTGGAAGTTTCCAAAGTCTCCCCTCACCCAGCCGCCAGTGTGGCCCATCCCCAGAAGGATCCAGGACCCGGCCAGCTGGAACCGTTTCACCCTCGGAATGTGAACTCTGAGATGTTGCTTAGATTTTTCACATAGCCCGGATGCTTAGGGCAGTTGGGAAGGCTGCTGAGAAGGGGGTGTCTAATAAATGGGATGCATCGTGACCCCTGGGGGGCACGGCTCAGGGGAACAGAGTCCACAACTGCCTGAGTTGAGTTGGACCTCCCATCGTGCTCGCAGATTCCCGGGTTCCCAAATAACAGCTGCAGGATCATTTCCAGGGCACAGTGCCCGGGTCCACTCCACGGGGTCCCCTGCTCTGCCCTGACCCTGACCGGGCTGGACATGGAGACATCCAGAGCACAGGACCCAGTGGGGACCAGGGTGATGGGAGTCGAGGGTCACTCAGGGGCTGCCTAATTCAGGCCCCGCTGTGTTGATTCTTTTTAGCTTAGTCTAGCACATTCCAGAGAGTTCTAATGTTTGCAACCCCTGCACTCTGCATCTCTGTTCCAGTGGGTGCTGAAGCCTAAACCCCCAAGAAGGGGTGTTTTGGGGTGCGGGGTGTGGTCATCTCTGGATGAGAACATAAAGTTGGATCTCTCTCTCTCTCTCTCTCTCTCTCTCTCTCTCTCTCTCTCTCTCTCTCTCTCTCTCTCTCTCTCACACACACACACACACACACACACACACACACACACACACACACACACACACACACACGGGATGCCCTCCTGCTGCAAGCAGACTTGTTGCTGGGTCTGACTGGTAGGTTGTTTTGGAGGGGACCTAAGAACCCCATTACCAGCAGCTAATTGTTTGGTTTGGTTTGGTCTTGTATGGGGGAGGGGATAAACCGTGCTGTGCTCAGGGGTCACTCCTGCTATTCTCAGGGGACCATTAGCAGGGCTGGACATGGAACCCACTTCATCATTCATCAGGCCTGTCCCATCTCTTGGGTCCACCATTATCAGTACTTTATAAGTTTATAGAGGATTTCCCCTCAGTGTTTCCAGACTCCAGAATAAACCCACTCATACCCTAGAGGAACTTGTTTCAGATGGTGGGGAGGCAGGGGAAGGGGGAGGGAGAGGAAGAGAGGGAGAGAGGGAGAGAGGGAGAGAGGGAGAGAGGGAGAGAGGGAGAGGGAGAGAGGGAGAGAGGTAGAGAGGGAGAGGGAGAGAGGGAGAGAGGGAGAGAGGGAGAGAGGGAGAGGGAGAGAGGGAGAGAGAAATGTGCCCTGCTGAGGGTGTCAGACATGGTATGACTGAAACTTAATCCCGAACAACTTTGTCACTGTAAAACACACACACACACACACACACACACACAAACACAACTGTATTATTAACAACCTTATAAGCCACAATGTTTAAATAAAGTAATTAAAAAATTAAAAGATGGCTTATCACATAGAAGACATTCAATCAAGGGTAGTTAATGTTATTATCTAAGATGACTACCATCCGCCATTGGTTTGTCCTAAAATCAACTTTTTTCTGTGGCCCAAGTGAGGACACTTATTTCAATTTCATAACACAACGATGTTCGCTAGGTTAGATGAAGTACGTGTGTGTGTGTGTGTGTGTGTGTGTCACTGTTGTCCACTGGGCAGAAGATATTCTAGAAAAGAGGGTTGGCTTTCCGAACATCTAACAAAATTAGTCGGGTAAGTGGTGTGATGAGCCCGAAGGAGAAATAAGAGCGCCGAGCTGACAGCTCAATGGGTCCTGCTGCTTCATTCTTGATTTCTTCTCTCCCCTAAGATGCAGCCAGTCCACTTCCAGTCCTGCCCCAGCACTTCGTCTTCAAATAGGAACCCTCCAGTTTAGGAGGTTGTTTTTGTGCAAATAGAACCCATTTTCAGTCTATTTAAATATCCACTTATGAGGCCGAAGAGATAGCACATTGGTAGGGCATTTGCCTTGCAAGTGGCAGATCCGGGAGGGACCTGGTTCGATTCCCGGCATCACATATGGTCCCTCAGCCTGCCAGGTTTGATTTCTGAGTGCAAAGCCAGGAGTGACCCCTGAGCGCCACTGGATGTGGCCCCAAAACCAATCAATCAATTAATAAATAAAGTTTAAAAAAATATAAATAGCCACAGATAGAGTATTGAGAATTTCAGACCTGCCTTTAATGAAATGTCCCTGTTGACTGCTCTTAGGAAACAGCTGCTCTCCAGCTCACCGATGGGCCAGGAAAGTAGCACAGTGGGCAGGGCCTTGCCTTGTACACAGCCAATCCTGGTTGGAATCCCCTGTCCTGCATAGCGTCCCCTGCGCACCGTCAGGAGTGAGCCCAGAGTACAGAGCTAGGAGTCCATCCTGAGCACTACCTCAAAAATAAGGGTTGGGGAAATAAAATGTTAAATAAAGTACATTGATGCTGGTGGTACAATTTGTGTTCATGGAACCATATCCAAGAGTGAGTCAGTAGTGCAAGGCAGTATCGCTGTGTTAAAATAGCTTATAGGTCTGAGAGATAGCATGGCAAGGGAGGGTGCTTGCCTCGCATGCCACTGACCTGGGGGTCCCTGAAGCACAGCCAGGAGAAACCCGTGAGTGCAGAAATAGGAATGATCCCTGAGCATTGCCAGGCGTGGGCTGAAAACCTAAATAAAATGAAATAGAGGATGGAGCGATAGTACAGTGGGGAAGACATTTGCCTTGCACACTGCTGACCCCGGTTAGATCCCCAGCATCCCATATGGTTCCCAAGTCTGCCAGGAGTAATTTCTGAACACAAAGCCAGGAGGAACCCCTGAGCGTGGCCGGGTGTGGCCCCAAAACAATAAATAAATAAATGAAATAGCTTCAACCATGGTGATGCTTGTAAAAGGCTCTCCCACCCTCCACCCCATCCGCAAGGATCTCCTGGGAATTCAGTTTATTGGAAGTTTTGGAGCCACCACAGATGAAGAGAAAGCAGGAGTCGGAGCATCATGTGCCAAGGGAAGGAGAGGAACAAAGTCAGGAAACAGATGATGTGGGGGAGGAGGAGAAAGAGAAGGAGAAGGAGGAGGAGGAAGAAGAGCGATTTTCCAGATAGGAACTCACCAGTCCTTTGGGGCTTAGCCCAGCTGTTTGGGCCTTGCTTGTGTGTGCCAGGAACCTCACATGCATGTACACACACAGATGCACAAACACAAGGGTGTGGGGAAACTGAGGCAGCCCACGTTCTCTCAGGCTTGGAAAGAGGGGATTCCTGGATGGTGTTGTAAGATCACAGGCACATGGAGTGTCAGGGCACAGCCACTGGAACATCAAACCCTCACAGAGGAACGTGGGTTCCTGACTTCCTGAGACTCCTGTTACCCAGACTATAACAGCAAGCATGAAAGAAGGACTTTTTGGGGGCCGGGCGGTGGCGCTAAAGGTAAGGTGCCTGCCTTGCCTGCGCTATCCTTGGACGGACCGCGGTTCGATCCCCCGGTGTCCCATATGGTCCCCCAAGCCAGGAGCAACTTCTGAGCGCATAGCCAGGAGTAACCCCTGAGCGTTACCGGGTGTGGCCCAAAAACAAAAAAAAAAAAAAAAAAGGAAAAAAAAAAGAAGGACTTTTTGTTTATTTGTTTGGGGTCACACCCAGCAGCACTCAGGGGTTACTCCTGGCTCTGTGCTCAGAAATCACTCCTGGCAGGCTCAGGGGACCACATGGGATGCCGGGAATCGAACCCTTTTAGTAGGGTACAAGGCAAACACCTATCCGATGTCCTATCTCTCTGACCCTGAAAGAAGGACTTTTCAAAGAATTTTTTGTTTGTTTGTTTTAGTTTTTGTTTTTATTTTTGGGCCACACCTGGTGACGTTCAAGAGTTACTCCTGGCTATGCGCTCAGAAATCGCTCCTGGCTTGGGGGACCATATGGAACGCCAGGGAATCAAACCATGGTCCAGCCTAGATTAGCTTGGGCAAGGCCCTACCACTTGCACCACCACTCCAGCCCCCAAAGAAGTAAATTTTATGACATTCAAAGATGATGCTATAAATCCCATGATTACTTATGCTCTGAAAAATCCCACGGATAATATTGTGAGATTTTTAGGCCTCTCATTTCACATTCTGGATTTTAATTCTAAGGTTGGATTTTATTTTATTTTTATTTTTTGCCACTGACTGTTGGGGCAGCACGCTTTCACCTCCCCAGACCCTGAGGCTGAGTCTTGTGGTCCTTCATTTTCTGAGCTGGAAGCCTTCAAGTGCATTCGGAAGGAAGAACTGGAGAGTCGGAGCTCCCTCCCATGTATCCAGAGATACAAGTGGAAGAAACAGGGAGACTCAGCTTTGAGGCAGCTAAGGGTTGAAAACCTAATAGCATTCAGCCCTTACTTGTGGTCAAGCAGCGCTTTTGAAGAAGTATTTAATTAGGGGTCCCAGGAAGACAAAATCTCCCAATCCTCAGATGAGAGCAAAAAGTTTCGAACACCCTCAAGCATGATAAAGAGTTAACTCCCTACACAGGGAACAAAAGGGAATTTTAGAGGTAATTTTGTTTTGTTTTGTTTTGTTTTGGGGCCACACACCCGGCAGTGCTCAGGAGTCACTCCTGGCTGTCTGCTCAGAAATAGCTCCTGGCAGGCACGGGGGACCATATGGGATACCGGGATTCGAACCAACCACCTTAGGTCCTGGATCGGCTGCTTGCAAGGCAAACGCCGCTGTGCTATCTCTCCGGGCCCAGAGGTAATTTCTTGCCAAGTAGAAAAGCAAAAGAGTTTTCCTAACAAAGATTGGGTGTTGACATTCACGAATCATATAAATAGAGGTTTCTGTGCTATTTTCTACTTTCTTTGTTGTTGTTTTTTTTTATTTTTACTTATTTATTTATTTATTTATTCATTTTGGTTTTGGGGCCAAAACCAGCTCTTAGGGGTTACTCCTTTCTCTGGGCTCCGAAATAGCTCCTGGCAGGCTCAGGGAACAACATGGGATGCCAGGAATCAAACCTGGGTCCATCCCAGGTCAGCTGCATGCAAGGCAAATTCCGTACTGCTGTGCTCTCTCTGGCCCATACTTTATTATTTTCATCAGCTTATACACCTCCCTTTGCTTTTGTGGGTCCAGCTGAAGACAGAGAATCAACCCTTACTTGAGCTCTCATTTAAGGGTCCTCAGAAACCCACCATCTGACCTACGTTCCTGCCAGTCCTCAAACCTATGTGAATGCCTTGCTGGGCTCAGAGGCACGAGCTAGGACAAGCACCCACTAGACCCCGCCAGCTGCAACACCCAGACATAAAGGACAGTGGGGAGGGCCCAGAGGTGAAGGCTTTCACCTAGCATAGGGCTGAGACCACCCCAGATAAGAGGGAGAGGCACAAAGGCCGGAAGAGGAAGTAAGTCATTCAGTTCCACAGGGGGTGGGGTACCAAAATTCAGAGCTGGAGAGGTCGATGTGCTGAGCTAAGGTGGTGCTGGGTTAAGGTGCATGCCAGGTGAACCCCAACTCAGTCCCATACTGCATACAGGGGACTGAGCACAGTCAGGTGTGGCCCCAAAATCTGAACAAACAAACAGGAAGATTCTAGCATGGTGACGTAGAACAGAGTTTTTTCATTGGTAAAATTCCAGAGTAGATCAGATCCCACTGCTGCCTCTAAACGGTTAAAATATAAATTAAATAAATAAAATTTAAATTTCAAAAATCAAAAAAAGAAACCTGGAGTATATTACACTGTGGGTGAAAATCCACAGTATTATCATACTGTAGGTGGAAATTGAGTTTTATCATACCATGGGTGAGAAAATATGTGTTAACTGCTATTCAATCTCCTATACTGTCAGGAAATAAGTCTTTTTGAAAACACCTGAGACACTAATTCAACTCTTTCTGACGCTTTTTACTGACATTCTGTTCTCCTCATCTTGACTTAGTGTTTTCCTTTCCTAGAAGCCAGATTGTTCTTACCGTCGGCCCCCAAGACTGGAGAGACAGTACAGGCCCCACACGCAAATTTGGGCTCAGTCACTGGGTTCGGTACCCCACAGCGTCCTCTGAGCCCTGCTGGGTGTCAACCCTGAGCACTGACCCAGGTGTAAATCCTGAGCAGCACCAGGTGTGGCCCCAAATAAAAAAACACCCACAGGTTTACCTCATGGCACTGCCTGGTCAGGGGTGCCCAGTTGAACCTGGCAGTGAGCGCAGTGGGTCATGCCATAGAAAAGCAGACTTGCCTTTACTTTCACTGGCCTGCCCCCAGCCACAGCCTGCTGCCTGCTTGCTCTTCTCAGTCTCTTTGTCTGTCTCTGTCTATCTCTCTGTCTCTCTGTCTCTTTCTCTGTCTCTCTCTCCCTCCCCCCTCCATTTTTCTTCCATTTTTAATGCACTTAGAAAGAAAACAAAGGGCCAGAGCAATAGTACAGTGAGGAGGGCGCTTGCTTTGCATGCGGCTTACAGGGCTTTGATCTCTGGCATCCCACAGGCTCCTCTGAGCACCATCAGGAGTGATCCCGAGTACAGAGCCAGGAGTAAATCCTGAGCACAGATAAGCGAGGCCCCAACACAGAACAAAAACGAACAAACAAAAAGGTCTTGTGTCTGGGGCCAGAGCGATAGCGCAGCAGTAGGGCATTTGCCTTTCACGTGGCTGTTCTAGGATGGACCTGGGTTTGATCCCCGGCATTCCATATGGTCCCCCAAGTCAGGAGCTATTTCTGAGTGCAGAGTGTCACAGGGTGTGGCCCAAAAATAAAAAAAAAGAAGTCCTTGTATTAAATAACTAAGAAAACACATTTTCACATGTGACATAAATGCAAAAAAATGAAAACATGTTAGCAGTTTTTTGTTTGTTTTTGTGTTTTTGGTTTTTGGGTCACATCTGGCAGCGCTCACGGGTTACTCCTAGATTTATGCTCAGAAATTGCTCCTGGGGCCCGGAGAGATAGCACAGCGGCATTTGCCTTGCAAGCAGCCGATCCAGGACCAAAGGTGGTTGGTTCGAATCCCGGTGTCCCACATGGTCCCCCGTGCCTGCCAGGAGCTATTTCTGAGCAGACAGCCAGGAGTAACCCCAGAGCATCGCCGGGTGTGGCCCCAAAACCAAAAAAAAAAAAAAAAAAGAAATTGCTCCTGGCAGGCTCGGGGACCATATGGGATGCTGGGATTCGAAACACCACCCTTCTGCATGCAAGGCAAACGCCTTACCTCCATGCTATCTTTCTGGCCCCTGGTAATTTTTTAATTAAATCTTTTTGTTTGATTTTACATATATGCTATCCATTAGTCACTACCAAGTAAAACCTCCTCATTTAATTTAATTTAATTTAATTTTGGTGTCTGGGCCACACCCAGTGGCACTCAGGAGTTACTCTTGGCCCTGTGCTCAGAAATCGCTCCTGGCAAGGCCAGAGAGGTAGCATAGCAGTAGGGCGTTTGCCTTGCAAGTGGTCAACCCAGGACCAATGGTGGTTCAATCCCAGGATCACATATGGTCCCCAGTGCCTGCCAGGAGTGATTTCTGAGTGCAGAGCCAGGAGTAACCCCTGAGTGCCACCAGGTGTGGCCCAAAAACTGAAGAAAAAAAAAAAAAAAAAGAGAGAGAGAGAAAAGAAAAAAGAAAAGAAATTGCTCCTGGCAGGCTCAGAGGACCCTATGGGATGCTGGGGATTGAATCCAGGTCTGTCCCAGGTCGACTGCTTGCAAGGCAAAAGCCCTACAGCTGAGCTATCTATCGCTCAGGCCCCAAACCTTATCATTTTAATATGCGAGTCCAGGGCTGTACCCAACAAAGCTTCAGAGTCCCTGTGGGGGGGACATGCAAGGCAAGTGCTCTTACTACCTGTCTGCCCTGTGTCTTTTTTTGTTTGTTTTTGTCTGTTTGTTTTTGGGTCACACCTGGCGGTGCTCAGGGGTTACTCCTGCTCTACACTCAGAAGTTGCTCCTGGCAGGCTCAGGGGGACCATACGGGATGCCAGGATTCGAACCAAGGTCCGTCCTGTGTTGGCTGTGTGCAGGGAAAATGCCTTACCACCCTGCTATCTATTGCTCTGGCCCCTGGCCTATGTCTTTACTTAAGAGCAAATCCCCTCAGAGCGTCACAGTCGCTGAAGTCGAATCATTCACTATTTCCTTGTGCCAAATTCTCTGGGGAACTTGAGGCTTGCAGAAAAGTGACACATTTAAAGCCAGAAAAGCATTTGGGGTTTTCTTCCACATTTGCCCGCATCTGCCATGTGCGGGGGGGGGGGTGTTAGGGGTGGGAGGGGGGGAATTCATCGCAGCAAAGTGAGTCACAGCCCCTGGGCCAACAGGATGTCACACAAAAGCCAAGAAACAATGTGACTTCAGAGCTAGCTGCAGACCTGACATTTAATAGTTCTTTACACAGAAGAAGAAAGAATATCCCGGCACTGTCGTGTGTACTGGTCTGGGGCACAGGGGACTAGGCAGACAGGCGGGGACAGGGGCAGGCAGGCATGCCGAGAGGTAGCAGACCATTGCTTTTGCTTCTGCTACCATCAAACAAACCAACATGAACAAAGAAACAAAAATTGTCTCTTAAAAAAAATGCAAAATTTTGAGGCTGGAGCAATGGCGCAGAGCAATAAGGTGTCTGCCTTGGTGGCTCTAGCCTAGGATGAACCAGGTTTCGATCCCCTGGCATCCCATATGGTCCCCCAAACCAGGAGTAATTTCTGAGTGCATAGCCAGGAGTAATCCCTGAGCATCACCAGGTATGGCCCAAAACCCAAAAAAAAGGGCAAAATTTTGACTCAGGTTCAGTCGCTGGCATCCATATTGTCCTCAAGCCTGCCAGGAGTGATTTCTGAGTGCAGAGCCCTTGGGTGTGGCTCCAAAAAAACAAAACAAACAAGCAAAATTTAGGGGCAGGAGCAATAGTACAGTGGGGAGGACATTTGCCTTGCATGCGACTAATCTAGATTCAATCTCCAGCATCCCATAGGGTCCTCTGAGCACTGCCAGGAGTGATTCTTGAGTTCAGAGACAGGAGTAAGCCCTGAGCATGGCTAGGTGTGGCCCCAAAATAAGCAAACAAAAACAGATTGTCCCTCTTTCTGTCCCCACAGCCCAGTGACTTCGTCCTTGAACGAAGGTTGCCAACATCAGTTCTGAAAGACTCAGTCAACTTCTCAGAAGCCTGCTAGGGTTAGCTCCTTCTCCCAAAAAAGTCATTCTGGCCTTGGGTCTGGTAGACACAAATGAAGGTGCTGCTCATTTTCTCCCTGAAACCCCATGTCTTGGGATCCCCGACTCACCTGACAAATAGGGCTTTGGAGCCATATCTGCCAGAAAGGGAAAGAAATGGAAGCCAAGGGGGCCATGGGAGCTAAAAAGGGAAGGAGCCTGTGAGACTCCAGACACTTCCTCTCTGTGTCCAGCGCGCGTGACAAGTCGACTAAATAAATGAGCACTTTTCCACACACCCCCAGAGCTGCCACTGGGACAGAAGACCAAGCCCCCCCCAAAATGCATTCCCCCCCCCCCTAAAAGGCAACACATTTCAGAGTGTGATTCCATTCTCCAAAGGACACTTCCTTCAGAAAGGCATAAATTTGGAATTTGCCTTTTGGGAAAAATGTCCCTTTTCGGGGCTTAGATGGATGTACTTGGCCATCTAGGGACTAACTAACCTGCATTTCAAAGCCTCAGCCCAGCACCCGGTC
Source organism: Suncus etruscus (assembly GCF_024139225.1). Lineage (NCBI taxonomy): Eukaryota > Metazoa > Chordata > Mammalia > Eulipotyphla > Soricidae > Suncus > Suncus etruscus. Next base: position 102,314,537 of record NC_064859.1, on the reverse strand, counting down.
TCCTTCTTGGGCTGAAGCGAAACAGCCGTGAATTATGAGATGAGCTTTTGTTCTTGGCTTCAAATATTTGCATGAATTATTCAGGCTTTGTGTGATGGAGCCTGGAATGCTTCAGATTCCTTGAAATAGTTCATTACTGGAGGTGGGGGGCTGGGTCAGGCCTGAGGGACTTCGGCCTGGGCTGAGGAAATGCTTCTGCAGAGCAGACACATGGGACACACACGCAGGCATATGCACACACATATTTATATATACACATATATTCACATTCGCCCATTCAGACACACACACACACACACACACACACACACACACACACACACACACACACTTGGGTGTGAGTGTGGACAAACGGAGACACAGCTGTGAGCACTCCCACATAAAACCACCAGACTGGGACAGCGTGGAGGGCGCTGCCTTGCATGCAGCCAACCTGGATTCCAGCCCCGGCACCCCATACACACCCTAACACTGCCAGGAGTGAGCCCTGAGCACAGAGACGGGAATTATCCTTGAGCACAGAGCCAGAAGTAAGCCCTGGACCCAGGGCCAGGAGTGACCCCTAAGCACAGAGCCAGGAGTGAGCCCTGAGCAAAGCTGGGTGTGGCCCTAAAACAAACAACCAGAACAATAACAACCACCAGAAAACAAACAACAAAATAACCAACAACGAGACTGGCTGGGGCCTCCGATGAGGTTTGGGGGGCAATATTTAAGGTTTCCCATTAACTTCCCATCAGGTTTGCTGAAGGGGCCCCTCCCTTTCTATGGCCCTGGGGTGCTTGCTGCAGAACCTGTGTGGCTGCATTCCAGGCAGGCAGTGACTCAACAGCACATGCCAAGCCAGCAGGGGCACCTGAGGGCGGGCAGGCAGGGGAGGAGCTGGTCACCCCACAGATGAGCTAGTCGGGCGACAGCCTTCCTGCTCCCAGCTCAGAGAGCAGCAGCCCTCTATGGCCCCTGGCTGTGGACAGGGACCAGAGATGGGGTCACATCCGGTCTTCCTTCTCTGTGAGGCTCAGCTGGGGCCAAGCGGGGAGAGTCCAGGGAAATGTTTGTGGGGGCCCTGAGACCAGGCCAGTCCCCAAGCCCAGCTCTGCTCCTCCTGCTGATGGTCACCACATCTGAGTCTCCTTAGGGCAGACAAAATAATGATCCTTTACCTCCAAAAATGCCTAGGATCCCTCCTAGAAGAGACTGAATCTTAGGGAGGCCCCCCCCCCCTTGTGTAAAGAGGAGGGAGCACATCTCAGAGGGGATCCCCGTGTGCCCCCAGACTCCAGAGCAGGCTGGATGCTGCTCTCTCAGGTCTTTCCTTACCGGCCTCCCTCCTCACCCCAAACAAACACTGCCTCCCCACTGAGGGTTTTTTGGGCGGGTGGGTGGTGGCGGTAAGTGCTCCTAAGCTCAGAGTCGCTCTTGCTTGGAGCCGGACTGGGAGCCTCACTTGTTCTTCTGCCCTGGCCCGGCCCAGGGTTTTAGCTGGCTCCAGGCTTCCAGCCACAAAGCTCGTTCCTGACAAGTTTCTGATTCCACAAATTCCTGACATTTTTCTCCTTTAACTTTCATTTAGGAAGCAGCTGAAACGAAAAAACGGGGGTGAGATGCGGCCCAGATTGAGCGGTTCTCTGTTCTCTGGGCCAGCTTCAAGCTGTGTCTGTCTGTGCTGGGGAAGAGGAGCACGGAGACAGAGCACGAACAGGCTGTCTCTGATGAAACGAAAAGGCCCAGAAGTTTCTGGAAACGAGCGGAAGAGAGCTAGAGACAGAGATGGGGACAGGGACAGGACAAAGAGGGGAACAGACCTTGAGCTCAGCCATGCGAAATTAGGGAACTGGGGTGCAGACTTGCCATGCTTCAGGAACTTTCCCTATGTCCCTCTGCCTTACCTTGAGGGGTCTCTCAGGGTATGTGGAGCCCACTGCACCTAGTGTCCTTTTCTCCTTCTCCTGTGCCCTGGTCCTGCTTCAGGCCCCTCCAGTCCAGCCACCAGCCACCATTCCCCTTGGTGCACTGCAGAGACAGGGCAGGAAGAGCAAGCAGGTGGACTCGGGATGGTCGGGGGGCCTGCTGCTTTTCTCATCCTCACCCCTCATCCCAAGACACAGCCCCTTTCTTGATTGAACTATTGGGGGGGGCACTCCCAGTGCTGCTGGACCGACCCAGAAACTCACACAGGCCAGCAGAACTGACACACAGGTGTCTCAGAAGCTGTCCTGAGCAGACCAGATACTCCTTCGTCCACCCTCTTCTTGACCAGAGTCCCCTTGACACTCTCTTCCTGACCAGGACCCCCTCTTGTCTCCTCTTTTGCTCTGATGGCCCGGCTACACACAGCATCTCCTGGGGGTGGTCCCCATACCTTGTCCCTCTGGCCTCTGATGTTCCCCAAAAGTCAAGTCGTCCGTGGTCCCGCCCTCACCCCAAGGTCCATGCTGTCAGGACTTTCCAAGCCATGTGCCTTCAATCTCCAACAACTTCAGTCTCCAGACCTTGAGCTTCCTGCTCAATTCTTCCCCCACAGCCCAGATTCTGCTCATCAGCCTCACCCCTGGCTCCAGACAACCAGGAACTACTTAATCTCGAGATACCAGGATTTGGGGTGGGGGGGGTGGGGGTTAAGCACCAAAACCCACATACAGGATAGTGGGTATTGGGATGGAAAAAAAACCTGCTTTTCCTTTCCCTTCTGAATATTGCTGATTTTCTCTGATAGGTTGGTGTACACACACACACACACACACACACACACACTTTGTTATAAGAACATAGAGATGTTCTGAGCTGTTGGGAAGCTGTTGGGACATTTTCTAGGCTCTTTGGCTCTTTGGGATCAGGGGCTGTTTGACCCAGGCAAGAGCGACCCACTTCTTCTCCCGGATATTTGAAAGGTGAAGAGGAAGAGGAAACAGCTTTACTTTTGGTGTTTGTTGGTTTTAAGCTCGAGGGTCCTGGTGGTGTTCAGGGGGCGTGTGGTACTGGAGCACAAGTCCAGACCTTCCACGTGCAAAGCACATGTTAGCCCATTGAGCACCTTTGAGCCCACAAAGGTATTTCAAATTAATCCTGTTAGAAAGTGAGCACATTACAATGAGAATGTAACATGAACTGGGAGGAGGAAGTGGAGGAAGAGGAGAGGAAGAAGAAGAAAAAGGATGAAGAAGAAAAGAGGAAGAAGAAAAAGAGGAGGAAGAAGAAAAGAAAAAGGATGAGGAAGAGGAAGAAGGAAAGGAGAAGAAAAAAGAAAGAAGAAAAAGAGGAGGAAGAAGAAAAAGAGAAAGAAAAAGAGGAAAAAGAAAACAAGGAAGAAGAGAAAAAGAGGAGGCTGAAGCGATAGCAAAGCAAGTAGGGCATCTGCCTTGCATGCAGCAGACCTGGGGTCAATCTCCAGCATCCCATATGGTGCCCTGAGTCTGGCAGGAGTGATTTTTGAGCGCAAAGGTAGGCGTAACCCCTGAGCACCACTGGGTGGGCCTGAAAACCAAGAGAAGTGTCATGGGAAATGAACACTGATGGATAGGTGTTGGAATATTATATAACTGCAAAACTCCACCATCAACTTTTTTTTTGGGGGGGGTCACACCCAGCGGCACACAGGGGTTACTCCTGGCTCTGCACTCAGAAATCACTCCTGGCAGGCTCAGGGCACCATATGAGAAACCAGGAATCGAACGAACCATCGTCTGTCCTGGATTGGCTGTGTGCAAGGCAAATGCCCTGCAGCTATGCTATCTCTCTGGCCCCACCATCAACTTTTTAACTCCAAATCTTATGGCAATTTTATTAAAAATAAGCAGGCAAAAGAACCCTGGTGAATTGGTCAGAGAAAAAAAAACATTTTTTCCTGACATCTCAGCATCCCTAAGGTGTTTCTATTCTGATTCAGAAATTTCTTCCAAGGCCAGAGAGATAACACAGCAGCCATAGGGCGTTTTTGCACTCAGCCAACCCAGGACTGATGATGGTCCGAGCTCCGAATCCCATAGGGTCCCCTGAACCAGCCAGGAGCGATTTCCGATCGATCACAGAGCCAGGAGTAACCCCTGAGAGCCGCTGGGTGTGACACCGCCACCCCCCCCAAAAAAAAGAGAAAAGAAAAGAAAAAGAAAAAGAAAAAAGAAAAATCCCTGAGTATTGCCAGGTGTGGCCCTCACACAAGACAAGTGAACTAAACTCGAACAAATCTGGTCAGGTTGCCTTTGAGTCTGGACCAAGTGAACTCGGGGTTCACTGCCCTGAAGATGGGGTGTCCTTGGGCTTCTTAGGCAGGCCCTTTAGTTTCATCTAATTGCTACCTCGGGGCTCTGGGCCAGGGTTCCCCAAGCTCACACCCTTTTGCCTTTGCGCCTTAAGTATAGGTCTCTGTGTCAGGACCCGCTCAGGCAGCACTGTTTACAGACGCCAGCAGAGGCTTCTCCTGGGGGCGTCGCTGCTTTATGGGTCTGTTCTCCGGCCTGGCATTGGCAGGCACAGGGGCTGCCCCATTCGGCGTCCTTGAAAGCTGCCCAGCAGCTTTACTTGGGGCACTTGGTCCGACTCACCTTCCCGACTTGCAGAGTCCTCAGGCTTAAGACCCTCTCATGGGGGCCGGAGAGATAGCATAGCAGTAGGGAGTTTGCCTTGCACTTGGCAGACCCATGACTGACCCAGGTTCAATTCCAGGTCCCCCAAGCCTGCCAGAAGGGATTTTTGAGCACAGAGCCAGGAGTAATCCCTGAGCACAGCTGGGTGTAGCCCAAAAAGACCCTTTGACTTGGCACGCTCTTCTCCATTGATGGACCCCTTGGGTAATAGTCTTGTCTAAGGTCCCCGTTTCTGAGGGGATCACTCTGCTGGGGCATCGCTTGCTGGCAATGAAAGTGAGTCTAGGAAGTCATTTGTCTGTTTTCCATTCAGGCCGCACCCAGCAGTGCTGACGAGGGTCTCCTGATTCTGTGCTAAGGGTGATCGCTCTGAATGGTGGTGCCTGGGGACCATTAGATCCCGGGGAGCTGACCTGGCAAAGCATATATTCTGCCCATTGCTCAGTCTCTCGGGCCTTAATTCTGTGAATCCCCTAAATTTTTCTGCTATGACCAGCATTGTCCCCTCCACCCCAATACAGAATCTTCCACTGCCAGGAGGGGCTCCTTAAGCCAACCCAGTGGTACTTAGGGGCCATTCCTGGCTTCGCACTCAGGAATCACTCCTGGCAGATATGGACCCTATGGGAGATTGGGGATCAAACCTGGATTTCTTTGGTATTTCTTACTTTGGGGCCCTTACAAATATTGAAGACATTTTGTTTTTTTCCATTTATGTATGTATGTATGTATGTATGTATGTATGTATGTATGTATGTATGTATGTATGTATTTATTGTCAAACACAGCTTGCCGATGCCAGACTCCATGAGTTAGTGAACAGTTTGTCCAGAGCCACACACAAAGACGTCATGTAAGAAGAGCTTGAACTTGTTTTTTTCTCTTGCTGTTTTCCTGGCCTGAATCCTGGTACAGAGTCGAAGAGCAGGTGATCATGATAAAAGGCCAGTCTTGGGGCTGGAGCGATAGCACAGAGGGGAGGAAGGGCCTTTGCCTTGCTTCTGGCTGACCTGGGTTTGATGACCAGCATTCCACAGGGTCCCCTGAGCCTTCCAGGACTGATTCCTGAATGCAGAGCCAGGAGTAATCCCTGAGCACTGCCAGGTGTGGCCCCAAAACAAAACTAACACAAAAAGCTCAATCTTGGTGTATGCGAACCTTAGGACAATCACTCCCCTAATGTCAACAAGACAAGGATAGCAGGAGGCCTCTCACTGTCTGAGAAGAGCATCAAAGTGTGGAAATGGGGGGGGGGGCTGTATTCTGAGTGTGGGCACTGCAGCCTGAGCACCACAGATAATGGCGGCATCATCTCTGTGACAGTTTCCATTCCTGGGGGGCGGGCAGCTCTCTGGGAAGAAGGGGGGAGTGTTGGGGACCCAACTGTGAGCTTCACAGCTGTTCCTCTGGCTAAAGGCCCACGTCCCCAGCTGGCCCAGCTCTGAAGAGATGGTGTAGACCAGGCCTCTTCTGGTTCCTTCTGTTTTTCAGTTTTCCTCTGAGCCTGGGAGAGTCTGACCTCCAGCCTCTGACCTTCAATTCTGCAAGGCACAGGCTCTGTTTACAGGCTGGCAAGAGCGAACCAAACACCCAGAAATCTCTGCTGCTCCCACGTCTTTCCCTGACTCTACAGATCCAAAAGCTCCTTGAACCACCAGTCCATGTCGAGGACAAAAAAATATGGAAGCAAAAGTCAGAAATAGTGGCCTTTGGCAGGTGTTTAAGTAGTGTGTTTTACATGGGGTCAGAGAAATGGTACAGGGGTGACAATCTTGTCTTGGACACGGGGTGGATTCAATCTTCAGCACCACATTGGGTGCCCCCAGCACCCCCCTCAGGAGTAATCACTAAGCAACCACTAAATAATCACAAATCAATCCAGGAGCTAACCCTGACCACCCACCGACAGGTCTAGGCCCCAAACCCAAAGTCATGCTAAATAACTTGTAAGTTGAATGTAGGCTCATCTGAAAAGCAGAAACAAACTCTTAAGCAATGCCATAATCATAAGATGAAGTTTAAATATCTGTCTTTTCCCATAAAAAACCACGCACATTAAATCATCCAAGAGTCAATCACCCAGAATGTATATTATACAAGTGCATTATTTGCTCCTTGTCCCTTCTGCTGCCTGATTTTTTGGTCATTTCACAGCTCATTCGTATTCTTTCCCTGGGAAAATAAAAGCAAATGTGGTGTTTCAAACCCGCCTTTTCCAGCTTTCTAAGTGAAGGTTTTGCAGGTAGGGTTCTAATCATGGTTTTTTTTTAAATTCACTTTTTATTATTCCTGGTAACCATATTGGAAATCACAGTGCTTAAAATAAAAATAAAGAACTAATTCTCATTCAGATGCTTCAGGTCAGGCAAGATAAGGCAGAAATCAGAGGTACTGCCTGGCTTGAAAGGACAGAATCGAAGAAGGAAGGGCGTGTGCAGAAAAATCAAATATTGGTGCAGGTCAGCACAAATTTCAGCATTCGGGCCAGAGAGATAGAATGGAGGTAGGGCATTTGTCTTGCATGCAGGAGGATGGTGGTTCGAGTCCTGGCATCTCATATGGTCCTCCGAGCCTGCCAGGAGTGATTTCTGATCATAGAACCAGGAGTAACCCCTAAACACTGCCAGGTGTGACACCCCCCCAAAAAAAAAACCCACAAATTTCAGCACCCACAGGAAAGACTCCCGGCCCTGAGCAGGATGCGAGGGACCCAGACAGGACAGCCGTGTATGAACAGGGACAGTCTCACGTGGACTGACAGGATAGCCGAGAACAGTCTCCTTCAGGCTGGAAAGCCGCAGCAAGAAATAGGAGCAGGGGAGGGATTGTAAAACGAGAATATGGAAACCAGAGAAAATTGCCCACAAGGAAGACACCCAGGAATTCTCTCCAGTCCCGGCTCCAAGATCCTTCGAGACTTTTCCATTCTCTTTCATCCTGCTCTTCCATTGATTTAATTGCACAGCCCAGAGGTTTAATTCACACGAAGCAATCCATCTTCAATTGAGCCCATTTCTCACCTGCCAGAGGTACTGATAAATAAAACATTGCAAGCATTCAGAATCTTGCAATCAATTATTTCCTCTTTACCTAGCTTTACCGAATATTTGCTTTTCACTAAAGGTGTTTCAGAATGATGTGTGGGGCTAAGGGTGTTGGCATATCCCGCCATGCTTCTTCCTGAGATGAGGCAACACCTCTCTTAACCGTGTGTATATGGGGGGCTGGGAGGGAGGCTGGAGATGGAACTGAAGACCTCATGCAGCCAAGAAGGTATGTGCACCCCTGAAGAGCTCCTCAGAGTTTATCACCCCGTGAAAATACATATTGTTTTGCATTTTTGTTTGTTTGTTTTTGGGCCATACATGGCAGTGCTCAAGGTTTACTCCTGGATGTGCTCATGGGACCATGTGGGTTGCCAGAGATTGAACTTGGGTTGGCCACATGCAAGACAGGTGCTCTGCCCACTGTTCTATCTCTTTGGCCCTTTGGTTTTTATTTTTTTAGTTCTTTAGAGCCATACCTGCCAGTATTTAGGAGTTAATCCTGGCTCTGCAATCAGGAATCACTCCTGGTGGACTTAAGGGACCATATGGAATGTGGGGCTTGAACCGGTGTCAGTAGCATGAAAGGCAAGTGCCTTACCCACTATCTTATCCCTCCCTCCCTTCCTCCCTCCCTCCCTCCCTCCCTCCCTCCCTCCCTCCCTCCCTTCCTTCCTTCCTTCCTTCCTTCCTTCCTTCCTTCCTTCCTTCCTTCCTTCCTTCCTTCCTTCCTTCCTCTTTCCTCCCATGTCAGAAGCATGAAAGGCAAGTGCCTTACCCACTATCTTATCACTCCCCTCCCTCCCTCCCTCCCTCCCTCCCTCCCTTCCTTCCTTCCTTCCTTCCTTCCTTCCTTCCTTCCTTCCTTCCTTCCTTCCTTCCTTCCTTCCTTCCTCTTTCCTCCCATGTCAGAAGCATGAAAGGCAAGTGCCTTACCCACTATCTTATCACTCCCTCCCTCCCTCCCTCCCTCCCTCCCTCCCTCCCTCCCTTCCTTCCTTCCTTCCTTCCTTCCTTCCTTCCTTCCTTCCTTCCTTCCTTCCTTCCTTCCTCTTTCCTCCCATGTCAGAAGCATGAAAGGCAAGTGCCTTACCCACTATCTTATCACTCCCTCCCTCCCTCCCTCCCTCCCTTCCTTCCTTCCTTCCTTCCATCCTTCTTTCCTTCCTTCCTTCCTTCCTTCCTTCCTTCCTTCCTTCCTTCCTTCCTTCCTTCCTTCCTTCCTTCCTCTTTCCTCCCATGTCAGAAGCATGAAAGGCAAGTGCCTTACCCACTATCTAATCACTCCCTCCCTCCCTCCCTCCCTCCCTCCCTCCCTTCTCCTTCCTTCCTTCCTTCCTTCCTTCCTTCCTTCCTTCCTTCCTTCCTTCCTTCCTTCCTCTTTCCTCCCATGTCAGAAGCATGAAAGGCAAGTGCCTTACCCACTATCTTATCACTCCCTCCCTCCCTCCCTCCCTCCCTCCCTCCCTTCCTTCCTTCCTTCCTTCCTTCCTTCCTTCCTTCCTTCCTTCCTTCCTTCCTTCCTCTTTCCTCCCATGTCAGAAGCATGAAAGGCAAGTGCCTTACCCACTATCTTATCACTCCCTCCCTCCCTCCCTCCCTCCCTCCCTCCCTTCCTTCCTTCCTTCCTTCCTTCCTTCCTTCCTTCCTTCCTTCCTTCCTTCCTTCCTTCCTTCCTTCCTCTTTCCTCCCATGTCAGAAGCATGAAAGGCAAGTGCCTTACCCACTATCTTATCACTCCCTCCCTCCCTCCCTCCCTTCCTTCCTTCCTTCCTTCCTTCCTTCCTTCCTTCCTTCCTTCCTTCCTCTTTCCTCCCATGTCAGAAGCATGAAAGGCAAGTGCCTTACCCACTATCTTATCACTCCCTCCCTCCCTCCCTTCCTTCCTTCCTTCCTTCCTTCCTTCCTTCCTTCAGTTCACAAAAGCCCTTCCTTCCTTCCTTCCTTCCCTCCTTCCTTCCTTCCTTCCTTCCTTCCTTCCTTCCTTCCTTCCTTCCTTCCTTCCTCTTTCCTCCCATGTCAGAAGCATGAAAGGCAAGTGCCTTACCCACTATCTTATCACTCCCTCCCTCCCTCCCTCCCTTCCTTCCTTCCTTCCTTCCTTCCTTCCTTCCTTCCTTCCTTCCTTCCTTCCTTCCTTCCTTCCTTCCTCTTTCCTCCCATGTCAGAAGCATGAAAGGCAAGTGCCTTACCCACTATCTTATCACTCCCTCCCTCCCTCCCTTCCTTCCTTCCTTCCTTCCTTCCTTCCTTCCTTCCTTCCTTCCTTCCTTCCTTCCTTCCTTCCTTCCTTCCTTCCTTCCTCTTTCCTCCCATGTCAGTAGCATGAAAGGCAAGTGCCTTACCTGCTATCTTATCACTCCTGTCTCCTTCCTTTCTTCCTTTTTCCCTTTGGGTTCTGGGCCACACCCGGCATCACTCAGGGGCCACTCTGCACTCAAAAATTGCTCCTGGTGGGGGGGGGGGGGCGGAGAGATAGCATGGAGGTAAGGTGTTTGCCTTGCATGCATAAGGTCAGTGGTGACCCAAAAACTTGGGAGCCCACCTGGGATGCCAGGAATCAAATTCGAGCCAGCCATGTGCAAGGCAAATACCCTACCTCTGTGCTATCATTCTGGCTCCCTTCCTTTCTTTCTTTCTTTCTTTCTTTTTTCCTTTTTTTTTCCTTTCTTTCTTAAGAAAAGTTTACATCATCTTAACTTCAGGAAAGAGCCTCCCAAGGACAGTCAGAGGACCCAGGGGCCAGTCATAATCATAACCAGCCACCAGGTCAGATGGTTCAGTACCAAGCAGTGCAGGGAAGGCCTGGGCCAGACCACGGGCACTAGTGCCACTAGGGTGCCCCCAGGGATGCTCCAGGCACATCTAGGCATGTGCTCTAACCATTATAGTACTCCTGCCTTCATCCCCAGAGGAAAAATTATTAAAACTATATAAAGGAAAGTATACAATTTCAACTAAATACAAATTCAACTATAATAAATGTTTATCCTCAATAGCCTTTAAAGTCCCAGGTAGAAAATCCTGTTCTGCAATTTCCAAGAGTTCAGCTTTTTCCAAAAGCCTCACAAAAATTTTTTTAAAGGTAAATGTGTTTTCTGGAGAATTCTCTGAAAACAAAGCATTAAAACAATATCTGCCCTATAGAAGACAAACAGTTTTGGAATGGTCATCATGAGAAAGCTTGCAGCCAGAGACAGAGCACAGCAGGGAAGAGCTGGCCTTGCACTGGAGTGACTTGGATGCAAACCCCAGCACCCGCCATCTTTCCCTGGGTGAAATGATCCCTGAGCACAGTCAGGAGTGAGCACTTCTGGGTTGTGGCCCCAAAACAACAACAAAATCGTTTAATAAGTGAAAAGGGGACTGACTCAATTTTGTAACAGATACTTTGCTACAAAACTATCCAGAATTGATCCGTCCATATCATCCCTATTAGGAATGTCACCTAACTCAGAATATCCATATTTCATTCCTGTTTGAGAAAGGTAAACCAAGGAGAGGCAGAAGGGAAACTGGGGACAATGGGAGCGGGAAATGTGTGCTGGTGAAGGATGTTGGACACTGCATGACTGAAACTCAGTCATAAGTAGTTTTGTGTCTGGGGGAAAACAACAACTGTCTTATGAACAGCCTTGTAACCACAGGGTTTAAATAAAGTAGTGATAGGGGCCAGAGCCATAGCACAGCGGTAGGTAGGGTGTTTGCCTTGCATATGGCAGACCTGGGTTTGATCCCTGGCATCCCATAGGATCCCCAGAGCCTGCCAGGAGCGATTTCTGAGCACTGAGCCAGGAATAACCCAATAGCCGCTGGGTATTAGCCCAAAAATCAAAAATGAATAATAAACGAACACATAGATAAAGCAATTAAAAAAGAAAAGAAAAGAGGGCCGGAGAGATAGCACAGCAGTAGGATATTTGCCTTGCATGCAGTGGTTCCCGGACAGACAGTGGTTTGAATCCCGGCATCCCATATGGTTCCCAGTGCCTGCCAGGGGTGACTTCTGAGCACTGCTGGGTGGGACCCAAAAACCAAAAAAAAAGAAAAGAAAAGAAAAAAGAAAGTTAAATGAATCTCCTTAAGTTTCAAAGCATCCCTGAACTTCCAACTGATGGAAGTAGCTGTCTCTCTCTCACTCTCTCTGTTCTCTCTCACTCTCTCACTCTCTCTGTTCTCTCTCTCTCTCTCTCTCTCTCTCTCTCTCTCTCTCTCTCTCTCTCTCTCTCTCTCTCTCTCTCTCTCTTTCCATGAGGTGGGAGAACAATTATTATGAGACTCTTCAGGAGCTCTTTACTCAATCACAATTTGATTCCTCAGAAGAAATTTTACTTCTGGAAAATCTTGCCACCGGTATGCAAAGGCACAGATGCCCACACATAATACCTAATTATCCGTTTAACCCCAGAAAGCAAAGATGATTAAACTGGAAATTAAATTAAACTCACTTGAAACCAAGATGGGGTTCACACAAACACCTGAACATTGCCAACTAAAACACAAAATCTCAAGCGTGTTTTCACTCACCCAAATCATCGCAGATGATACATATGTTCAAGTATCAGGGTCAGGGAAGATGCCATAAATGATCTAGATTCCAATGACGCCATCTCCGGAGGTCAACTGAAAACATCAAGGGAAGGTGCAAACGAACAGGGTGGCAAAGTTTCAGATTACATGTTAATTCAGCGCCCTAGTGATGCCATAATGAAGCTGCCAGTGGCATCTCTGTGCCCTCTCAAGAGGGATGTCACCACTTGAGCTGTGGGCAAAGTTGAATAAGAACAGTAAGAGAATGTAAATGCAGTTGCCAGGTTCGAATCAGGCCAGCTCCTTAGACTCACTCTTTTCTCAAGTATCGAGCTGTGAAAGAGTGGTGAGTTCAGTGAGAGAAATAACTACACGACAATTATGATGACAATGGTAGTGAGTGAGAGAAATAGAATGCCTGTTCTCGAAGACAGGCAGGGGACTGGGATAGGAGGGAGATAGGGGTATTGGTGGTGGAAAGGTTGCACTGGTAAAGGGGGATATCCTTTTTTATGACTGAAACCCAACTAAAACAGGTTTGTAATCATAAAGATATTTTATCTTTATTTATAGTAATAAATTAATATATTAATTTAAAAAAGAAAGAGGAAAGAAAGAAACTTGGTCATCTCGGATGAAGAGGGTGGGCCAAGTCCCTGCCCTGCTGGAGCCACACCAGCTGCCTCCATCACCCAAATCACCATTTTGCCTATGGCCCTGCTTCAGCAACATTAGAGGGATGATTCCATTTGGGAACACCAATCTGACCAAACTTCAGGTACACCAGTATTTGGGCAGATAGCACCAGGGCTTTTGGAGCCGGTGTGGGCACCCTCCCCCCATAGTCTCCTTAGTGAGGGGGCCTGGAAGCTGAGAACATGCCCCTAAAATTCACAGTATCATTAATAGTGCTTTGAATTTCTGTGCAACTTCACTTGTTTGATGCTGTCACCCCTATAGGAACATGCCAATTTAACAGAATGGACAACTCACAACAAAGCTTACTAAACCTCCTGCTATTGTGTTCATGGCTTCACTGGAGATACAATAATTTTCATAAATGTGCTTGCACTGTACTTATTTTTTCTTTCTTGTTTTTACATTTTTCTTTCTTCTCTTCCTTTCTCTTTTTATTATTTCTTTCTATTCTTTTTTAAAATTATAACTTTGCTCTCACTTATCTGGAAACAAATATATTATGGACAACTATGTCAACAATGTGATACATTTTTTTTTTAAAGTAAATTCCTTTAAAGGGGCTGGGGCATCACTCCAGCACAGTGGGGAGGGAGTTTGCCTTGCATGCTGCCAACCAGGGACGGACCCAGGTTCAATCCTCGGCATCCCATATGGTCCCCTGAGCCTGTCAGGAACAACTGAGCACAGAGCCAGGAGTAACCTCTGAGCGCCGCTGGATGTGGCTGAAAAAAAACAAAAATAAATCAATTATTTTAAAAGTTTAAAAAATAGAGAAGAGCAAGACATTAAGGCTTGAGAGATAACACAGTGGGTAAGGGCATTTGCCTGGCACACAGCCTACCCGGGGTCAATTCCTGGCATCCCATATGGTCCCCTGAGCCTGCCAGGAGTGATTTCTTAGCACAGAGCCAAAACTAACCCCCGAGTACTATCATCTGTGGCTCCAAAACAAACAAACAACCCCCCCCAAAGTAAATTGCTAAAGCAGCTTTGGGACTGGAGCCACACACACCATCCATCCCCATGCCCCCATGTCAGTGCTCTGGGTGCCTCAGACTCTAGGGAGCAAGAACACAAGCTAGGGGAGATGGGCTTGAGTTAATCCTGGAAGCACCAGGGGCAGGACCTAGGACAGTCCCCTCTGTCAAAACCCTTAGCATCTTTCTTTGCTAGCACAAACTCGCCAGAGTCCAGGGGCTCTGGAAGCAGAGAGAGGGAGCAGATGCTAAAAGCTATAGACAAGGGACTGGCAGGGAAGGGATGGGAGGACCCCAAGGATGCTTTGTGTCTGACTCTGAGCGAGCCATTATTCGGGCTACCTCCAGCAAAACGGGAGCAAGCACAAAGGGTCAGCCACACAAAGGTATGGCCTTCCATCCAGAAACCAATCAACCAAACATACAACAACCAACCCAGCAACAGGACATACATAGGATCTGCCTGTATGGTCATGACCAAATAGAAGTGTCTTGTTCTTTCCAAGCAATTCTTTGAGAAAGCCTCTTGTTAATGGAGCAAATCGGGCCCTTAGGGGGAAGAGTTTGAATTTTCCAAAGGACTGGCCTGGCCTTGCTGAATGGAAGGACTGGACCGCACAGGACACCTCCAGCCCTCCTGAGGACCCCCTCTTGTGAAGGAAGCTGTTCGTGATGCAAATGTCCGGTCACTGCTGGGGTGACAATCCCAGCAAACCAGACACTAAACTTCAGGTTCCCCCACCACATTCTTTCTGGACATTTGACTTCCTGGCCTCGACCTCAAGGGAGCAGAGAAAGGGAGTCAGCTGAGTTCCAAGCTGGATAGTTGAGTTTATTAGCCGGGACCCTGGGTGACTCCTGAGCCTTCTGTTTGGCAGAAAGAAACCAGCAGTGTCCCCTGTGCAAAGACAAGCTGAAAGAGGCCTGCTGGGGGCGGGGGGGGGGGGGTAGGGGGGAGGCCCCATAAGTGCTAAAGCAGACCAGAAAAGCAGGATTCTTGGCCAGGGAACTTAATTCTCTAAATACTTAAGTCAGATCCATCTAGAAAGACTTCCATTGATAAGCACTGGCAGGACAGTACTTTCTCTGGTATCATATTCACCCGTGTTTAAAATAATGAAACAGGGGCTGGAGAAATAGCACAGCAATACGGCATTTGGCTTGCATGTGGCCAACCTGGGAGGGACCCAGTTTGATTCCTGGCACCCATGTGGTTCCCCAGCCTCCCAGGGGCGATTTCTGAGTGCAGAGCCAGAAATAACTTCTGAGCCCCGCTGGGTGTGGCCCAACAATCAATTAATCAATAAAGCTAATAAAATAAAATAATGAAACAACCAATCGAAAGGCTATTTGTTCTGTGGAGAGACAGTTTCCTGTGTCTTCTAGTCAATAAATACTGAAGGGTAAACAATATTTGGGGGGGGTGTGATTTCTATAAATAGGAATTTCTAAAATCATTTTCAGTAAATGTTTATACATTGAGGGCTGAGGAAATAGTTCAAAGGGTCAGCAGTGGGCAGGAAGCCCGAGATGAATTCATCTTTCCTCCTTAGCCCCTCACAGCCTCCAACCACTCTTGGGGAGCCACCTCCCCCAAATGGGCAGCCTTCCTGTCAGAGAGAAGAATGGAAGAGGGAAAGGAGGCCGTCCCAGCCAGCAGCCTGCCTGTTTACTGTGCTCTTGAGCTTTAAGCTGTTGGCAAGACCTCTGTTTTTTTTGGGGAGTCTGGGCTTTGGGGACTCTTATTAGCAGTGAGAAGAAAACCTTTCAGGCTCAGGGGAAGCAAACTCCAGGGGACACTACCCACAGGGCCCCAACTCGGAGGATGAAAGCTTTTGGGAGATGGAGTGGGCAGTTCTTTCCCTGGGAACAGGAAACCGAGCAGCTGCCCACGGGCTCTTTCTGCGGCTACTGCAGAGACGTGGGCGCAAGGGTTGGTTGGGGATGGGAGCTGCAGCCTGCGCTGGGGTTCTGGGTGACAATCAGAATGGACATGTTTGTTTTTTTTTTCCATTTGTGGGGAGTGGGACTGGCTTTGGTGCTCAGGGAGCCACTCCTGAGGGTGCTCAGGGGACCATATGGGATGCAAGGAATTGGCCTCTGGTCTCTGCGTGCCAAAGCAAGAAGCCCGCTTAATGCTGAACCGTTGCACCGTCTCTCCAGTGTTTTGGGTTTAGAAGAGGAGGATTTAATTCTATGTACAGACCCCACGTGTTTGCATGTTGAGGGGCCCGTGACTTGCAGGGGTCTGGGAGGGTGAGCGCTGCTGGAGTGTGTGTGTGTGTGTGTGTGTGTGTGTGTGTGTGTGTCAAAATGCAAAATGTCCCCTGGACACCCCAGGGAGTCCAGGAATGTGTGTGTGTGTGAAAATGCAAAAAGCAAAATGCAAAACATTTTCGGGACCCTCTTGATACCCCCAGGGAGTTCAGGAGCTTGTGTGGTGTGTGTGTGTGTGTGTGTGTGTGTGTGTGAAAGTGCAAAACATTTCCCGGGCTCCCTGGACAC
Organism: Suncus etruscus; assembly: GCF_024139225.1. Lineage (NCBI taxonomy): Eukaryota > Metazoa > Chordata > Mammalia > Eulipotyphla > Soricidae > Suncus > Suncus etruscus. The sequence goes on along the minus strand of NC_064859.1, from coordinate 102,298,199 downwards.
CTCAGGGAGTCCAGGGAGGTATGTGTGTATGTATCTGTGTGTGTGTGTCAAAATGCAAAATGTCCCCTGGACACCCCAGGGAGTCCAGGAATATGTGTGTGTGTGTGTGTATGTGTGTGTGTGTGTGTGTGTGTGAAAGTGCAAAACATTTCCTGGGCTCCCTGGACACCTCAGGGAGTCCAGGGAGGTATGTGTGTATGTATCTGTGTGTGTGTGTGTGTCAAAATGCAAAATGTCCCCTGGACACCCCAGGGAGTCCAGGAATATGTGTGTGTGTGTGTGTGTGTGTGTATGTGTCAAAATGCAAAATGTCCCCTGGACACCCCAGGGAGTCCAGGAATGTGTGTGTGTGTGAAAATGCAAAAAGCAAAATGCAAAACATTTTCGGGACCCTCTTGATACCCCCAGGGAGTTCAGGAGCTTGTGTGGTGTGTGTGTGTGTGTGTGTGTGTGTGAAAGTGCAAAACATTTCCCGGGCTCCCTGGACACCTCAGGGAGTCCAGGGAGGTATGTGTGTATGTATCTGTGTGTGTGTGTCAAAATGCAAAATGTCCCCTGGACACCCCAGGGAGTCCAGGAATGTGTGTGTGTGTGTGTGTGTGTGTGTGTGTGTGTGTGTGTGTGTGTGTGTGTGAAAATGCAAAACCATTTCCTGGGGCGCCTGGACACCCCCAGGGAGTCCAGGAGCCCCAGCCCAGCCTCGGGGTCCTCCCAGCAAGTGGCCAAGACGCTGGGGTGTCCCGGTGCACCGGTGAGTTTGAAGCTCAGAAGCTGAGCCGCACCAGGAGGGGCCGCGCCCACCCGCTGCGGACGCCCCCGGGGACGCTGACGCTGGGGCGCGGGGCCAGGCCTCTATGTCGTGCCTGGATGGGGCCGGATGGCCCAGGAGGCGGCGGCGGCGGCGGCGGCGGCGGCGGCGGCGGCGGCGGCGGGCGGCGGCGGCGGCGGCGGCGGCGGCGGCGGCGGCGGCGGCGGCGGCGGCGGCGGCGGCGGCTCGGGCTGGGCGCGCGGACCCGGGGCCGCCGCGCAAGCCGGGCACGGCGCGCTCAGGATGAGCCGTCGGGCGCGCGAGCGCGCGGAGGGGAGGGGCCGCCCGATCCGGCGCCCTGCGCAGTGGCGAGACTTTGACTCGGCGGCGCGACGGGAGCGCGCGGGGCGATCCGGCGCCTGCGCAGTGGCGCGGAGTCGGCGGCGGCGACGCGACGGGGGCGCGCGCAGCCCTCCGGCGCCTGCGCAGTGGCGCGGACTCCGACTCGGCGGCGCGGGCGCGCGCGCGCGGGGCGGTCCGGCGCCTGCGCAGGGGCGCGGCGCGGGCACGAGCACGCGCGTCGGAGCGGGCGGGCGCGCGCGCGGCGGGCGGCCATGTTGGCTCTGGGTCCCGGGTGTCGCGCAGCGCGCGGGGCCGCGGCCCTGAAGGTGCGGGCGCGGGCGCGGGCGCGGGCGTGACGGGCGGCCGGTCGTCGCTGCGGGCCTCGGTCGTCGTCCGTCGTCGCCGCCGCCGTCCGGAGCCGGCGGGCATTGTGAGCGGCGGCGCGGGCGCCCTGCCCGGCGGGGCGCGGGGCGCGGGGGGCGCGGCCCGCCATGAACCCCGGCTTCGACCTGTCGCGCCGGAACCCGCAGGAGGACTTCGAGCTGGTGCAGCGCATCGGCAGCGGCACCTACGGCGACGTCTACAAGGTGCGCTGCGCCGGGTGCGGGGGACCCCGAGGCCCGCGCCGCAGGTTCTGGGGACCCCCCGGCTGCCCTCCCCTCGCCCCGGGTCCCCTCCACTCGGCTCGGCTTCTCTTGGACAGCTCCGAGGGGTCCCCCCCGAGCCCCCAAATCATCACACACACCCCGCAGCAGCAGTCGATGGCCCCCTGGATGGACGGGCATTGGGGTTTGGGGCACAGGGATAGGAATAGGGGAAGGGGTGATCTTTGAGTCTCTTGGGGAGCCCCCTGACCAGGACCCCCTGCGGAAATAGGGGAGCACGGACCCCTCCCCATAGCCCCCCCGGGACCCCACCGGCCAGTTCCTCCCTCCCCCCTGGCTCCCCAACGTCTGGAGCGCAGCAGTGTGGACACCCGCTCCTCCCCGAGTCTTTGTAGGCTTTCTAAAGCCTGGGGGGTATGGCCCTTGGTTTCTCCTGGGGACCCCCTGCAGAAATAAATAGGGGAGCAGGCACCCCAACGCATAGCCCACTCGGACCCCCACCAGCCAGTTCCCCCCCTCAACGCCTGGAGCGCAGCAGTGTGGACAACCCTTCCTCCCCGAGTCTTTTTTTGGGGACCCCTTCTTTCAGGGCTCTAGTCTCAGGCAAGGAGGGGTTCCCCCCAAGTGGAAAGAAAGTAGGGGACAGGTTGGAGGGGGGGGTGTCTGGTTATCTTCCCGGGGAAGCCTGAGGCTTGCTTAGGATTGGGTTGGGAGAATAACCTGCCTGAGTACTTATTATAGGTAGGAAAAGAAAGCCAGCTGGTCCTTGTCCTTAAGCCACCAGGTTAAACAGTTTTTAAAACTTAAAAAGAAAGAAAAAGAGAATTAAGGCCGATCGTTTCCAAAGGGCCAGGCCGGAGAAGTTGGTTGGTGATTTCAAGTCGTTGGTGTGTGAAATGATGATTTGTTTTTTGGGGGCCAGTTATGGGGCTTGTTTTTGGGCTAGCACTGTGCCAGGGTTGTTGGGCCCCCTCGGTCAGCAGTCCCCTGGGTCACTGCGTCCTGAAGTCCCTGTCCCACCTGCAGGATCGATCCGTGGCCCCCAGAGGTTGGGGTCAGTTGCCAGCCTTGGTTAGTGCAAAGGCAGCCTCTGGGTCCAAGCCACCAGCTGCGGAGCCTCAGTGCCAACTGTCCCTCTGGCCCGAAGGCTGGTGTTGAAGGGATTTTTGTCCTGAGAACGCTCTGCTGCCCCACACAATCATGTGTCGTTGTGGACGTCTTTGTTGTTGTTTTTTCCTATTTAAGTTGGCTGGGTGTCCTTACACAGCCGGCAAAGGGACCCGGGCGTTTGCCTTGCACTCAGCCGACACCATATCGATCCCCGGCGTCCCATATGTTCCCCTGAACCTGCCAGGAGTGATACCTGAGTACAGGGCTATGAGTAAGCCCGCAATGGGGAGTGGCCCCCAAAGCCAAAACAATAACAGTAATAGTAAAGCAGATGGAATTAGAGCCTTGTGCTAGCTTGACTGGCAGCTCAGGACCTGGGGCCTTGGTCTTTTAGTTTTTCTGCTTCTTAGAAGAGTTTCGCCGTGAAGGTGCCTGCCCTCTGCCTGGTGTGGCAGATGGTGAGTTTTACTCGATGCTTATTTTTTTTCTGACCTCTGCCAGTGCAAGTTTGTGTTTCCGCCGTGCTGTTTCCAGAAGCCTGGAAGCCCAGTGCGTGAAGCAGGCCGGGGCGTGGGTGCCTCTGTGGCCTGGCTCAGGGCAGGGCCCGCTGGAGGAACACCTGGGCACCGCTCCCTGGTTCCGGGTCCTGGGAGATCTCACCAGGCCACTTCTGCACCAGTCCTTCCCTCACAGAGATGTGGGATCCCCCAAAAGCCAAGTGTGGGCCCTCTCCAGGGTTCTCTGCTCCAGAGGAGGCGAGTGAGAGACCACCTAATTTATGCTGTTCCAACCTTATGAGTCTTTGTGTCCTGAGATTTTTCTTTTTCCTACATGTGTGACTAGAGAGAAGCAGATGCTTGGGGGAGCAATTTTCTTTGCTTTTTCACTGAATTAGGACTGCGGAATGATACTGTGTAAGGGAGCATCTTCGAAGATCAGCCCAGGTTTCGGCATTGTCCTCAATACCCTTTGTGTCCTTTCAGGCACTCTTCTGGGGACCTTTCATTGATCTTGGGGCACCCCCCAAATTGACATTTATTTAGGTCAGTTATTCCTTTGTACCCCTTCTACGGGTGGAGTTATATGGCTTTTGTCTTTGACTTACTTCCTTAAACACGAAATGTTTTAGACTCCCCGTGTCAGGACAAATGGGAGGAATTTATCTATTTTTTTCGTCTGGGAATAGCCAAGCGGTGTTGTGCTGTGTAGCTAGAGCAGCCTTATTTCCTCCTCAGTGAGAACACTTAGGTTCCTGTTGTAAAAATGTAGATAAATACGGACTTGTATCTGTCTCTTCAAATTAGTGTATTTATTTTTTACCTGTAACTCTTCAGATGTGGGATAACTTGATCACATGGGTGGAATTTCTGTTTTTAAATTTTGGAGACATCACCGTCCTCTCTTGAAATGTTGCCCAGTTCACATCCCTCTGGAGGTGCTTGATTCTTCCTTTCCCTCCTCCTCCTCCTCCTCAAACCTGCAGTTCAGGAGTCCTTCCTTCCCTCCTCCCCTTCCCACCTACCTTTGGAGAAAGCTGCTTTGGCAAGTCAGTTCCTCTCCTGTGACGTTTCCCATCGTGGAGGGCATGGACACCCCTGCCTGCGTCTCTGGACAAACATCTCCAGGTCTGAATAGACTTGTTTCTGAGTGGCCCCAGGAAGTTTATGTGTTTGGGGTGGGGGGGGGCTGCACCACAGCCCACAGTGCTGAGGATCTGCTCTGTGTGCTGTCTAGGATGTGGCGGGGTGAAGGCCCTCTGGCCTCTCCCAGCCCTCCCCAGCTGCCCTTGCTTGGGTCCGGCTCCAGCTGACCCTTCTTCCCAGTGTGGGCGTGGTGAGGCTCCAGGGTGGACAGTCGCTCAGATGCAACCGTGGGGTCCCCTTTCTTTCTGGGTAGCCCAGGAAGGTCTTTCCCAAGAAAGCAGCCCGAGTAGACTGGGAGACAGGTGAGATTGGGTGCACCCTGCACCCTGGGGTTTTTCACCCAGCCGTGTGTGCAGTGCCGCTGAGAGCTGTGCTGGGAGCTGTCCCCAGAGTGTGCCCTGTGCTGGCTGCAGGCCTCTCCCAGGCAGGGGAGACTGGCAGGGAGGGCAGCCCAGCCAGGCTGAGGAGTCTGGCAAGGTGTTCTGTGAAAGGCACTGATTTCTCTTTTTTTGGGTGTGTGTGTGTGTGGGGGGGGGGGATTTCAGGGCCTTGCCCAGTTTTGCTCAGGGCTTCTTCTGGGATCTCTCCTGGGGCTAGGGTCGGAGGACCTTATGAGGTGGAGGGGATTGAACCTGGCTGGGTCACCATGTGCATAAGGCAAGCATGTTCCCTGCTGCGTTACCTCCCCGGCCCCAGTTCCTACATCTTTTAGCAGGGGTCCCAAACTCAATTTACCCGGGGGCCGCAGGAGGCAAAGTCGGGGTGATCCTTGAGTGCAAAGTCAGTAGTAAGCCTTGAACATCGGGGGTGTGACCCAAACAACTAAAACAAAACAAAACAAAAAAAGATTCCTCTAGGGCAGGGCCACAAAATGCCGTTTGAGTTTGAGACCCCTGGTGTAGAGTTCAGAGGTTCCCAGGCACACTACTGTGTGTGTGTTGAGAGGTATATTTAGAGTTCCCTGGGGATTGTGTGTGCGTGCGTGTGTGTATGCGTGTGTGTAAGGTAAAGTTTTACCTCAGAGTTTCCCGGGGATTGTAAACTTAGCTAAAGTTCAGAGTTTCCTGGTGGTAACTAAGAAAGACAATGACACTGGAACAGATGTGGAGATTTTTACTAGAGATGCTGAAAAACAGCAGTTTCTCTGGCTTTGATTTGGATCTCCTTCCCTCTAGGAGATAGGAAATACTCCACCTCTGATCTTATCAGAGTTCTTGGTGCTCTGACTGAGTGCGAGGGACTTTGTCCTCCGAGGGAGTGGCTCAGCTGGTCCCTGGAGAGCCCTGGAGCTGCTGTCAGAGGAGAGAACCATGGTGGCCTGAGCAGAGAGGGTGGATGGCACTGTGCGTGCTGGATGGAAACCGCTCTCAGCATCTGGGGGACTCAAGCTGCTGTCTTCTCCAGGGAGTGTGTGATCCGCACAGGCCCCCCACCCCCATCCTCATCGTCCCTAACCGTGTGACTCCAGAGCAGGCCTCGGGTCAGCCTGGTTTCCCCACCCCAATTTCCTCCCTGTCGAAGAGGCTGGAATGACCACGGCATCATACCTCTTACCTGCAGTGCTCAGGACACTGTGGACCCAGAGTGCACAGCCCTGGCCTTGCCCTGGGGGGAGGGCACTCTGGACTGAAGCTTCTCCCCACTGCAGACACGCAGACACCCCCCCCCCCCCAATCCCGCCTCTGCATGGCTCAGCTGCTTTTCTCGGGGCTCTGCCCAGCCTCCTCTCCCCTTTTAACGTGTCTGCTTAGTGCCACCTTAGCAAGACAGTCCTGTTTCCCTGACAGACCCACCTCTCCTTTCTGTCTTTCTGGGGAGGGACCCAGAGTTTGCAGAACCTGACTGTATGCTTGGAGTTGGGGGAGCTCTCATTCAAATCAAGGAGAGTGCAGTGTCTGAGTGGTATTGAGATGTGAAATTCAAAAGAATGTTTCAGAATGAAAAAAAAAAGTGCTGGAACCTTAGGAGACTGGCCGCTCTCCCGACCTTTTGGGGCCTTATCTATGTCAAACTCTTCCCCCTGAACACCCCAGTTTCCTGCCCTACCCAGCTCTCCCTGGCCCCCTCCCATTACTCCAACCCCTCAGGCTGTGGAAGCCTCTGGGAAAGCAGCTCTGATTTCCCAGGGGCCTGCTGCATACATACACACAAACTCTCTCTCCCTTCTCTCGATTCTCTCCCCCCCCCCCAGGGATACCCCCATTTCTTTGTCTGCTGCCTGTTTCTCTCCAGTGGAGTGTCAGCCAAGGAAGCTGGTGCTTTGGTTTTTGGTTTCTGTCCCCAGAGCAGAGAGGAGGCCTGACAGGTCCAGCCTACAAGGGCCAGCAGTGAGGAGGCTGGCATGTGCAGCTCTGAAGGGGGCCCTAACTGGGGGGGGATGTCGGGTGCGGAAGGCCACCTAAGTATGTGGGTGTTGCAAGTATCTGCCGCCTATTAAATAGTTCCCGGAACCCTATATCTCTACCAAGATAGTGCTGATTTATTTTTCTACGTAATATTTGTTTTCACTTTCTGAGGGCCACCCTCTTCCCCCACCCCAGGCCTGCCCCGGGAGTTTGACGATAGGCTGACTTGCCCAAGGGGCCGTCTGTCTCCAATTCTGCTTTGTTGTTTTAGTTTCAAGTTTTTGATTTTGGGTTGTGCCCAAATGTGCTCAGGGATGACTCCAGGCTCTGCATTCTGGGATCACTCCTGGTGGGCCCAGCTCAGGGGACCATGGGGGGGGGGGGGCGCCAGGGATTGAACCCAGGTCAACTGCATGTAAGCCGAGTGCCCTCCCCACTGTGCCTTTGCTCTTGGCCCTGCTTTGTGGTGTTCAGCTAAAGTCCTTTAATAACTGGCCAGTGGGAGAATGAAGTAATTGTGTATTACTTTTATTTGATGTTTTGAAAATGAGATTATTTTGGATTTAGAGGAAAATGAGCTGGTTGACCAATATCTGTTGGCCTTAGAGTCGGTCTGAACTCACCTAGGTGTAATTTGGGCTCTGTACTCTGTTTTCATGTCTTGGAAAGTGCCATGTTTCAGGATGCCAGCTGATCCAAGACGACAGATTCAGACCCCTAGTGGGACTCACATCAACAAGTCCCATTTGTTCCTCAGACTTCGTGGAAGAATTTTAACCTTGACCTTACTTAACTTTAGGTGTGCTCCAATAAGGTGTTTACTTGTTAAACTCTTCCTAGAAATGTGCCACTGTAAGAAAGTTCTTTCTGTATCAGTTTGGTCTACCTTACCTGTTTAGAGACTTCTCTTGTACTTGACTCTGCTCGTTGACCTGTGTATGATTCGTTTAGAGATTATTTGGAAATGGTAGTTTGGGACAGAAAGATATCTCTGAGATACCAAGGGTTTCCCAGAGCTACCACTTCATTATACGGCACCACAAATCTTGCCTCTAACCTGCAACCTGAAAGCCTTGTGGGTAGGTGCAAATCGAGGTAGATCAAGTCTTCCACCATTCTGCTTTCTCTTGGAATGGACCAAGGGTGTCCCTGGCAACTAAGATCCTCAGTTTTATCCTTGAGATGATGCTGAGAGCTGATTGCAGGGAATGTCAGTTTTGAAGAGCCTCAAGACGCATAGCCTGCGGGTCCTACCATGTAGTTCTGTGGTGCTCCGGGGGCCACGTTTGACTGTGCCAGTCAGACCTTTTTCAGGTAGAATTGGGAGGTGACAGGAAGCCAAGATTTTGTGGGGGCAGGGGGAGCAAGATCTAATCAACATTTCTACTTTGGCCAGGGCATCTTTCAGTGGAGTTGGCTTTGCCCCATGTGCGGATGGTGCCTAGTATCTATGTGGGCCTTTGATTTGTGCCAAGGTGCAAGCAGTTCAGCCATCATTAGTGCCTAAGTCAGCTCTGAAAGGGGAACTAGGAACTAGAGAACCCCCAGGGGTTCATACAACTGTACTGGAAGGTCACATGATTCAAAGTTCAAGATGAGGTAGTGGTAGTGTTTTGTTTGTTTGGGGGCCACCCCAGTGGTGCTCAGGGCTTATTCCTGGCTCTGCACCAGGCATCACTCCTTGTGGTGCTTGGGAGAGCCTGTGGGGTGCTGGATGCAAGGCAAATGCCCTCCCTGCTGTGCCGGAGCTCTGCCCCCTCAGGACTTACTCTCGGCATGCTCAGGGACTGTCTCACCAAGCTTTTCTGGCAGAGCAATCAGATGTTTGTTCTTGGGGGTGTGGGCTCCACCTGCAGTGCTCAGCAGCCTATGCACAATGCCTGGGCTCAGCCTCAGGAAGCACCCAGCCCAGGTGCCTTCTCCAGCCTCAAAAGAGAGACATGTTTAACAGGTTCACCCTGGGCTTTTGGGCCGGCTGGGCTGGCATCTGTGAAGGGGCCAGGAAGCTGTTCCCAAGACCAGTGTTGGCCAGGTCAGTGCGAAGAGGCCCACCCCAGAGATGTCCTAGGTCTGTCTCATCTCCAGGGAACAGGCCAGGGAACAGGTCAGGTCGGGGGCCGGAGCTTTCATGCAGAAGGGAAGACTTGTGTTCTGTCCCCCGTCCCCATAGGGGCCCCAAACCCACCAGGAGGGATCCCTGAGTGCAGAACCAGGAGTAAGCCCTAAGCACAGCATACGGTGTGATAGAAAAAACAAAACCAAGCCAAAAAACAACCCCAAAGAACCCCCAAGAACAGGCCACGAATGCCAGCTGAATGGCTTTCCCCGAGTGTGATGACCAAGGTTGTCCCTCTGGTCACTGAGGGTAGCTGTTTGGGTGGTATTTGGTGAGGTTATTTCCTCCCTTTCCCCTCTGATGAATTGAAGGTTATTTTATCATCTTAGGATTGTGATTTTGGTGGTTACTTTAAAATTTTAACTTGAGTCATGGTATATAATTAACATGGCTTTTCCTGATCAGTACATGACTTTACAATGTTTAATTGCAAATGTTTCCATTTCATGCTGTTTCTTAATTTGGGCTAATCACTGTTTAATATCACTATATCTTTTATATACTTTTACCCCTTGTGTTCTCAGTTTCTGTGCTTATAGATTCTTGGCCTCTTACCCCTTCGGTTTTCTTCTTTGGGGGCTTTATTGGCAGTTTTTGTCTCCTACCGGTTTTCTTTTCTTTTTCCTTTTTTTTTTTCTTAATGTTTTTTCTTGGGGGGGGTCACACCTGGCAACGCTCAGGGGTTCGTCCTAGCTCTATGCTCAGAAATCGCTCCTGGCAGGCTCAGGGGACCATATGGGATGCCGGGATTTGAACCATGGATCTTCTGCATGCAAGGCAAATGCCCTACCTCCATGCTATCTAGCCCCTGTCTCCTACCGTTTTTCATTCTGCCCTTTTTCTCTTCCCTTTTATTTCTAGCTACATTTAAAATAAACTCAATATTTCTTTGAACTTGTCTTACGTCTTTACTTTTGAGGTAAAATTAAGTCTGGTGTAGACTCTAAATGGACACTCTTCCTTGTGAATTTTAACCATCTCTATATTTTAACTCTCTGGTAATGTTACCTCTGAGGTACAGTTCAGTTTCCTTGTTCTTTTGTTTTGGTTTTTGGTTTTTGATTTTTGGGCCACACCCGGCGGTGCTTAGGGGTTACTCCTGGCTGTCTGCTCAGAAATAGCTCCTGGCAGGCACGGAGAACCATATGGGATAACGGGATTCAAACCAACCACCTTTGGTCCTGGATTGGCTGCTTGCAAGGCAAACACTGTGCTATCTCTCCTGGCCCAGTTTCCTTGTTCTTAGCTCCTCTCTCATTTCTGATCGATTTTAAGGTTTTCTTTTTTTTTTTTTTTTTTTTTTTGTGATTTTTGGGTCACACCCGGCAGTGCTCAGGGGTTACTCCTGGCTCCATGCTCAGAAATTGCTCCTGGCAGGCACGGAGGACCATATGGGACGCTGGGATTCGAACCGATGACCTCCTGCATGAAAGGCAAACGCCTTACCTCCATGCTATTTCTCCAGCCCCGATTTTAAGGTTTTCTTCTTTGCATCTTTCTAGATGGAAACATACTTGTCTTGTTTGTTCCTTTCCTGTCAGAGGAACGTGTTCTCATACCCTACATCCTGGAGTTCCAGAGGATTCTAACCCCCATCGGATAATGCCGTCCTTCCTCCTCCCCCTCTTCCTCTCCCTTCATTCCTCCATCATTCAGTTCCATTCTGGACTCAGGTGTGTGCTTCCTGTATCTATTTTTCCATGTTCCCAACATCTCTATTTCCCCCCCACTCTTTATTCTGTGGCTTGATTAGGTTCATATTTTCAGCGTGTCTGTGTAGTCTGATTTGATGTTTGAGAGGCTTCTGTTGCAGATTCTTTTTTAAAAAGTCTTTGTGGGGGCCAGAGCGGTAGTGCAAATGGTAAGGCCTTGCCCACTCAAGCTAGGACAGACCGAGGTTCGATCCCCCAGGATCCCATATGGTCCCCCAAGCCAGGAACAATTTCTGAGCGCATAACCAGGAATAACCCCTGAGCGTCACTGGGTAAGGCCCAATACCCCCCCCCCCCCAAAGTCTTTGTGGGCAGAGCAGTAGTACAGGGCATTTACTTGCAGGCTACTGACCCAGGTACCCATGGTCCCCTGAGTGAAGAGCCAGAAGCCAGCCACTGGGTGTGGCCCCCCAAACAACCAACTGAGCAATGAGCATCTGTATGAGTGCTCAAGGGGTAATACAGGGGACGGGTGTGGCTGACCTGGCTCTAATCCCTGGCACCACATATGATCCTTGAGCCGAGCCAGGATTTAGCCTTGATTTAGCCAAGCGTGACCCAAAAACCAAAGGTGGAAGAAGAAAAATCTGTGTGAACTCAGAGGAAATGACTAGAGCACCCTTGCCCAGATTCACCAAAGGACAGCACTTCTCCACGGTATATATTACTCCTCTCTCTGAACACACACAGACTTTCATGTTTTTAAGTCCTTAGAGGCTAAATTGCACTTTGAATTATCTTCAGTTATCTTCAAAATAATTCACTTCAGTGTCACCGCAGTAAAACCAGTCTAGTTATCCCAGTGGTTTTCTTTTTTTTCCCTTTTTCAAAAAATATGGGAAGCTTCATGAATTTGCATGTCATCCTTGTGCAGAGGCTGTGCTAATCTTCTCTGTATCGTTACACTTTTAGGATACTTGCTGCCGAAGCAAGCACTAGCCCAGTGTTTTAATACACCATTACAATTTGATCTTACTCAATATCAGCGTCTCTGTGGTGCTGCCAGGTCTAACCCAGGACGGTACACTGATGTCCCATTCGTTTCCTTCCAGTCGTGCATGCCATCTGCCTCGCTCCCACCCTGGCTTTGTAAGCTCTTGACGAGTTGACAGAGAACAGAACATCTGATTGGTAGGACAGGCTTCACTTTCAGTCTGTCTGCTATTTCCTTTTGTTGAAGTCAGGGATGTGCCTCAGTGAATCATATCAGAAGGTCCTGATCTCTTCTTCCTCACTGATAATCGACTTGATCACTTGTTTAACACGAATCTGCCAGTTCTCTCTGAAGTCATTATTTTTCTATTCATAATTAGTAAGTAAAACGTGGGAGACATAGAGACGACAGCAGCTCCTTCATCTGTCTTGCACCATGAGCCCAGCATCCATTGATGACATTCGTATTTGAGTTATTACTGTGTGGTTGCCAAATAATGGTTTTCTGACTCCACTAATTTCCTCTACATTTATTGGTTGACATTCTGTTATGATCAAGAGCTTTCACTTCTCTGATTTTGATCTTAAGGATTCTTGATTGACTTGCTGGGTTGCAGTTCATCACTGCTGGTTATTCTGATGGGCATTGTAGTTTCAGTCTCCATCATTGGGATTCCTCACCCCAAGGCCAAAACAAAGTAGCGGCTCTACTTCTTCTACTGCTTTGGGGACCCGTGTCCCAGAGGGCTGGTATCTGGAGTGGGCACTCAGTCTGCGTGTCGGGGATGGAAGAAAGGAGGCTTTGGTACCTCTTCCACCTGGGGCACTGCCCTCTGGCCCTTCGACCTAAGGCCATTGGGGATAGGAGGTCAACACAGGCATGTAGCTGGGAGTGGGGGCAGAGTGAGATGTCCAGCCCTGTCCACTACAGATTCCTTACTGTGTTTAACTTGGTATGTTTTTTAGAAGCTCTTTATTTGGTTTTACATCCGCTGCCGGGTTCACATTTGTTTATTATGACATCCTGATTTACCAAGTTACTCACAATACAATTGTCAGGCATTAAATGCGCCAGCACCAATCCCACCACTTTGTGACCTTCCCTCCACCAGGGTCCCCCATCTCCCCCCACCACCCCAGCTTGCCTCCTTGCAGGTGCAAACAACTTGACTTCCTATCACTAATTCCAACACAGAGGCAAACGGAACGGTGGAGACTCAGCTCAACCAGGGTCAATGTGAGATGAGATGTTGGTTCTCTCTCCCTGGCGTCTCTAGAGTCAGTGTCGGAGGACTTCCTGGACTGCGGTCGGTTGCTGTGAGTTGAGCTGTTGTGTCACTATTCAGGCTCCCTGAGCTTGAGAGATTCCTGTGGAACTTTCCCAACAAGCTTTCTGGGATCCTACTGGGCTGACACTACTATAAAATCTTGAGGTGTCACAACTTCTTGGTACAGGATTTATAGATCTGAAACAAATTTGGTGGTTTGGAAGTTTGATAAGATGGTGGCAGTGGGTGGGGGTTGTTGGACTTTCCACTGGTGGAGTAGGTGGGTGGGGGGCTCAGCCAAATACCTCTGAGCAGGAAGTCCCAGAGCTTTTAGCCCTGTAGTCTGGTCTCACCTGAGAGGATTAAGCTGCTCATATTATTTTATTTCAGTCACAGGACTGGGTCAGCTCTATCTCAGAGTGTAGGGGTGGCACTGGGCTTAGCGGAAAGGGTAATCTGCCCACCCTAACCTTTCTGAGGCCACAGAGGAGTCAGCCCTGACCAGGCAACCTGGGAACTATCTGTGGCCATTATTTTCTTGTCCTATTGAATTTTTTTTATTTAATCAGCGTGTTTACAAAAAATTTCATACTGGGGTTTCAGTCAGAGAATGCACACTATCCTTCACCAGTGTGATGTTCCCACCACCAGTGTTCCCCCAGTCCCCTCTACTGCCCTAGCCCCTGCCAGTCTCTCAGACAGGCATTCTGTGTCTCTCCCTCACTATCATTGTCATGGTAGTTGTCTTTGTGGTTAGTGTTCTAGCCGCACTCTTTCTTTTTGGAAAAAAATCACGAGCTGGCCCTTCCAGTGTTCATCTCTATTGTGTTTGGATATTATTGCCATGCTTTCTTTTATTTTTCTTCTGTCCTGCAGATGAGTGGAACTATTCTGTGTCTGTTCCTCTCCCTCTTGCTCATTTCACTCAGCATAATAGTTTTCCATGTCCATTCATGTGTAGGAAAATTTCATGACTTCAATTTTCCTGATGGCTGTATAGTATTCCAGTGTGTAGCTGTTACCAGAGTTTCTTTTCTTTTCTTTTCTTTTTTTTTTTTTTTTTGGTTTTTGGTTTTTGGGTCACACCCAGCAACGCTCAGAGGTTACTCCTGGCTCTACACTCAGAAACTGCCCCTGGCAGGCACAGGGGACCCTATGGGATGCCGGGATTCCAACCACCATCCTTCTGCATGGAAGGCAGATGCCTTACCTCCAGGCTATCTCTCCAGCCCTTACCACAGTTTCTTTACCACTCATCCGTTGTCAGGCATCTTGGTTGTTTCCAGATTCTGGCTATTGTAAATAGAGCTGCATTGAACATAGACATGCAGAGAGCATTTTTGTACTGTGTTTTTGTGTTTCTAGGGTATATCCCTAGGAGTGGTATAGCTGGATTCTATGGGAGCTCAATTTCCAGTATTTTGAGGAAGCTCCCTCTTGTTTTCCATAAAGGCTGGACTAGACGGCATTCCCTCCAGCAGTGAATGAGAGTTCCTTTCTCCACAAGCCCCACCAGCACTTGTCCTTGTTTATTGTGATGTGTGCCAGTCTCTGTGGCATGAGATGGTACCTCATAATTGTTTGGATTTTCATCTCCTTGATGATTCGTAATATGGAGCGGTTTTTCATGTTTCTTTTGGTGACTGTTATTTTCTTTTGGAGTGTGGTAGAGGGGGCCAGGCCACATCTTTTCTGCCAGGAGGATGGCCGTGTTCCACAGTTTCTTGCTTGAAGTTTGTCGAGAGTTTTCCTGTCTGATTACTTAACATATTTAGTGTTCTCTTTCTGGATTCTCTGTTCCAGTTTGGTTGAACAGAGTTTACACTTGCTTACTTGGTTGGTTGACATTTGCTAATCGCTTTGGGAGAATGTTTATTTTATTTTATTTTATTTACATATTTTGGTATTTGGGCCATACCTGGCAGTGCTCTGGCACTCAGAAACTACTCCTGGCGGTGTTTGGGGGACCATATGGAATGCCTGGAATCAAACTCAAGTCAGTTGCATGCAAGGCAAGCACCCTCCCAGCTGTATTATTGCTCTGGTCCAGAACAATGGATTTGCATTTAAATTTTTAACTTATCTAGGCTTTCTTTTTTTTTTTTTTTCTTTTTTCTTTTGGAGTCATACCTGGCAGTGCTCAGGGCGTACTCCTGGCACTGTGCTTGGAGATCACTCCTGGTGGGGCTCAGAGGACCCTATTTGGTTGCCTGGCATCAAACCTGGGCCAGCCATATGCAAGGCAAGTTCCTCACCCTCTGGCCCTTACCTGGTGTGTCTCTGCGAAAGACGTATACGGTTCTGGTAGGAGTTCTTTCCCACACATTTTGCTTTCGCAGGAGCCACCTGCGACTGATGGTCAGGAACTCATGTTCTCGTGTCTCAGTTTAGAGCCCCTGTGTCATCCTTAGCACACATGTGTGTCCATCCCCAGGCCAACAAATGGGGAGCTCTTGGTGGGAGTCACGAAGACTGTTCCCTTTCCTCCCATTCAGAGCCCAGCGCTGGGACTCGCTCTCCTCTGGGCCTTAGGTGCCCATGTGCGTGTGCCCATCCTTGGAGCAGCCCCTTCAGACATCTCGTTCGGGTGAACACCCAGAAGGACAGTGGCTGGACCTGGTGGGGAGATGATGTTGAATCTGGTAGGAAATGACTAAACTTCTTAGAAGTTGCTGCTTCAAGGCCAGGAAGATGCTCTGAGGCTGCAGCCCTTGTGGGGCTGCTGAGACCCTGGGTTCCATTTCTGGGACCCTCCCAAAAGCAAAATCGTGTGTCCCACCCTGCCCTTCCTGCTAGGATCCCCTCAGCACTGAGGGTTGTGTGGATTGAGCCGATGGTGTTAATGGCCCTCAAGGTCTCACTCTCAGTGCTCAAGGGACCTATGGTCTGGGGCCACCTTTCACCAATGTCATGAATGCCTCACTGAAGCTGCCTGTGTTCTTACCATGGAACTTTCCTTTGTGTTCATGGTGACACGTGTGTGTGTCTGTGTGTGTGGATGAACCTAGGACTTAAGCCCTGCAAGGCCAGGGCTCTGCTCTGACCCACATCTCCACCCTCCTTCTGTTCTGTTAAAATTGGATTTTCTTTTTATTGTTGCTTCTTAAAAGTTCTTTGTGAATCTTGCACACAAGGCTTACGAGATAATGTGTTCTGCAGACATTTTCTCTTACTTTGTGGCTGTGGGTCTTGAGCAGAGTATTTTTTTTGTGCCACCCAGTCCAGGTTCACATTCCTCTCTTTCCCTGTCATTCTTAGGAGGGAACCGAGTGGACAGAAGGAAGGAAAAACCATCAGAGGTGCCCAGTGAGCGGAAACACAGCTGGACAGTGCCCTTCATAAACTGCCTTCATCGGGCCTGCGTTGTTTGCACCCCTTGGTGGCTCTGTGTCCCCAACCCCCTCTTTCCCAAACTTCTGCAGGAGCTCAGCCCACAGACCTCCCAGGGCCTCAAACAGACATACTGGCTCTGGCATTTCTCACTTTGGGGCTCATTTCGGGTGAGCTTTGTGACATGGATTTGCTCACAGGGCCGGTCTCTGCTAATCAGATCAGATGTTTTGCTTTGGGATGTTGACATTCCTTTTCCTTCAGTAAGCTTGTGGTTATCTGAGGTCTTGACTGACTGTTTTTTCTTTCAGAAACCAAAATTGAAGGGTTCTGTTAATCACTGGGCAGCGCTGCTATTTTGAGAGGAGGCTTGTACTCTCTGTGTTGAGATGTCTTTAGCTGTTTTTACCATGTTAAAATGCAGCCCTTGAATGAAACTTTAAAGATGGCCTATAAACTGACCTTTTCTGAGAATTGATCCTATAAAGTATATGAAGTTTAAATAAAAATTCTGACTTTAGATGAAGAATTAAAAAAAATAATCGAGGGCCGATGAGGTCGCGATAGAGGTAAGGTGTCTGCCTTGCAAGCGCCTGCCAAGGAAAGACCTCGGTTCGATCCTCCAACAATTTCTGAGCACTTAGCCAGGAGTAACCCCTGAGCATCAAACTGTGTGGCCCGAAAAAGCAAAAAAAAAAAATAAAATTAAGTTTTAGGGACCGGAGAGATAGCATGGAGGTAAGGATAGGTCTTCGGTTCGGATCCCGGCGTCCCATATGGTCCCCTCGTGCCTGCCAGGAGCAATTTCTGAGCATGGAGCCAGAAATAACCCCTGAGCACTGCCGGGTGTGACCCCAAACCCACAAAAATAAATAAATAAATAATCGGACTTATTTTGGTGGGCTTTAGAAGGGCCTAGAAACTCTACTTTTCTTTATTTCCTTTCTTTTTTTTTAGGGCTTACTCTTAGCTCTGTGCTCAAGGGGATCACTCCTGGCGGTGCTTGGGGACCCTCTGGGGTGCTGGAGATGGAACCTGAGGGTGGCTGTTTGCCAGGCAAATGCCTCCTCGCTGTACTGTCGCTCCAGCCCTACACTTATTTTTTATGGCAAGCAAGGAATATAGTCTGAACATCATTGTTGGCAGCAAGGATTCATTTCCATTACAGGTTCTGCTGTCTTCAGACTCCAGAGGAAATGAACCTCAAAATTGTGTTCATTTCACCAGGACTCAGTTTCCCTTTAAAATTTAAAATTGTGGGGCCGGAGAGATAGCATGGAGGTAAGTCGTTTGCCTTTCATGCAGAAGGTCATCAATTCGAATCCCGGCATCCCATATGGTCCCCCATGCCTGCCAGGAGCAATTTCTGAGCATGGAGCCAGGAGTATCCCCTGAGCACTGCCGGGTGTGACGCAAAAACCACAAAAAAACAAAACAAAACAAAACTTAAAATTGTTTGCTGTTTCCCTAACATTTTTGTTTGTTTGTTTTGGGTCACACGTGGTGGTGCTCAGGGGTTACACCTGGCTCTTTGCTCAGAAATTCTTCCTAGCAGGCACCGGATGCTGGGATTCCAACCTCTGTTTATCCAGGGTCAGCTGCGTGCAAGGCAAACACCTTACCGTTGTGCTATCTCTTCGACCCCTCCCTTAACATTTTAAAAAACATTTTTTGGTAGGTTTTAATCTGTGGAAGTCAGGGGGAATTCCCCGATGCTACCTTCGCCAGCATTTTGGCCCCTGTCCCCCCTCCCATCTTCACCCTGTCTCTTGTCGTCCCCCCTTCCCCATTCTCCCCTCTGGGCTTTGCTCCTAGGCTGAAGGGCATGGCCTGGCTCCCTTGCACTTCGCCTGTGTTTCTTTCGGAGTCCTCGTTTTTTGGGTCTCTCTCGGACAGTCTCACAGATGCTCTTTCCTTTTCCCTTTATCTTTTAGTTGGACGGGAAGTGGTTTATTCCGTACTGGGGACTCGGTGTTGGGTCGGTGGGTGAAGACACTCGGCCATCCCGAGCTGGTGGTTCCCGTGGGGCAGGGCCTGCAGGTGGTGAAGGGAAGCTCATAAATGAGCTCCTTCCTGGCAGCAGGCAGGGGGCATTGTCGCCCTGGGGGCGCCCACAGGGGTAGCAGGTGTGGTTTGGGGTTCTCGGAGGGTAGGGGAGAGGAGGATCTCGGATGGCTCCAGGCTATCAAGCCCCACATCCTCCACATCACCCAAGCTGTTCACATTGTTGTGTGTTATGTCTGCTTGTACCCCAAGAACCATGCACCCCGACCTCACTACAGCGTGCACACTTCACAGACCGTTTGCCATGACCAGTGACCTGAGCAGGTTTTCTTTTGTTTGTTTTTATGGAGTTTGGGGCCACACCCGACAGTGCTCAGGAGTTACCCCTGGTAGGTTCAGGGGATCGATCCTGTGGGATGCCGGGGATCGATCCCATCTCCACTGAGTTGCAAGGCAAACGCCCTCCTCTCCCCAAAGTGCTCTGGCTTCTGGCCCTCACCTGAGCAGTTTGGAGGTGTGTTCAGAGTCAGCTGGGCGCTGCTCTCTCTCCATGATGTTTACCTCGTGGCTGCTGTGCAGGGCAGATTTTCAGAGGATGGGATAGCCACACGGGTAATGTGACTTCTCCCTGGTGGCGTCGACCCGGATTCTTGACCCCGGGTATGTCTTCTAAGGTTCTCCGCCTTGCACCTTGTCCCCCCTCCGAAGTGACACACTCTCACTCCACGCAGCTCCACATGAGCTTATAAATGAGCTTGCAGCCCTTGGAGCTCTTCTGATTTGTGTCCTTGTTCTCTGTATCCCGAGATTAGCTAGTGAATTCAGGTTGCTCTTGGTCAGCTGCTGCTGGCCTCCCGTGTCCCCGTGATTTGAGGTGTTAATACTTTATTACTTTCTACCGGTCTCGGCTGTTTCAGGTTCATCATGTATTTCCTGCCCTGGCCTAGAACCTGCCATTTTGCCAGCAGGGCCTGGTTCCTTCACCTAGAGAACAGAAGCAGGAGTGGTCCTTGCATGTGCTTGATCTCCTGAGCATGTCATAGCCTGTCATTCCTTCTTGTTCTCTGTCAGAGCAGCTGGACATCTGTGTGGCCACGGATCTGGGATCGTTCCCATGTCTCCAGACTCGCCTGCCCCAGCCCCAGCCTCCCTTGCTGCCTTCTGCCAGCTGCTGAGATCACAGTTCTTTTTCTTTTCTTTTGTTTGTTTTTTTGGTCACACCTGGCAGTGCTCAGGGTTTACTCCTGGCAGTGCTCAGGGGTTACTCCTGGCTCCTGGCTCAGAAATCACTTCTGATTCGGATATGGGATGCCGGGGATCAAACCCGCATCCGTGTCGAGTCAGCTGTGTATAAAGCAAACACCTTGCCACTGTGCTACCACTCTGGCCCCATGAAACATTTTCTTAAGGAAACTTTATTCTGAAAACTCGTCTCGTTATTAGGAGTTGAAGTGGCTTTGACTTGCTTCCCACTTTGTATTTTCTTTACAGAGGTATAAAGCAACTACTCAATGGCAATTCTGATTAGACTAACATCCCCACGCACTAGGACTTGGGGAGGGGCAGGACTTTCCCTGCACCCGGGATTTCAGATCTTCAGAGGAGACGGCGCTTCTCGAGTTCCGGGTCTGAGAGAAGCTATTGATGGGAGAGGCACGGGAGGTCTGGCCAGACTCGGCTGTCTCTGCAGGGCTGGAGACCGTTGCTTGTTGTAGGAGTGATCGAGACCAGACCATGGCAGACGGTTGCCATGCTGAGCACCTCATCCCTTTCAACTATGCTTCTGGGGTCACTTTGGGAATATGCAGTAGGAACCTGTGAATAACTGTGCCCAGGGAGGTGCTTTGGGAGTATTGCAGAAACTTGCACAGTCCCAGGAAGGCGGGAGCCACTGAAGCCCCCAGTAGTAGCTGAGACGCTGGGAATGCGGTCTCCTGAGAGCCCGTTGGTGGGCAGGTCTGAAGTGGAATCTGGGCGTCTCGTACCTGTGGTTGTGCTGAGACAGCTGAGCGGATACTCTGTACGTGCTCAGGGTGTGGCCTTTCCCCGTCCTGGTTCTCCGCCGAGCCCCTGAGTCATGCCAAAACCCCTCTGCTGCCAGGATTCAATGGACCGTGGGCTTCTCACAGCGTATCAGGCCCCATTTCTGGGTCACTGCTTCCAGTTGCCTCATTCTGACCACTTTCTCCTCTCCACGACTGTTGTGGTCCCTCGACTCCACCTGTCCGTCTCTGCCATTCTGTATTTTCCAGACTGTGATCTGGGGCCTCGGGGCTGAGGTCCTGGGGAGACCCTCTTTCTCCTCCCATCCCCGAGCCACAATAGCCATACAGGCTCCTCAGACCAGAAGAACCCTGTGTCGTGTGGAACAAGATTGCTTCTGGACTTCTTGAGCTTGCTTTCTCTCTTGCCCCCTCTCTCTCTTGCCCTTTCTCTCTCTCTCTCTCCCTCCCTCTCTCTTTCTCCCCCTCCATCCTCTCTCTCTCCTCTTTCCTCTCCCCCCCTCTTTCTCTTTCTCTCCCTCCCTCCCTCCTTCCCTTTCTCCCATGAGAAGCCACTGGATAGGTCCAGAATGATTGACTAGGACTCTGGGTCTCTTGCACCAGCTCTCCCAGCTTGTATTGAATCTCGGCTGGCTTTTCCATCTGATCTCGGACACCAGATTTAGCTCGTCTGTGACTCACTTCCATTTCCAAGATGAAAGTAACGGAAAGTGTTTCCCTCACAGAGAATTCTCGTGAAGTTAGGTCCAAGCAGGGCCCTGTGTGCGGTGAGAACTGAAGTACCCAAATGCTGTTTTCCTTCGTTGCCAGGTAACTGAGGCTGGGTCCGGACTGTTCAGGAAACCTTCTAGCAATTTCCAGGATCTTAATTATTTCTCCTCTAAATGTTGGCCTTTCCCAGTTCTGTTTCGTCACCTCCTGCACCTTCTCCTTTTTATCCTGTTCCTCCTTCCTGGCACCCGTCAGCCTTGATGCTTCCCTGTTGTTATTTATTTATTTATTTATTTTGGTTTTTGGGTCACACACAGCAGAGCTCAGGGGTTCCTCCTGGCTCTACGCTCAGAAATCACTCCTGACAGGCTCGGGGGACCATATGGGTGCTGGGATTCGAACCAACGTCCTTCTACATGCAAGGCAAACGCCTAACCTCCATGCTATCTCTCTGCCCCCCCCCCCCCTTGTTATTTTTATTTCCTCTGTGTCTCACGGGACCAGGACGTTTTTGGTTCAGTTCATTCTTTTGATTATGGTCCACACCCGGGGGTGTTTCGGGCTCACTTCTGCGGTGTCCTGGGGACCCGTGTGTGTGATGCTAAGATGAAGCCCAGGTCAGCTGTGCAAGGCAGGTGGCCACGGTGCTGTCTCTGTCTCCAGTTCACTTTTACCATGGCGCTGTCTAGCTCCTTGAACAACAGAGAACTTATTTATTTATTATTGGGTGAAGCTTTTTGTTTTATCCTATTTTATCTATTTATATTTATATTTATATTTGTTCTGGGGTCACACCCAGCAGGGCTCAGAGGTCACTCCCAGCTCTGTGCTCAGAAATCACCGCTGCTAGGCACAGAGGACCATATGGGATGCTGGGATTCGAACCACCATCTGTCCTGGGTTGGCTGTGTGCAAAGCAAATGTCCTTGCACTTGAGAGAGTGTGCTGTGAGATCACTGAGAGATCACCGTGCTCTCTCTGAGGCCCCTTGGAGAAGCTTTTTAAATGTGCTAGTTTTGACTTTAAAGTTTTGTGACCTGTGCCCAGTTGCTGCTCCCACTCAGAGCTTAGGGTTCCTCCGGGATTTTCCAGGGATGGGGCCAGAGCCTTCCACAGGCAGAGATGCCCTATGCGCCAGCTGGTGTACCCTCCTTCCCAGGTGTACCCTTGTTTTTAATTACAGGGGTGGGGAGGGGGAGGCTGTTGGCAGTGGGACTCAGCACAGGTGGTGCCAGGATCCAGCCCGAGTTTCCCACATGGAACTGTGTATCTTCTGGGGTGTAGTTGCCGGTGATACCCCCTCTGCTGCCGGCAGACACAAGGCCACTCACTCCCTGTGGTCCTCGGGCTGTTCCTGCTGAGGTTGGGAAAATGCCATGACCTGGATCAGACCAAGCTTGTCTGCAGCACTCCACCCTGTGCTGTCTCTCTGGCCCCCTAAAATGTACTTTTGAAAAGGATCATTCTGATCTGTTATGTACCCAAGGAATCGCTCTTCAACCTAAACAGGTTTCTGTTGGCTCTTAGCAAGAGTCACACTTTGGGAACTACAGGCTAGCTCGCTGCTCAAGACCGGCTACCTCGGACTTGGCTTCTTCCTGTGGAAATTTGAAAGATGGAGAAGATGAGAAGGAAAAGCACTTGGTGCTTCTCCGGCATCTCGATGTCGCCCAGCATGTTCACCCGACTGCTCAGCTGCAGGCCGGGGTATCAGGCCAGGATGCCGGACATTCTTGGAACTGAGTGGTGAGGCATCTTCACGATTTAAAAAAAAAAATCTCTTTTCCCACCCGTTTTCCATCTCCTGTGGACATGCTGCTGCAGTAGGACTGTCCAGCTTTATCGTTTAGCTGGTTCTGCGCCTCCACACCTAAGTCACACACCTGGCCTGTACTTGGCCAGTGCGTTGCCCTCTCCCTGTCCTTGAAGGTCTTTAGGCAGGGGATGGACGCTGGCACACCCACTCCGAAACACCCCCACCTCGGGCTAAGCAGAACCTGAGTCAATGCCCAAAGTGGGGGAGCCCGCTTTAACTGGCTTCCCCGCTGTGCTCTGCCGCTCAGCTGGGTCTCAAGTAACAGCTTCCACTAAAAATAGAAGTCAAAGGGACATTCTTCTGTGATGTAGACATCTATTTCCTCCACCACTCAGGAAGTTGCTCTCTATTTCAGGCCTAAAATTATATGGAGCATATCCTGCTTTCAAAAATGACTGCTGAATTACGGGCCCCTGTTTAAGAGCACTGGGAGCCCTGACCGTAACTTACTGAACTTAAGTACAGCACCGTGATGACATCAGGATCTTTTGTCTTCTTAAACATGCTGTCTCAAAGAGGCCCCTGACCGTCTTCCCAGATCATGTGATGCGGCTGTATCTGGGCCGCATGAAAGGCCGGAAAGGAAAGGCAGCCTTTGGACATGGGCTTCGGTAGTGTGAGACGTCTTGTCCCATGCCTGGGCCGAGCCATCTGCCCTGTGTACTGACTAGAAGGCGAGTCCGTTTATTTTGTTTGCACTGTGACCGTAAGAATGTTTTGTCTTTGGGAAGCCAGTTTCAAAAATTAGGAAAACCTCCTCATAGTAAATTTTTTTTTTTTTTGGTTTTTGGGTCACACCCAGCAGTGCTCAGGGATTATTCCTGGCTCCAGGCTCAGAAATTGCTCCTGGCAAGCACGGGGGACCATATGGGGCGCCGGGATTTGAACCAATGACCTCCTGCATGAAAGGCAAACGCCTTACCTCCATGCTATCTCTCCGGCCCCGTAAATATTTTTTAAAGTACAGGGACATGATCTTCGGTCAGCAACCGACCGTCTTGGTGGTGGGTGGGACCAAAAGGCCAAGGTTTGGGGCCGTGCAGTGTCAGGGTTGAACCAGGCTGTGGCTCTGAATCCTGTTCTCCAGCTCTCGGCTCCGATGCCCACCCTGCCCTGTGCGGCCGCTCCGTGGCCTCCTGCTGCTGCTTTCTGTGCCTGAGCTTGAGCTTGTGGAAGCGCTGCTCAGCCCATGGCCGAGTTTTCTTGGTGCCTGGTCCATGATGGTGAGAACACAAGCCATGGATTCGTTCATTCGTCCATTCATTCATTCATTCATTCATTTAATTATTCTTTCATTCATTCTGGCCACCCCGGTGGGTGCTCATGTTTATTCCTGGCTCTGTGCTCAGGGATCACTTCTAGTGGGCCTCAGGGGGGGTCATATGTGGTGCCTGGAACCAAGCACAGATGGAGAGTGCGGCCACCCTGCCCCGGACCCCTTGCTTTGGTAGGGCCCTGGGTGGTCCAGCTCTTTGAGCAGCGCCTCGCCTCTCGGGCCTGGGTCTTGGACACGTGTGTGCGTGCCGAAGGGCCGCTCTCTGCCTGCGAGTCCCTTTCACAAGCAGCCCTTTAAATGTCATTTTCATTAAGTGTAGCATATGAAAAAGTTTCCATAAGATGATTCTTGGAATTGTATTTAAAAGTGTTTCCTTAGGATTGTTCTGTGACTTTTGCCCCACCTAACCCTTCCAGGTGGGGCGCTGTGAAGTTGGCAATAAATAGCTTGAGGGACAGGAGTGAGGGGTCCTTCTGTGAAAAAGCTGCTGGCTGCAGGAGGATTCTCTGGCTCTCCTTGCCCGATCTTTTAAACCCTATCGTTCTTGTCTGTGTGGATTATTATTTGCTGCGGATAAATATTACCAAGGTCTTACCCCGAAAGGGGACAAGGGGATGGGAAGTAATTTCTCATTCTGGGGACTGTTCTTGGATTCACAAATACCCAGCCAAGATAACGGCGAAGATATCTTGCAATTAAGAACAAGTTACTTTTCTCTTGAAGACAGATTGTTTTTCTTCTCACACTTGGCTGTGTTCCAAAAATCATGTAACAAAATTCTGGACCATTACAATTAAATGACTAGAATAGGTTTCAGTTGAGTTTGCTACTACATTGTACTGGCACAGAACCAAAACTTAAATAAATACAAAGCTTTACCCCCCCTCCACTTTAAGGTTCTTGTTATATTATCAGTCGCTTCCATCGGTCTTCTAATTTTCTAGAATCCTACAGTGTGATGGTATAACATCGGCAGCAGGCTGTTCCCTAAATACATGGAATTCAGAATCCCCCCTTTCGGTTTTTATGGGCACCTTGATTTATGAACCTGTTACTAAAATAGTTTCGGGTCTTCCATGTCCAACACCACAACCTCCACTGGCTGACTCCACCTTCCTCCTTCCCTCCAACTGACTTGACTCGTGTGATTCCCTCTGTTCAATCCATGATGCACAAGCAGCAGATGCCGTGTTCTATCCTCTTATAGCTGAGTTGAGTGCCAGTATGTCTGCGGACCCATTGCTCTCTACACATGTGTTCTTGGGCACTTTGGTGGTTTCCAGATCCGGCTATTGCAAATAGGTCTTCGGGAACACAGTGCAAAAAATACCTTTCAGAACAGGGCCTGGTTGCTTGGGAAGTGGCAGGTGTGGTAGGTACAAGAGAGAGTGGAGTGGCTGGGTCACAAGGAAGGTCGGTTCTTGAGTCCTGGAGACCTCGCCAGCCACGCTGTTGCCATTGCTGTTTTTGTAAGGGCCGATCCCGCAGTGGGCCAGTCCCTTCCTGTTCGCTGCCTGTCTCTCTTGGTTTTGATGGTCCCAGGCTCGCTTCTCGCCGGTGGGAAGTGATACTTGGCCGCCTGCGTCTCATTTCCCTGATGACAAGTGATGAAGGCCTTTCTCATACCGTCCATCTGGAACCCTGAATTTTTGATTCAGGCTATTTCTGGTCCTTTGCCATCCTCCATCCAGCTTTCATCTGTCCCTTTCAGATAAATACTGCAGCGTCTGTCCTGGAATTGGAAGTCAGCTTTCTTGTTGAAATTCAGATGAGCAGTGCCCCTCCCCCAAATTCTCTGATTGTCATGCCAGTTATTTCTAGCCCTGGACCTTCCAGTTATGTATCTGATATCATCTGTCAAACTTAAAGAATGTGATCTTAACTTAATTTTGTCTTTCCACCTGGTAGATGATTTGAAGTTGAGTTTGTTTGTTTATTTATTTATTTTGGCCACACAAGTGGGTGACTCAGACTTACTCCTGGCTCTGTGCTCAGGGGTCACTCCCAGTGGGCCTTGGGGGTCATGTGGTACCTGAAACCAAGCCCAAGATGACTGTATTGAGAGGTTGAATTTTAAAGCTCTTTCATTTTTTTAATTATACAGTTAGGTAACATAGTTATAATAATCTGAAGG
This sequence comes from Suncus etruscus, assembly GCF_024139225.1. Lineage (NCBI taxonomy): Eukaryota > Metazoa > Chordata > Mammalia > Eulipotyphla > Soricidae > Suncus > Suncus etruscus. The sequence goes on along the minus strand of NC_064859.1, from coordinate 102,272,103 downwards.
TTTATGAGTTGGAGTTAGAAAGTCACAGCAGCAGCTCACCAGCACAAAAATGCCCAGGACCCTCACCAGTGTCCTTATGCTGCCTCTCTTTTCTGCCCCCCCCAACCCCCTCTGGTCATCTTGGTTCTGTTGTTTAGGGCCAAGCATTCATTATCGTTCAATATTGTTTCTCCTCTTTGTTTTCTCTCTGTAGCACAACTGACTGAGATCGTCTGGTATTGGACTGTCTCCTTCTGCCTTATTTCACTTAACCCGATTCCCTCCAGTTCCATCCAGTTGCTGTAAACTGCAAGGTTTCATCTCATCTTAGACCTGCCTTCCTTAGACTTATACTATTAGTATTAGTATTATATCGGTTATCCGTTCACCTGTTACTGGACATCTGGACTGTCTCTGTGGCTGTGGTAACAACACTGCGGTGGGCATAGATAGGTGTGCACGTATCTCCTTGAATTATCGCTTCTGTGTTTCAGGAGTGGAGTCGCGGGGGCATGTGGAAGTTCTAGTCTGACATTTTTTGAGAAATCTGCAGTGTTTTCCCTAAGGCTGACCCAGACGTTCCAAATGCCTGAGCCAGGAGGGTCTGTCTGTTCCACCTCCTCCTTGCCTGTGTCCTCCGGTCTTTTTCCATCTGCGCCTTTTCACTGGTGGGGTATGACGCCTCAGTGGTTTGATTTGCATGTTCCTGTAATAGGTGACAGGGCTGGATGGACACTTTTCCGTTTGCCTGCTGCCTATCTGTCATCTCCCGGGAAAGTATGTTTGTTCTCTCCATGTTTGGTGGGGTTCGTGGTCTTTCTGAGGATGTTTATCTTGGATATTAGCCCTTCTTCTGATGTGTGCAGATATTTTCTCCCTTTAGTTTGGGTCTTTTCATTTTAGCTAAGGTTATTAATAAGATGTAGTCTCGTGTGTTTATTTTTAATTTTGTGGTCCTATTTGTTTTGTTTTTGTTTGCCAATGGAGTAAAAAAGAAAAAAGACTACTTGGAGGTTCAGATCCTCACGTATTTTACGAATTCTGGTCTAATCCCGAGATCTTTAGTCTGTGGATTAAATCTTGTGTATGTGGGAAAACACCCGGTTTCTTCCACCCCCCCTCTCCCCTTCTTTGGGTGGCCTCTGTCTTCCCCAACACAGTTTGAGTTGTCCCTTGCTCCTCTTCACGAGACAGCTCCTTTAGCCATAGGTGAACTGCCCTTCAATAGGGGGTTCACTTCTGGGCTCTCCCCGTTCCATCCCGCTGGCCTGAGATTCAACCCCACTCTGTTTCAGCCCGGGACAGTTTTGACTCCTCAGTTAAACAGTGAGCTTCAAGTCAGAAGTACGGTCTGAGGTGGATGCTTTCTCTTGCCATCAGTATTTGCTTCTCTCTGTCTGGCCTCATCATTTCCAACCTTGATTTCTCCTCTCTGTTCCTCCTCGTGACAGCTGAAGAGTTTGCCTAGGACCTGCTTACTGTTTGCTGTCGCCTCCTTCAGTTTTCAGGCTCTCTGGGGGTTTAGAGCGTTCATTTGTTGGATTTGAAGTGTCCTTTAGAGGGGCCACACCCAGGGACTGACATAGGTCCGCTGAGTGTGAGTTCTCTGTGGTTGTGTTGAAGTGCAATGACTTGACACGGGGTGCCTATTTGGAGCTGAGGATCGAATTCTCACCAGCCCTCTCCCCCATATGGAGTCATTTTCATTGTCATTCCCTCTTTTCTTCTTTGGCATTTCTTACTCAGCAGACTGGGGCAGTTGGGGACACCAACCTCATCTGGTCGCTCAGTCTTGGGCTCTGGAGAGAGGCCCTGCAGGGTGAGGTGCTTCAGTTTTAATCTCGCGTTTTGGTTTTCTTTCTGTGAGCAACCCTTTCTCTGTTCCCAGAACTCGAAATAAAGTTCCTCTTTTATCAGATGAAACCCTCCCCTCAGAGGGAGCTCGCAGGCCCCAGAACAAAGGGCCTGCTGTGTGCGGTGTCTGTGAGCTCAGGTTTCTCTGAGGGTGGTGGTGGGACTTGGGTTCCGATTTTCCAGGGCTCACGGCCAAGCTTGCCTGCCCTGCTCTGGAAGGCTGGGCCTACCTTGTCCAGGATGCAGGTTGCCCAAATACTTTGGGTTTGTTTTTTGTTTTGTTTGGTTTTTCTTTTGGGGGCACACCCAGCCGGGGTTACTCCTGGCTCTGCGTTCAGAAATCATTCTTAGCAGACTCGGGGGACTACATGGGGTGCTGGAGATTGAACCCAAGTCGGCTGCATACAAGGCAAACACCCTGCTGTGTGCCATCACTCTGGCCCTAATACTTTGGTTTTGATGATCCTCTTATTGGTTTAGTTTAGAGCCAGTCTCACTTTGGGACTTCCATTTTTTCTTCTTTAATCCCTCCAGGGAACTCCCTGGCACCCCGCGGTGGGAGCAAGCCCTTCCAGCTGTTAGCCCTCCAGGGTTCCAAGGACTGTGAAAGGGGCCAAGCTGGCCTGACCCCTGGGCGCCCTGCAGAGGTCTGTGCCTCAGACCTACCTTTGGGAAACCATCTCCTCCTGCTTAGGGCCATGGGGCGTTTCCAAAGCACAAAAATGTTCTCCAGCCTTAAACATTCTCTGCGTGACTCTGGAACACGATGACACCATGTTAATTTATGTGGCTCAACAATTAGTGCTGCTGGAACCGTAGAACTGAGGAGTCTTTCTCCTAGCCCATTCCGGGACTCCTTCCCTCACCCCATGTCTTCCATCACTGGTAGGTAGGGAGAGGTTGAAACCCCATTGCCCTCACCTTGATTATTGCTGCTGGCCCAGGGGCTGGAGAACTAGCACAGCAGGGATGTTGTCTTCCTGGCCCACAGTCCACACCCTCCTGGCACCAGTTCTGGTCCCTGGGTGCAGAGCCAGGAGTGAGCTCTGAGCACAGTTGAGTGTGACTGGCTTCAAATAAAGCAAGGGACTTAGTTGTGCATTGCCAGTGTCTGGCGTGCTTAGCTGCTCCCCCAGGCCCTGATAAGTTGTTTTGGTTTATTCTTTGGGACTCACCTGATGCAGGCGAGTGTGATTCCTTCTGTTGCTTGAAGGGAACGTGCTGCTGACTTTTCACCTTCTCATTCTGGAGTCTCTCCTAAGAGGCGCATAGAGAGAGATCCATCTTTGTTGTCTTTGTGGAGTTTTCCGTTGTGTCTGTGAGTCTTAGTTCATTCAAACACACCCAGTGCTGTCAGCTCATGAGCGCACTTGTTCAGTCTCTGCTTCTCTCAGCAATTTCTAGAGTGAATAATCTTATCGGCGTGTTACTTGTAGTTGGAAGTACCTTGTAGGTGTTTCGTTGGGATTGCCAAATGAAAGAGCATGCGTGCCTGTAAGCCGGTAGACGTTACTACGTTCACTCCACATGACAGCCATCTATTTTGTGTTGCCACCGCCAGTGTATGCGGTTTATTATGCCATGGCTCTTGCCGGGCCAGAGAGAGGCTGGATTCAGACGGAATTTGGTCAAGCTGATGGGCGATGCTTTCCACTTTTTTTTATTCCAATTTGCATTTCTGTTTTCATTAATTAGCTTCAGGATCGATGTACTTAGGGTCTATGTCCATTTTCCTCCAGTTTTTCCATCTAGTTTTAGAGCTTGCTTTTGAATTCTTTTTAGAAATCAATGTAAACTTGTATTATAGTACTATCTAAGTTTTAGGGGTGCATAGTTGAAGTTACACACGGCCAATCCTACGGACCCTTGGCTCCTTGCGGTGCTCCACTGCCAGGTACAGCCCTAGAGAAAGAAGCTGGGTGAAGTCTGGGTAATCCTGGACGCTTGAGCCTGGTGCAGAGGTTCTCTGCAGGGACTCATTGAACTCTGCTTGGAAGATATATCCCACCCCCCAAAAAGAGAAAGTCAGATTGAAGTCATGGCTGAGGGGTTGGGGAGGGCAGGGAGGGCGCTTGCCTTGCATATGGCCAGTCAGGGTTATCTGTGGCATCCCAGAGGGTCCCCTGAGCCCCACCAGGAGTGATTCCTGAGCGTCACCAGGTATAACCCCCAAACCGATAAATAACTCACTACTAAAAGTCTGCTTCCATCCATCACCATATAATTGTCCCTTTTATTTATCTTGATTTCCTCCCTTCCCTTGCCCACCTCTAACCACTAATTGGTCTTGGATTCTTATGTTTACTTTTGTTTTCCTTACTTTATCTGTTTGTTTTCTCATTATATCTGAGTGAAATCCTGGCACCTTGTCTTCGTCATCTGATTTACGTTCGAGGTTCATCCTTGTTGCGAGTGGCAGCCTTTCCTCTTCTGGAGTAGTCAAGTAGTCCCTTGCGGATATATGTCATTTCTTTAGCCGTCTCGCAGCTGATGGGACTTGGATTGCCTCCAGTTCCTGGTTCTTGTAAACAGTGCTGCAGTCAGGAAAAGATGCATCCTTTCCTTTAAATTAGTTTCCTTCAACATTTTCTGGCTAATGCCTGGAAGTAGAATGACCAAAAGATACGGGGTTAGACTTTCTTTAGCCGCCCTGTGTCTAGGCTGGTCTAGGGTCTGTGTGCGATGCAGCCGTAGCAGAAACCTGCAGAGAAAGCAGTGTTGGGGGTCAGGACGGCAGCAGGCGGCCCTGCCTTCTGATCTGTGCTGCCTCCCCTCGCCAACACCGACACTTTCTACAAGCTCTGATCACTGTTGAACTTTTCTCATTGCCCCTGTCGGGCCTTTTCTCAAAACTGGGGCCATTGCTTTTTTTCTATCGGATCAGAGGGAGGCGTGTATCAGCTACAGAGGATCTCTAGAATCCGAACATTTTTTGCTGTGGTCTCTTGGGGAGTTCAGTTCCCGCTGTTTCTTCTCTCAGTTTTGTCTCTGTTTCTAGGATTTTTGTTTGTTTGTTTTTGTGTTTTGGGCCACACCTGGTGAAGCTTAGGGGTTACTCCTGGCTAGGTGCTCAGAAATTACTCCTGGCTTGGGGGACCATATGGGACGCCGGGGGATCGAATTGTAGTCCATCCTGGGTCAGCCGCATGCAAGGCAAATGCCCTACCGCTGCACCACCCGCTCCGGCCCCTCTCTGGGATATTTTTACTAGTTCCCTTTCTCTCTCGTTTCTGGCTGTTGCTGTGAGACCACTCAGTTGCATGGTCGGCAGGACTGTGGCCCTTTTTGTACTGCTCTCACACACACTTGGTTGGGGTGCGCTGGATCCCCACAGCAGGGATTGCACTGGACAAGGAGGACAATGAGGGCAGAGCTAGCCCTGGAACTGGGCCTCATTCTGAGAAACTCCAGTCTCAGCTCAAAGACTGGTCCCACCTGGGAACATAGCTGTTCCTCATTTTCTTTGAATTCAGCCTTTTTTTTTTTTTTTTTTTAAGGCCATTGGGTGTGGCTCAAAAATCCATGCTTAGATTTTATTTTTGCTATCATAATTAGAGAGGTGAAATTGTATTTTTTGTTTGGTTGGTTTTGGGGGGGGGGTTATATCCAGCGGCGCTCAGGGGTTACTCCTGAATCTACGCTCAGAAATCACTGGCAGGCTTGGGGGACCATCTGGGATGCTGGTGTCAAACCCGGGTCTGTCCCAGGTCAGCTGCATGCAAGGCAAACGCCCTACCACTGTGCTATTTATTACTCAGGCCCTGGGAAGTTGCGTTTTAAGTGTTTGCGCTTCAAAGGTCCTTCTTCTTGGTGCAAAACCATGCATCACAGACCACAGCTTGCATCCTGAGTGTCACCCACACCTTCTTTCTCTCCTAGCTCTTTCCTGATCCCTCCAGTCTGCTGGCCTTAGGCTACCCCCAGTGCCCCTCGAGAGAAGCCTGCACGTTTCCTGGTCAGTGTGGTGGTGGGGGAGTTTATGGAGGGCATATCAGCTTCCTGTGAAATCAGGAGTCAGAGAGGTAGGTAGTCCAGGGCTGAGAGCCATATGGCCCCGTAACAGTGCAGGGAGCACTTCAGGAAGCACCGCTGGTTGTGGTCCAGGAACAACAACGACGACAAATGTAGCCGCAGTGGAGCTCACAGCTGAGTCTTGGGTCACTCTGCGTGCACCTGGTATCAGACTAATCTCTGTTCATCCGACTCAGTGCACAGGTTCATGTTGGGTCAGGGATGGACCCCGCCTCCTGCCTGCAAAACAGCCAGTCTAGGCCCCTGATCTCTCCCTCTGGTCCTCAAAGATTCTTTCCTCTGAGTAAAGTTCTAGCCGTGACTGAGAACGTAGGTCTTTGGAGCCAAGACAGCCAGGGCTAAACTTTGTGTCTTCCGTGAGTGCCACTTCTGTGGCTGTAGATGACGGATGTTGCTGTCTGCCTCGAGCATCTGGCTTCACACACCACCTCTGGCCTGTGCGTTGTCTGCATTGTGCCCTTTGTGCCTTTCCGAAGGAGCAGTTACTCCCAGCTGTCCAGTCACCTCACCCTGCTACTCTGCACACCAGGGTGCTGGGAAATACAGGTACTGGCTGAGATCAGGTAGTAGTGCCCTGTCTGCGCATTATTGATTGGTGTGGCCATTAGCAAACCATCTTTTCGAAGTTGACCTTGTTCCTTACTCACTGAAGAGTGGTCACGTTCGGAGCCCTCTGGTACACACAGAAGAGATGCCTGGGCTCGTCTGCTTCGGTTTTGCCAGAGCAGGCGTCGACAGAAACTCTGATGGAGCCCACTCGGCCTTGCACAAGGTTGGGGGTCAGGTGTCCCCTTCTTCTGGGACCCTCACAGACCTCTGCTCATCTCCCCTCACCCTTGCCTCCCTGCATACCCCAACCATCTCATACCCGGTGTGTGGCATTCACCGTCTCTGCTCTGCATTCCGCCCCGTCAGTGAAAAACTAGCCGCTCTGAGTCCTGCGGGTTTGGATCTTGCGGCGCCTCGTGCAATGCCTTTCTCAGTCTCAGTTGCCGGCCACTTCCAGCTGACTTCACAGATGAGCAGCAAGCCTCCGGGCTTTCTTTGCTGCCATCGCAGACACTCGTTGTAGTCACTAAGACATTTCCAGATAGTCGTTCCTGTAGCATGTTTTCTGTCATATGCAATCGGAACCAACGTACCTTCTTGCTACTAGATCCCAAAATGCCGAATTGGGCTACACCGTGGCCTGTGCCATGAGCATGTTCTGAATTTGCTGGTATCTGTGTGCTTAATAGGAATTTCACATAAACCAGTATTTCTTAGCCGGATGTGAGAGTTCTTGTGGCGATTTGGTCTGCCTCAGTGTGATCATATTAAACACTTAGCTTTGAAGCTTGAGCTTGATTTGCTTCCCATGCCCTCCCCCTTTCCACCCTCGGTTTCTGCATCTAAGATCATACACCTGGTTGCTGTGTCTACGCACTTAGCCAGGAGTCTATGCACATCACTCCTACTGGGTGTTGACTCTTGCTTCTGTGCTCAGGGATCACTCCTGGCAGGGCTCGGAACCCTCTGCAGTACTGGGGATTAAACCAGGGTCAGCTATGTGCACAGCAAGTGCTGCAACCCTCTTGCTATCCTGTTTTGGGGCCGGAGCAATAGAACAATGGCAGGGTGTTTGCCTTTCATGTGGCCCACCTGGGACAGACCCAAGTTTGATCCCCAGTATGCCATATGGTCCCCCAAGCTTGCCAGAAACGACTTTTGAACACAGAGCCAGCTGTAACCCCTTAGAGCTTCAGGGTGTGGTCCCCAAAAAGAAAGAAATGCTTCTGTTTACAGGAGTGGGGGAAGTGGAAGCCCCTTGCCAGACCTTGCGGGTGGTGAGGGCCAGGCTAGAAGTCTGAGGTGATGCCTCTGGCATTTCTCAAGGTGGGCTGGACTTCCTTTGGGCCACACTTGGCAGTTGAAATAGGACTCCTTGGCTCCTCCTGCCAGGTGCCTCTGGGCCTCTTGTTTCCTACAGCACTCAGAAGCCTTCACCTGCCTCCAGCCTCCCCTCCTGCTTGTTGGGAGCCAAAGGGCCCCCCCCTTCTACAGTTTCCCCCACTTCTCCGTCATTTCCCGTCACCCTTTCTGTGGTCCCCTCTCCACCTGTGCCCCATGACATCAATGCCGCAAGGTCCTCTTCGCCATATAAACAATGTAAATGACCACTACTCCAGCTGCTCAGTAACTCAGCCACCCGAACCCCGCTTTCCCTGTGTTGGTTGCTCGGATTGGTGTGAGCCAGCTGTGAAAATCGCACCTGCTCCTATTGGTCTCACACACACTCTCCCTCCTGGGGACGAAGCCACTTCTCCTTCGAGTCTTCCCTCCGAAGCCTCAGAGGGGCACTGATCTCCTCCTTGCGTCCGACACAGTTGAGATTACTATTGGATGTCCCAGTCCCCTCCCTGTCTTCTTGTCTCACATCTTCCACGTCTGTCATTTGGACACTCAGGCTGCCTCTGTCACTTCCCATTGGGTTTTTTATTTCAAGCATCTTACTTCTAGAAACTTCGTTACTTCTCCAGCAACTAAAGCAATTTTGTTCACCTTTTTTGGGGGGCCTTACCTGGTGGCACTCGGGTTACTCCTGGCCCTGTGCTCAGAAAGTTCCTGAATGGCTTGGGAACCCTATGGGATGTCTGAGATTGAATCCAGGTTGACCACATGTAAGACAAAACACCCTCCACGCTTTCCCGCTCTGCTATTGCTTCAGTCCTTCTTTTGTTTTGTTTTGGGGTCACACCTGGTGGTGCTCAGGGTTTACTCCTAGCTCTGTGCTCAGAAATCGCCCCTGGCAGGCTCAGGGGACCGTATGGGTTGTTGGAAATTGAACTGAGGTCCATCAGGGTTGACTGCTTGCAAGGCAAACGTCCTACTGCTGTGCTATCACTCTGGCCCCTCTGGCCCTTCTTTATTCTTGACTTAATTTCTTAAAAATAATTGTAGTTTTCTAATACACAGCTGTTGTCCAAAAGTCGAAAGTTATCACAAATTAAACTGTTTTCCATAGTTTTCCCACCTCCTCTCTAGCAGTCATTTTCCTCTCGGTTTTAATCACTTGTGCTCCTGTTGGCTAGTTGAGGTTCTGGGCACCAGGGCCGAAGGTGTGTTTCTTTCCGAGAAATCAGCGCTGCCTGAGTGTCTCCTTCCCTTGCCTTGAGATTCCTGGTTCTGCAGGAATCAGCTGGGCCTAGGAAGGAAGGGACCTGGCTCCTTCTCAGGAGGAAGCACAGTGCTCTTGTGAGCCTAGGTGCCCCTCGGCAGTGACAGAACACCCCTTTGGACATGCGGCCATGATGGGGACATTGATGGATTGAAACCAGCAGGCTGGTGCCGGGCTGAGCGGGCAGAGGTGGCTGGCCCTGGCACCTGTACAGTATCAGAGCTCTTTCAGCTGCCTGGCGGGTCTGTGCCCACTTCTGACGCTGGACACCTGGCTCCCAGGGCTTGGCCTTGTGGCCCATCTTGGGCACAGCAGTGTTGGGGAGGATACTTTGCTGTGCGTTTCTGAACACCCCACCCTCAGAACTACCTTCTTGGCTTTTCTGGGTCGCATTTTAAAAAGAAACAGAGCTCCTATGCCAAGACTTTGCCATGAGCAGTAGTGATTTGATAAGTTGCATTCCCAGGCCTGATCATGTGCGGGTTCCATTCCCAGCACCAGGCCTGTCAGGTGTGGTCAGGTATGGCCGCTAGGGGATCTGGAGCTCCCCAGCACGGCAGGCCCTGAGTGACTTCTCATATGCAGACCCATTTGGCTGTAGCCCTGCTGGGCCCCCAGACTGCTGGGCTTTCTGCGTCCCTCTCGTCCCAAATGAGCAAGCACCCCAGCATTCATCTTTCCATTGGAACCAGCCGTGGATCAGTGGCTATGACGGGGTCACGGTGAGCCAGTGCTGTTTCCGGTGGGGTTCAGAGGGGCTTTCTAAAAAGGACCCCGTGCTAGTGGGGGGCTCCAGACTGTGCTGAGCCTGCCAGCAGGACTGCCTGCTGAAAGGTGGGAGCAACCATGCCAGCTCATCCCACGTCAGAGCCTGTTGGTTCACGGCCCATTTCTGAGGGCAGCTGAGGGTTTTTAATAGTGGACCTGGTCATTTCTGGGCCCGATTTAGTTTATTTTCCATTGTTCGTGGGAGTAAAAAGGGCCACCATGAGTAATTCCTCTAGGACAATAGGCACCCCTGGGAGTGGCCTACGAACATGGAATGTTTGTCTTTGTGGCTGTGCTGATCCTATCAGTTTCCTGTAATTCTCGTCCTTGGAGGCTGACCCCTAGTCCACATGAATGGGAGAGCCAACAAGAGGGATCCTCAGGGGGGCCCAACTGCAAGCAGTAGCCTGGGCCACAGCTACTTGGCCAGCCTTCCTTTCCTCCCTCGCTGGATTCCTGGGATCCCCTTCAGAAAGTCTGGGAGACCCTTTGCAGATTAAGGAGTTGACGTCTACATCTGATAAAACTGACTTAGACCAGTTTCTGAGCTGAGGTCCCTGAACCTGTGTGGACTTCGGCCTGCCGCAGCTTTCAGTGATGGTTCTGGCCCTGAGCCCCACTAGGCCTGGAAAGAGCCCTCCCACTCTCCCACTCTGGGTGGACCTGCCTAGGCCGGGTCTGTGACGGGCCCCCACTGGCTTGCTCTCAGGGTGTGTATGGAGCCCCCGCACTTGAGCTCACAGGACCTCCATGGTTGCCCTGGGTGTGCTCAGGAGACAAGTGGTGCCAGAGATGGAACCACAGCAGCCTCGTGCACAGCAAGTGCCTTAACCCCTGCACTGGTGTCAGGCTTTTTTGTCGATGCTGTGGGTACTCCGCCAGTGTTTACTCAAGGAGCACTCTTCTGATACTTGGGGATAATCAATAGTTAGCCCAGATTTGTCTCTTAAAATCACGCTTTTAAGCTCATTCTAACAAGGATGGATTCTGAGAGGCCAGCGGAGCTGTACTGCGGTCTGGTTTTTGACTTCTGAGAGCTAAGGGCTATCTTCAGAGTCTGCTCTGGGGCACACACCCCCCACCCCCATTGGAGAACGGGTCTGAGGAGCAGCAGGAGGCTTCTAGGAAGGGTAAGACCTAAGCCTAGCAGTTTCCTCCTCTTTTTGCTTCTTGGGCCGCAAACAGCAGTCCTTGGAGACTGTTTGTGGCTCCTTGCTCTCAGGAAACCATTGTAGCCCTGGGAATCAGAACCTGGCCTGTCCTCAGCATGGGCTCTTGGCCTCTCGAGTTGTCTGTGACCCATGTTACACTATTAAGTCATCCTGAACCTAACTTCTAAAGGGTGTCTAGAAGTCAGGGTGAGTCAAAGGGGAACAGAGTGGAAAGCCAGGAGAAGGCAGAGCGTGGTGGTTTTGTTTGGCTGGAGCATAAAGTAGAGAGACAGATATCAGGTAAGGAAGGATTCCCGCGTCAAACTGCTCAGTTTACAACTGGATATCCACACGGAGAGGTCAAATTTGGTACTCGACTGGACTGCAGAAAAAAATAACTGAAAACGAGGGCTGGAGCGATAGCACGGAGGGTAGGGCATTTATCGTGCATGCAACCTACCAGGGTTTGATCCTCTGTCCCATAAGCCCCCCCCCCCCCCAGTTCAGCTAGGAATGACCCCTGAGCGTATAGCCATGAGTAACCTCTGGGCATCGCTGGCTGTGGCCCCAAAATAAAACAAAACCAAAACAATCACTGAAAATGGAACATGGACCAAAACGAAAAAGGGAAAACTGTGAGACTCATAAGAAAACGTTTTGTGGTCATGAGTGAAGGTGGTGGTTAGTCACAGTACCAAAAGCATAGCCACAGCAAGAGTCAGATCACCAGATTTCACAACAGTGGTGCTTCGAAAATCAGTGACAGGAAGGTGAAGACAATCAGTATGGTTCAGTATTTGCCAGCTACATAACTGACGGGCACCGCAGATTCATGAAGGACTGTGGGTGGGCAGAGGAAGGACAGATGGCAGCACGGCCAGGAGCTGAACGGACCTCCTCTCTGAGATGACGTGAGCAGATGCTCCGTGTCACGAGCTATTACTGACCTGCTAGGCTTGGCCATGGTGAGACAGTTTCCCACTCCACAGTCACAAGGCAGTGGCAAAGAGGGGGAGATGTCGGCGAGTGTTTACACAGCCCAGGTTCGTAGCTAAAGACAGCTAGTGTGTGATGCTGCCAACGAATGGGGCAGTTGCTTGGGAAAGCATCCAGCCATTGCTCCCATTCTTGACCATCAGTCTCCCGTGGTCCCATGGCACGGCGGCTGTTGGGGTAGGGAAGGGAATTTTGGGCTAGTAACCGGCCTGTGGGCAAAGGTGCCAGTGTCAGAACTGTACTTGGGTTGACAGGGTTTGGGGTATATTAGAGACAAATTAATTTAATCAAAAAACCAACATTTTGAGGGGCCAGAGAGATAGCACAGTGGTAGGACGTTTGCCTTGCACGCAGCCGACCCAAGACAGATCCCGCTTTGATTCCCAGCATCCCATATGGGTCCCCAAGCCTGCCAGGAGCGACTTCTGAGTGCAGAGCCAGGAGTAACCCCTGAGCGCCCCAAAACAAAAAGACCAACATTTTCTCATGACTCTTAATGATTTCAAGACCGCTCATTAACAAATATGGATTTCTTTTTTTTTTTTTTGGTTTTTGGCCCACACCTGGTGGTGCTCAGGGGTGACTCCTGGCTGTCTGCTCAGAAATAGCTCCTGGCAGGCACGGGGGACCATATGGGACACCGGGATTCGAACCAACCATCTTTGGTCCTGGATCGGCTGCTTGCAAGGCAAAGCCGCTGTGCTATCTCTCCGGGCCCACAAATATGGATTTCTATATAGAAACAAGTTTACTGGAAACTATTTTTTGTTTTTTTGTTTTTGTTTTTGGGCCACACCCAGCGGCATTCAGGGGTTACTCCTGACTGTGCTCAGAAATCGCTCCTGGCAGGCTTGGGGGACCCTATGGGATGCCTTGAGTTGAACCCGGGTCCTTTCCGGGTCGTTCACATGCAAGGTAAATACACTACTGCTGCAATGTCCGATCCCCTGGAAACTTTTTAAAATCCTATTTCCCTTTTTATGAATTACCTTAAAGTCCGAGTTACATACTTTACAGAGGTCATGTGTTTTAGTTATGTGGTTTGTTTGTTTTTTAACTATGATCGTCATTTAAAATTCCTGCTGTGTCTTAGAATAGCATCGTCACTAAGTGGGGCTGAGTAAGGACCAAGTCCTTCCTGCACCGCGTGGCCCCACACCATCTTGCTAAGAAGAAAAGTCCCAGAGAGGGAAGCCTCGGGAATTCACCTTCACAAGTAGAGGCGATGTTTCCTTTGGTGAAGCCTGCAGTGGCGTCTGTCGGGGTGCTCTGGTGCCCATGACTTGCCCAGGCTCTGTGGCAGAGGACACGGGTGACCTGGGGGTGGCTGTGGACAGAGACACCCTCCTCCCCCTCGCTGGTCAGCGGGACACGCCTGCCGCTGAGGGTAAAGTTTCCGATCCCAGAAAACAACCCATCATGTAATTTTACCTGGAAAGCACAGAATTGGCAAGTTCATCTTGGGTTTTATTGGAAAAGTACTAAAAACTAAAGAAAGATGGGAGTGGAGGAAAGAACAGACTGACCTGGAGAAGCCGCACCAGAGGGCGGGCTTGAGAGACGCTGGTGCTGAAAATGCCCCTCAGGATGATGAGATAACGAGATGCACTTTCAAGGTCACATGCTCAGGCAGAACCCCCAACTCCCGTGAGCAGGCACCTTCAGTTGACAAAGAATGGCTTTTATCCAAAGACAGTTTCTACTTATTTTGATATAACGTCAATGTCAAACACCAGGAATCTAGTAGTATGGATTGACTTCCCAGGTGCTTTTGTTTTTTTAACTATATGGCCTGGAAAACGTATATTTGGTTTGTATTAAACTGTTTTTCTTGTACCATGTGGTTTAAACGCTCCAAGAAGCCTGTGACAGCATTTGTGTCTCGTGTTCTAGGGCAGTGTCAGCTAACCTGTTTGAGCCCGAGTGCCCAAACTGCCACACAAAACCAAAGAATTTCCTCAAAAGTGCCAGCACGTCAATTAAACCATAATAACAAGATTTTAGTATCTAAAAACGATGCGGCACGCGCCGCATATTTTAATTGCTGACCTTCCCTCGTGCCAGCTGCAAGGCCTTCTCGTGCCACAGATTCGCCATCGCAGTTTTAGGGCTTTGTAATTTAAACACTTACTTGCTTATTGAATTCAAATATTTTTTGTTTGTTGGACCATGCCCACGTGTTCAGGGTTTATTCCTAGCTCTGTGCTCATAGATGACTCCTGGTGAGGCACAGGGGAATGTATAGGGAGGGTGTCAAGGATGAAACTGAATCACCCCATGCAAGGCAAACACCCTATCTGTTGTGCCATCTTAATTCACAACTTTCGACAGCCTTTGAGCAGACACCAGAGGTTCTCAAATGCTGTGCCCACGACAGCAGCTGTCGGCATGCCTGTCTATGCCAGTGGCAGGTCCCTGTGTTTCAGCTCGGATTTGTAGCTAAAGACAGCTAGTGTGTGAATGCTTTGCCTCTTAGCTGGGACCTGAGTCTGTCCTTCCTGCTGTGGGGTTTGGGCAAGTCTTGGGCAGGTTTGGCAGGGAAGGCCCCGGCTCATCCCCCAGGGCTGCCGTCCGTCTCTGTCCACTGAGTGTCGTGCCTGGCACATTAGCGCTACAGCTGCATGCGAGCAGCTGTCGTGGCCACCACTGTGTCCCTCGAGGTTGTGGGGCTTGTTGACAGGACTCTTCTTCCCCTTGTAACCACATTTGTAGTTCTCGCTTTATTTATAGTCTTTTCTGGAAGCTGTTTTCATAATCGTCTTTTTTTCTCTCTTTTTTAGGCACGGAATGTAAACACTGGTGAATTGGCAGCAATTAAAGTAATAAAACTGGAGCCAGGTAAGAGAATTGAAATTTGATGTTTAATTATTGAGTTTCTTGAAGTCTTTATTTTGATCTGGCCCCTAAACAGTGACTCAGTGACCAGAATCAGGGACCAGTGCTCTTACCTGAGTCACAGACCCTCTTCAGATGTTGATACTTGCCCTATCTCCTTCTGTTTTGTTTTTTTTGTTTTGTTTTTGGTTTTTTGGGTCACACCCAGCAGTGCTCAGGGGTTACTCCTGGCTGACTGCTCCGAAATAGCTCCTGGCAGGCACAGGGGACCCTATGGGACACCGGGATTCGAACCAACCACCTTTGGTCCTGGATCAGCTGCTTGCAAGGCAAACACCACTGTGCTATCTCTCCAGGCCCCTGACTATCTCCTTCTAAGGCAAACACAGACCCAGCATTGGTGCCATATTTAGCTCCAGGGCTCCTGATGGCTTTTTGTCTGTGAGCTCCTGAGCTGTGTGTGCCGAGCCCAAGGCAGAGTTGCCTCTAGACTGCTGGAAAACGATTGATGTGCCCACATCATGAGCACCCACATGTTTGTTCCCACATCACATGCACCCATATATCTGTGCCCACATCATATGCACCCATATATCTACACCACTCCATCCACCCCCACCAAAATAAAAACTGTGACCTCATGCACCGTGATTTCATGTCCTCTTTGCCTCTGCATTTGCAGGGGAACCTGGTGTCAGTCCTTTTCCCGTCCGGGTGTGTGTTTGCAGAGTCCCTGAATTGGCACTGCATTTGTTCAGAACCACCAACCAGAACCATCTGAGCAGCTGCTGGAGCCTTAGTTGCATTCCTGTGAAGGCCCAGGCGATGGCTCTCCCTCTGCTCCTGGCCCCTTCCCAGAGTGGGAGTGTGGTTCTTGAGGAGTCTCTGGTATGTTCATTTCCTAGCACCTGCCGGAGCAAAATGCCCCCAAGCTAAGGGTTTTAAAGCCCCAGCCATGTATTGCTTTGTGGTTGTGGGCTTTCCCAGTTTTGGGGTCTAAGGAACTAGTTCCTTCTGAGAGCACCCCGGGGACCATCTCCCAGCTCTCCCTGTGGCAGTGTTTCTTGGTGCATGTTCCTTTGGGTTTCAGCTCCATTGGCCTCTCTTTATGTACACACATACACACACACACACACACACACGGTTTCAGCTCCACTGGCCTCTGGCCTTTCTTCATGTACACACACACGGTTTCAGCTCCACTGGCCTCTCTTCATGTGTACACACACACACACACACACACACACACACACACACACACACACACACATTGTGCCTTCATCAAAGGACCTCATAGAACCCGGAGACACCCCCAGACTCTGAGCTACAAAGCCTTTCCTAGCAAGGACAGTGCCTCAGTCCTAGTTGTCCTGGGCTTGTGCCCTGGAGAAAAGGATAGGGAAGAAGAGAGGGGAAGGGAGATAGGAAGATACAGCTGAGCTGGGGGCAGGTGGTGGGTCCCTGTACTCTCACCGGAGCTCCAGCTGGCTGGCGTGTCACCTTGAGCATGTGTGTAGGGAACTGGAACTTCTATGGTCAGGTACCCCTTTTCTCCCAGTCCTGACCCACCCACCCACCCTCTGCTAACGGCCACTTCTCGGGTCTCATGTGAGTCTCCCCCTGGTTTGGGGTTTGTTTTCCAGAATGCTCGTTTAAATAAATGTTCTTTTTCTCCATCTTTCACAAATCATTGCATACTCTCGATCCCTTGGAATTTTGCCCTTCTGCATTACGGTATGTCTGGGTCATCACCCTATTTATCACTCACGAGCACTTTCCCCGAGCACTGTCCGATGAATGGATTGGAGCTGACCCAGTGACTGCTCTGCTGTGAGTGTTCATTGGTTCCGCTGCGCTGCATCGCACATAGACAAAGCCTGCGAGCGTTCAGCTGCATGGAAGGAGCAGGTCTTGTGCTCGGGAGCACACGGAGACCAGCAGATTCACAGCTGCAGGCTGGGGCAGAACTGGAGAGGGGCTGCCCCAGGAACACCAGGTGGTGGCCATCTCAATGCTGAAGGTGTGAATGATACTTGGAAACGGTCTGTCCTTGTCCCGTAGATGTCCCTAAGGATGCACCTGCCGTACGTTCATGGAGTTGCTTTTTCGGCCATGCTGGTGTTAGTACTGTTGGCAGCTCGGGCTGCGTAGAGCTGGGTCCTTTAGAGATTCCCATGGGAAGGAAGAGCTCAGGCCTCCCCAGGGAGCAGTGTGTTGGCCAGTGATGGTCTCTGCTGCTTCTCACAGCATGGCATTTGGGGCCCCGTCTTGGTTTTCTTTGGCAAACTAGAGCAAGTGGAAAAGATGTTGGAGCTTACAGCATATCTGGTGATGCAGGGAGCAGTGGCTGGCGGGCCGGAGTAGGAAAGCGCTGACTTCATGCTGAATTGTGTGCTGAGGGACTCTTTCTGTCCCTTGGCACGCTTCTGTAGCTGGGCACCTCAGAAAGGTCCAGGGGGAAGGCCAGTTCTTAGCATGGGGGGTAGAGAGAGATCGGATGGTAGGCAGGCACTTGGCTTGCATGTAGCTGTCCAGGGCTTGACCCTGCCGCCACATGCATGGCCCCCAGAATCCCACCAAGAATAAAGCCCAAGCACTGCTATGCGCAGCCCAAACAGCAGACATTAAGCACAAAAGATGACCAGTGGTAACGTGGTGATGGTGCATTGAAAGTTGGTTCCCAGGGCCAGAGAGATAGAATGGAAGTAGGGTGTTTGCCTTGCATGCAGAAGATTGGTGGTTCAAATCCCGGTATCCCATATGGTCCCCCAAGCCTGCCAAGAGATTTCTGAATATAGAGCCAGGAGTAACCCCTGAGCGCTGCCAGGTGTGACCCCCCCCCCCAAAAAAAAAAGGTTGGTACCAGAAGCCAGAGAGGCGGATGCAGAGCTCAGGAAAAGCCACCTCAGAGAGACATTTCCTTTTCCCTAGGGAAAAAGCACAAGGGCTCTGGCCCATGAGCTTGAGGGTGAGTCGGGCCTAGGAGGCATTTTGGGATGACTGGGACCCCTGGACCAGCACCATTCACCCAGATCCATCACCCGCCAGAGAGCAAGAATGGGCTTTTAAAGGAGTGGCTGCAGTCGCCCCTAGTTTGCTCATCTTTTTTTTTGTTTTTGTTTTTTTTGGGCCACACCCGGTGACGCTCAGGGGTTACTCCTGGCTATGCGCTCAGAAGTCGCTCCTGGCTTGGGGGACCCTATGGGACGCCGGGGGGATCGAACCGCGGTCCGTCCGAGGCTAGCGCAGGCAAGGCAGGCACCTTACCTTTAGCGCCACCGCCAGGCCCCCAGTTTGCTCATCTTTTTGAGAGCTTCAGAGTGTCATGGTGGGTGGGTGGGTTATTTTTTGGGAGGGGGGGGCTGTTTGGGCCACCCCCCACAGCACTTGGGTTATTTCTGGCTCTGCACTCAGAAGTCGCTTCTGGCAGTCTCGGGGGACCTTTCCGAGGGCAAGGCAAATAAATGCCTTGCCCACTGTAATAAATGCCTGTACTATCATTCGGCCCTGGGTTTTTATTTTAAATCATTACTAGTAAATAAGATTGCCTTCCTGAGTAAGAATACTAATTCTAAGCAGTTGTGGCATTCCCCAGGGAGAGGGGACGGGAAGGTCGAAGGAAAAGGAAGTGAGCCTTAAATAAACCAGGGTGGGGTGCTGCAAGGGCACTGCCCAGTGTTGGGGTGTGGCCACCCAGGGGAGAGCCCCAGTTCCCAGAGTGAGAGCAGCAGGCAGCCCTGGGAGTGTCGGGCCAAGCAGAGGGGAAGATGGTCCCAGGCCACAGTCTGCCTGCTTGCAGGAGAGGGCAGGCTGTGTACTGGGACCTGGGCCAGGATGGCTGTCGTGGGAAGCTGTGGTGATGAGGGAGAACAAGTGTGGGGTGATTGGAGGGTGTGATGTGCAGTGCACCTCGTGGTCAGTTTGGTGTTCCAGTTTAGGTGCTGGGGGTCATCAGTTGTTGGTGGAAAGTTCCGGAAATAAAAAAGGATCACTGGGGATCAAATGCTCTCGAAAAGTCACGTCTTGTGAGACTTGGTCCTGTGTCTGCGTCTGCATTTTGGAACCCGAATCTTTGTGCATGTGTTTGCAGCAAAGTTAAGGGGTAGAAATAATTGCAAGGGTCGAGGGCAGAACAGAAGGCAGGAAAAGGAGCCAGTGAGGGTCATGAGTCTGCGCAGTAGTCGGCCAGCTGGTTAAATGGGGGAGAGCGTGGGTAAGGGAAAGTAAGTGAGCCTACCTGAGGGGGCGGGGGCAGACGGAAATGTGGGTAAGAAAAGAAGGGTGACCATCAGAATGATGGGACAAAGTTTAGGGGACTTGGAAAGTCACAGGTGGGTCAGGAGAGGCTCCTTGGGAAGGGAGGAGAACCCCTCTGCAGGCCCCATCTGTAGGAAGGACCCTTAGTTCTTGGGGGGTGGCACTCGGAACCTCGTCCGAGGTGGCAGAGGGCAGCAGCTGCTCGGCTGGGAGTGAGTGGTCCGGAGACAGGAGAGGAACAGACAGAACCTGAGTGTGGCCACTTCAGAACCTCTGTCAGGAGTAGAACTGCTGGTTATGGCAGGCACGGCACTGAAATTAGAAATCAGCCTTTTTTCTTTGCCCGTTAACGTGGCCCTGTTGCTTCTTAAAAGTTGGTGCTATCACTTGAAAGAGATGGTATTGCTTCCACCACTAAAAGGTCTTTTCTTTAGAAATTAGTAGGAAGAAACCAGTGTTAAGGGAGATAGACAAAGTACTGCTCCAGGGTCCATCTGCTGGTCTCATGGTTTTTGTTTTTTTTTTTTCCCCCAAATTCCACCCACAGCCGATTGGCAGCTGTGTCTGGGCTCACATAGTGCCGATGTTGGATCAGAGCTCGCGCTTTGTAATCCAATCTCTGGACACTGCTTAAAGTCACTCTTCCTGGTCTGACCCAGTCTGTTTATAAAGCCGTCAATGAGTACATTTCCAGTCCTGTTACCTTTTCCCAAAGTCTCCCCAGAATTTTACAAGTACATATTCAGGATCTGTTTTCACCATTACTCAAAATTTATATGGAAGGAAGACCCAGAAATATTGAGATGCTTGGTGAAAGGAAAAGGACATTTCTGAGACAGAACATGGTTCCCAGCGTGTGCTCTTTGGCTCTTCACTTCAGCGCCACCATCCTCCAGGGCTGCAGGCCAGTGATGGCCAGAGGTGGGGCTGGACAGAGGGGTACAACAGACAGGCACTGCCTTATCTCAGCCGACTGGGTTCAGTCTCTAGCACTCCACAAATCCCCTCTTCTCTCCCTCCTTTCCCATACCTGGCGAGATTGAACTAGTAATCCAGGGAAAAGGCCACGAACAGTTTTTTGTTTTTTTTAATATATTTTTTTGTTTAAGTAACGTGATCATAGTTGGGTTACAGTCAAAAACAGAACACCCCCTTTCACCAGTGTAACATTTCTCCCCCTCCCATCCCCTGCCTGTATTCGAGACAGGCATTCTACTACAGTTTTTTGTTTTTAAGTTCAGTAAATTGTATTCTTTTCCTTAAAGGATAAGATTTAAAAAAACATAGTAAAGGTGGGATAGTGGCAATCGCCATTGTTTGCATAGGTCCAGAAAAATAAGGGGAAAACGGAAAAAAAAATCCCTGAAGGCCACAAACAGTTTTAAAACCAGCATCCTACAAATCCTTTCCAAAAGTAAAGAGGGACAGTTACCTACTCCTTAGTGTCACTTTTACTGATACCAAAACAGAGATTCAGAGACTTCACTTCACAGGGGAGACTCCAGACCAATCATGTTAACATACATAAGAACTCTGATGCCCAGACAGATCAAACGGCAGGTGCATAGGTTAGCGTGGAGTGTTAAGGTAATGTTGGTAGGCTTGAAACCAGGACTGGAGGGACCGTGGAGTGGGTTTCACAGCACTTGCCTGGCATGCAGACAGCCTACATTCAAGTCCCTATGGCACCACAGGCACCCTCTATGACCCCTCAGCACAGAGCCAAGAGTAAGTATGACCCATACCCCAATAGAAGTAAGCCAAAAATTATCTCGATGGATGCAAAAAAATGCAGTCAATAGATTCAAGACTCTTCGATGATATAAAAAAAAAAACATTAGATAAATTATAATCTAGGAGCATGAAGTTGATGTGCAGAGCTCCTGGCCCGCTCTGCTAGACTCAACAGCTAAGGGTCACGGTGGCTTCCATATCCTCTGGGCAGTCAGAAGTATATTCTTGCCGGTTCCGTCGTTGGCACCAGTGTGCCCATGCATGATGTCTAGAATAAGAAGAGAGGCGTCCAGTTTGGAGACTGGGAATCTGACTGCTTGGCAGGCCATCTTGTCTGCAGAAAAACCCAAGGAATCAAGGAAATATCCCAGAACTAACAGTTCAGCACGGCTGTACGAAGCAAAGCCAAGCTTATCTGTGCACCTCAGGGACACCCCAAGTTTGGGCTTAAGAAGCTCTTTCTAGGTACAGGAGCATCAAGACACTTCAGTGTGAGGTTTTTGTTTATTTGGCTGGTTTTGGTTTTTGGTCCACACATGACTGCTCAGAAATCACTCCTGGCAGGTTCGGGGGACTCATGGGATACCGGGGATCAAACCCAGGTCTATCCCACGTCGGCCGCATGCAGGGCAAACCAAATGCCTTACCGCTGTGCTCTCACTCTGCCCCAGGTGTGAATTTTTTTTTAAAGCAGCACAAGTTTATATTCTGAAAACATTGAAAGATGAAGGTCTGAATATGTCGAAACTGATCCGAAGTCATAGGGAGATTGGATGGATTTGTTGTGGCAGGCACCCTAGATTGATGAATGGATTCAGTCCCTGCTTGCTGTTTGTAAATTCATATGGAAATGGAAGGGCCCCTAAGTGCTAAGCACCCTTTTTGTTTTGCTTGTTGGGGGCCAACCCAGGGTGGTTCCTGTTTATACACTCAGGCATCACTCCTGACAGAGTTTGGGGGGTCACCGGATTGGGAGCTGCGGGTTGAACCTGGGTCATCCGCGTGAAGGGTCAGCAGCCTGCTCTCTGCTGTCTCTCGGCCCCAAACACTTAAGCAGAGTTAGAAAAACCATCTCCACTCAAGGACCTCTAAAGTCGGGCAGATGCCAGAAGTTCCCTGACACTAGACCCACTTGACTGAGATTTGGGTGGAGACTAGTCTTGTCCTCAGAATGCAGAAACCTCCCCCAGTCACGTGCTCAGAACCCGGCGTCTGATCAGGCACTAAAAAGGTTCAAGGTGCATGTTATATTAGAACTAGACATGATACTATTTAACTTAGAATATGCTTTTTTGAACTACAACCCCAGATTTAGGGCCCTCAGTGGTTGTAGTAGTCAGATTGCCGAGTCAGCTGGTCCTTGGCTTAGTGCAGGCAAGTTTCCATGGCAACTGGGAAAGCAGTGGGAACCATGCAGGGGTGCAAAGGGGTTCAGCCCTGAAGGGAGCCAAACCTTCCTACAACTATAGCTGCTCTGCTCCAGGAAAGCCCTGAGGAGTTGGGAGGGTGGAAACCGCAATTGCAGTTGCTGCAGCCACCTCACTTGGGAAGAGCCCAGGTGGTATCTGGGCTAAAGCCCCTGGGCAGCCCTTAGGGCAACTGCAGAGGGGGTGGATGTGTCGGGAGCTGTGGGCTCCACTCCAGGGCGCCTACCTCCCCTTCCAATTTTATTGTTTGCTTCAGGAGTATTTGTGCTTAGCCAGTGCCATGAGTGGTACTGGTGACTCATTTCCATTTGCATATTTTCTGGGTTTAGGGCTGAAAAAAAGACACCCTGGGAAACCCCTCAGTCCTGAGCAGGTAGAAAAAGTCACTTCTCTTGCTCTAAGATCCATTGTTGATTTATAATAAATGCTTTGCTCAGTGTGTGTGAAGTGGGAAGAATGCCCTTTAAGTAAACACAGAACCCTTTCGCTGCCTGGGGGAGGGAGGATTGGAGGGGAAATAGGGGATGTTTACACAGTGTAAAGTAGGAACTCCAGAAAGTGTTTCAGCTCCAACAAAGGACTCTTACTCGTTGCGTTTGCAATTCTGTCCACATCTCAGTCTGGGTGTCTGTCCGGGTGATTTGGCATCATGCTTTGCTGAGCACATTGGCTTTGGCTGTAGTGGAGAGAACAGAGGGACGCCCCATCGAGGAAACTGGGGGCTGTCTAGGGGAAGGGCTAGGTTGGGCTCCATGTGCCCCTTGAGGGTTGGTGGCTGCTCCCCGGAGGATCTGATGGGAGCAGCAATGCTTGTGCAGTGTTGACCAGTCTAAATGCCTGTCTTGATGCTCCTTTCTTGGACATGCCGATGAGAACAGAGATCAAATTAAAAATCATCCCCGTTTTGATCTCTGTTCTCATTGGCATGTCCAAGAAAGGAGCATCAAGACCGGCATTTAGACTGGTCAACACTGGTCAAGCCTGGGTTCGATTCTCAGCACCATGTGTTGTCCCCCAGCCATCGATTGCCAGGAAGTCATCCTGAGCACAGCTGAGTGTGCCCAAAAGCCAAGAGGAAGAACAGGGGTCGACACTGTCAGCGTTTTCGCTGTCTTCTGTTCCGAGTTGCCTAAATCTACCCCCTTGACGCAGGCAGATCTATTTTGTTCAATTTAGCCTTCGTTGCAGTCACAGAGAAATGATGTAACGGGGAGAAAGGATGCCCTTGGGATCATTGGCTTCCGCCCGAAAGAGGCAGTTGGAGAGAAAACCCGCTCTGGTTGGAGCAGAAGCACCAGAGTAACAAATAAGCCACTTACGCCTAAAGGTGATGAACTCAAACCAAAGGCAAAACGATTGCACTCGCATTCTGTGATATAAGTTGTCTAGGAAAAGACTTCTCGATCACAGCTTGGTGTTGGGGTCACAGATGTTGAAGACACAACTCTGCCCTTGAACCCATTTAAAGTGGGGGTCCAGGGTCTCGTGACTGAGTGTGGCCGCTGGGGAAAATGAGCTGCACGAGACAAAGAATTCAGACGAGCCCGGGCAAACCCAGATGTTCTGGCATCACTAGCCCTTGTGGTCATTTCCAGTGACCCAATGGGGACTCAGGTGCAGACCTGGTGCTGCCTCAGGGCTGCCACGTCCCAGTCCTGGAGGCATGGTAGAAGCCCCAGCCCCTGGAGATGGGCATGTACAGCTGTGCCCAAGAGGGGTCTCGCTGTCCTGCCTCCCCTGTTTTCCCAGACCTGCACCCCAGTGGCGTCCCCAGAGCTCAGCTCTCACCTGGCTGCAGGCTGAGGCCAGAGATCACCGGACACACTAGTGCAGTAGTCCTCAAACTATGGCCTGCGGGCCACATATTGTATTTGTATCTGTTTTGTTTCTTCATTGCAAAATAAGATATATACAGTGTGCATAAGAATTCGTTCCTAAGTTTTGTTTTTACTAGAGTCAGACCCCTCCAATGGTCTGAGGACAGTGAACTGGCCCCCTGTTGAAAAAGTTGGAGGACCCCTGCTCTAGTGCCTCTGCATGCCCCGGTGGGGAGAGTGGGATTGAAAGCCTCGTGAGAGAGAGAGAGAGAGAGAGAGAGAGAGAGAGAGAGAGAGAGAGAGAGAGAGAGAGAGAGAGAGAGAGAGAGAGAGAGAGAGAGAGAGAGTCGTGTGCCAAGCCTCGGAACAAGCATTCCATGTTTCACTACTGCTGACTTCTTCTTGTTGTTACGGTTTAAGAAACAGGATTGACAAAAGCTTTTGTGGTAGTGGTGATTGGTGTGGTGTGAGTATTCTGCAACCACCATGTACCAGTGCCCTTGTCACCTCTGACCCTTCTCTTCATTGTGCCCTCTTCCTTCCTTCCTCCTCCCACTGCCCTGTGGCCCTTGGGCACAGTTTGTCTCCCCACGTCCCCTTGTTTTAGCTCTCCTGGGCCACGGGTGAGCGAGATCCTCTGTGTTTCTCCTTCCTCTGACTTACTGTGATGCCCACATTCCACCCACAGAAGCAGCACACTGCAAGATTCCACTTTCGCAGAGCTGTGGAACAACGACATTTGGATGATGGACATCACAGTCTTTTTATTCTTGTGTGGGGTGTGCCTATTTGAGACCTAAGACCCACCCATTTCTGGGAGGGGGTCTTGGGAACCCGGATAGTAGGTGTAACCTTACCTGCTAGACCTCCCATTCCTGGGAGGGGTCTGGGAAATGTTATATAAGGCTTGACAAGGGAAATTCGGCCCTTTTTGGCTTTTTGGGCCTTTTGGCTCTTTGCCCTTTCTGTGCTGCTGGTGCGCTCTGGCTTCTTGGGTTTCTTGTGTTCTGGTCTTTGACCCAGCAGGAAGCCCAAAGGGAAAGATGGCTAACAGGAGATAAGATGCAGGGCTAGTAAAAATATGGCTGTGCTTGAAAGGTTATGAATAGGCCACACACACGTGGTGGCTAGGGCTTGAATAAAGTTGATGCCTCCTGATGCCTGTCTCTGGATGAGTCTGATTCCGCCATTCACCTAAACTGGGACCCACCGGCTGCAATGGAGGTTGCAGAGCCACGTGGGCTGGATGGCATCCTCCACCATCCAGCCCCATCGTTAATTATTTAATACAACATTCTTGCTTGGGGGCCACACCCAGTGGTGCTCAGGGTTACTCCTTGCTCTGTGCTTGGGGATCATTCCTGGTGGACTCTGGGAACCCAAGTTGGCTGTCTGCATGGCAAACACCATCTCCGCTGTTCTAGCTCTCCAGCCCCAATATCACATCTATCATTTATCTCATTGGGGTTGTTTCCAAATCGTGTCTTTCATGTCTGTTTCAACTTAGTGAACATAGGTGTGTAAAAATCTTTTTTGGGGCCCGGAGAGATAGCACAGCGGCGTTTTGCCCTTGCAAGCAGCCGATCCAGGACCAAGGTGGTTGGTTCGAATCCCGGTGTCCCATAGGGTCCCCCGTGCCTGCCAGGAGCTATTTCTGAGCAGACAGCCCAGGAGTATCCCCTGAGCACCGCCGGTGTTGACCCAAAAACAAAAAAAAATTGGGGGGGGCTTGGGGTCCTACAACCCAGAGTAACGGGTTTACTCCCTGGCTCTGCTGCTCAGAGAAACTCACTCCCTGGCAGTTTGATCAGAGACCGGTGTGGGATGCTGGGGATTGAACCGAGTTGACCTGGCGTGCAAGGCGAGTCCCTCCTGCAGGTGCTATTGCTCTGGCCCTAAATATCTTTTTGAATTGATATATCTTGTTTGAGGGGGATAGATGACAATCAGATGGCATTTTTGAAGAATTTTCATACTGTTTGTCCATATGGGCTGAGCTCCTAAGATGAAGTGTCTGGCAGTAAGGGAGCTTGGTGACACTGTGTGTTCCGGGTCTCTGATAGATTCATTCTCACCAGTGTGATAAGGACAGGTAGCTCATTTGTCACTTTGCATTCCTTGATGATAACTATCATCCATAGCTATCTCTCCAGCCCTTGTTGTTATTTTTTTTTTCTTACTATGCTAATAGTCGGAGATTTCCTTAATTGTGGAAGTGAAACGTCAAAGAGAATCCTGGTTCCGTGATTTTCATGTTGAAACTTTGGAACATGAAATGTTCCTGCTCTTCTTTGGAAGTCTTTGCTTTTCTGTGCTCACTTTATGGTGGGCGTGAAAAAAGATCAGGCCTACTGTTTTCCTCTACTTCAGTGCTTCCTGTGTACCTGGATCATTGGCTCATCTTCCAGACTGGGTTCACATGGCTCTCGCTCGAGGACCCTGAATCTCAGTGACATTTCTACAGGAAAAATGCCTGGGCTGATGGTTCAGGGCTCTCTGTGAGGGACTCATGCTTTCCAAGTCAAGAGGAGCTTTCTCTTTTGTGCTTTGCTACTGATACTCATGAACCAGACTGATTATTATGCATGGAACAGACTGCTATGCAGGGAACCAGGCTCTGAAACCAGAGTTAGTTATGCAGAACTTCTCTCTCTGTGAGTTTGTTCTGGCCCAGGCACATTTGCTGCAGGTGTGGTCTTCTCAGGCCAACCCCATTGGGCGTGATACTCCATTGGGAGTGCACGTGATCACCTGGTCACTGCTGGTTGACTGCGTGGACTCTTGACTTTGCAGAAGCTCTTGTATCCTGATGGGAGAAACTCCCCTTCTTGCTAACATTCTGCTATTTGTTTTCATATTGGAGGGGGTGTCTGTTTGCAATGATTTACCTGGTGATCATACCCCAGGCAGAATCTAATAACAATGAGGCGTGACAGAACACTTAGAATACTTATCTGTGTCAGCTGCTCTCCTCAGCATCTTGTTTGGTTTGGGCCACACACAACTGTGCTCAGGGCTGATTCCTGGCTCTGTGCTCAGGGAATCACTCCTGGTGAGGTCTAGGATTGGGGGGTCCTAGGGGCTGAGAGATAGCACAATGACTATAGTGTGTTTGCCTTGTAACGCAGCCAATCCAGAACAGACTGTTCAAATCCTGGGCATCACCATATGGTCCCCTGTGCCTGAGTGCAGAGCCAGGAGTAACCCCGTGAGCACCACCGATTGTGACCCAAAGCCAAAAAAAAAAAATGGGGTTCTGGAATTGAACCCAAGTTTAGCATATACCTGGGTAAAAGCCTTCCCCGCTATGCTCACTCCCTAGCCCTCTGTGCTCAACATTTTAGGTAGATGATCTAAATTAGAGGGTCCTGTCAGATGATTGCCTTTCTGTAGCCCCTAGGAACTACAGGCAGGGGTCCTCAAACTCAATTTACCGTGGGGGCCGCAGGAGGCAAAGTCGGGGTGATCCTTGAGTACAAAGTCAGTAGTAAGCCTTGAACATCGGGGGGTGTGACCAGACAACTAAAACAAAACAAAACAAAAAAAGATTCCTCTAGGGCTGGGCCACAAAATGTTGTACAGAGGGTTGAGACCCCTGATTACTACAGAACGCCAGACGGTGGTTGGCTACACAGAGGTTCCCATGTTTACACAGAGTAAATCTACTTGCTTCAGCTCATGGCTTCAGGAGCAGAGTTGGGATTTGAGGCGAGTGCGAGACTGGACCTTATGCTTTAGATCACGGTTACTTTTTATCTCTGCTGGGTCTCAAATTGTCCTTAAAAGCAGCATCTAGGGCCAGGACCATGCACAGTGGGGGAGGGTACTTGCTTTGCACGTAGCCGACCTGGGTTTAAATCCCTAAAAACCCACGTGAACCCTGAATGCCACTGGTTGTGGCCCCCCCCCCCATAAAATGTAAAACAAACGGGGCTGAGAGATAGCTTTCGTGCAGAAGGTCGAATCCCGGAGATTCCATATGGTCCCCCGAGCCGTGCCAGGAGCGATTTCTGAGCATAGAGCCAGGAGTGATTCCTCAGTGCTGCCAGAGTGTGACTCAAAACCAAAAATAAATAAATAAATAAAATAAATAAATAAATAAATAAATAAATAAATAAAGTAAACAAACAAAAAACCAAACATCAGTAGTATATTTATTATACTTTAAAGTAGAAAGAACTTGGAAAGCTTTTCTGGCCTGCCCCATAACTCAACCTGCCTGTTTTTGTTGCAGGAGAAGACTTTGTCGGTGGTACAGCAGGAGATCATCATGATGAAAGACTGCAAACAGTGCAACATCGTCGCTACTTTGGAAGCTATCTTAGGTCCGTTGCTTGGTCTCCGATTCAGTCAGCCATGTGAACTAGCCCGCTGCTTTGTCCTGTCTTTTCGGCTACGCTCCTTTCCCTCTGAGGGGGCTTCTGGCTTAAGACCTGTCTGTGGCCTGGGAGCAAGGCGATAGCACAACTGGGAGGGTGCTTGCCTTGCAAGATGCCTGATTTGATCCCAGCGCCGCATAGTGTCCCTTAGACTCCCTGCCAGTAAGCCCTCAACATTTCCAGTTATCCCTCCCACTCACACCGAAGAAGTCCCTGTTTGTGTGAATTCTGTAATGAGCGCTGTCATCTGTGTTTTGTCTGGGGGATGCTGGAGAATTCTGGTGTGACCTGAGAGTGGTTTTGTAACAATGGAGGCACGCAGTTTGCCTGGTTAGAGCGCATGGTTATATAGTTAATGCACATGGTCATAGCTGCTGCACAGGTCTCCTTCAGATGATGTTTGAGCATGAAAGTGTGCCTCACTGTCTTCTCGTTCTAGGAAGAGACATGCTCTGGATCTGCATGGAGTTTTGTGGAGGCGGCTCTCTACAGGATATCTACCATGGTAAGATGAAGAGGAATTAAGTAGAATTCTTTTCTTTTGTTTGTTTTGTGATGGGGGCCACACCCAGTGGTGTTCAGGAGTGACTCCTGGTGGGTGCTGGGGGACCCTAAGGGATTGCACCCGGTCA
The DNA here is from genome assembly GCF_024139225.1 of Suncus etruscus. Lineage (NCBI taxonomy): Eukaryota > Metazoa > Chordata > Mammalia > Eulipotyphla > Soricidae > Suncus > Suncus etruscus. The sequence goes on along the minus strand of NC_064859.1, from coordinate 102,243,085 downwards.
GCCACGTGCAAGGTAAGTGCCTCCCCTTGCGCTGTCGCTCCAGCCTAGTGTCTTAACTCTTGATCCATTGGGGTGTGATCTTCCTCACTCTGGAGGGTGCTGCTGTTCCTTGTTGGTGCTTTGAGGTTCCATCTTTGGGTTCACTTTGACTTTCTACCTGCGGACTTCGACTCTCCCTGTGGTTCTTTCTGTACGGACAGTGATCCGTTGTTAATTTCTCCCATAGTCTCTAATCCTTCCTCTCAGAATTCCAGTCAGAAAGACCATCCTTAGGTCTTCTCCAGCTTCCCAACACTCTGTTTTATTCCTAAATAATAGTCATCTCACTTCTTTTCAGCTGTAATTAGTATGTCTGTCTGTTTTAAATTCTGCAAACATACCTTCTTTGTAGGAACTAAGTTATTGTATTTTAGATCCCATGACCTTTATGTCTTATTCTCATAATTTATATTCCTTCTTTTACATCTTTAGTTTTAAATCATACTTCTTTTTTAGACTTTCTCGGATTGTTTAATGAGTGTCTTATAGATTGGTGTTAGTTGTCTGGCTTTGCCTCTTTTTAGTCACATTAAAAAGGCTGATTTAGTGACGTTAAACACGTTTTCTTGGTTTTTTACTATTGTTTCAACTAACTGATGGAAGTTAAAAAAAAGTGCTGTGCATTTGTATGAGTGATTTATGTTCCTGTTGTTCTGGACTCTGGCTATGTTGAATAGTGCTGCATGCAAGAAAGCATGCAGAAGCCTTTTCTGCGTTGTGTTTTTGAGTGGTCCTTTAGGGTATATTCCCAGGAGCAGGACTTTCGGGTCATATAGAAGCTCGATTTCTAGTTTCCAAGCCTGGACCAATGTTGTGTTTCCCAAAAGGCCTGGACCACTGGGACATTCCTCAGCATGTGAGTTGATGCCCCTTTCTCCTCTGCATCAAAGCCAACACTGGTTGTTTTTGTTCATTGTGATGAGTGCTGTCTAGTGGTAAGGTGGTATCATCATTGTCCCTTGATGGGCATTTCTCTGGTGAATTATTGCGATTATGGGATATTTTCATGTTGCTTTGAGAAGAGTCTGTTCATCTCTTCCTCACCCGCCACACCTTGTTTTGCTTATTTTGTGGACCACAGCTATTGATAGTCAAGGGGTATACTCCTGGCTCTGCACCCAGTAATTACTTCCCCTGGGTTCTGTGGCATAGCATATGGGATGCTGGGGATTCGACACCCAGCAGACCATGTGCCTTACCTGCTGTACCATCACTCTGGCCCACTCTACTCTTCTTTTTATTTTTGATTTTGTTTTCGTTTTGGGGCCTCAATCAGCAATGTCAGGGATTATTCCCAGCTCTGTGCTCAAGAATGTCTTCTATAGGGATTGAACCTGGGTCTGCTGCACTCAAACCTCCCTGCTCTACTATCTACTATCTACTATCTCCTTTTCTTGTAAAGTTCTGTCAGTGCTTCATAAATCTTGGCCATTAATCCTCTATTGGGAGACTGGTGGACAAATAATTTCTATCTATGGCCTGTCTTTATGTCTTGCTCATTGTTTCCTTTGAAGTACACAAGTTTCTTAATTTAATGTCCCATTTTGTGTGTTTACTCCCACTTGCTTGGCCAATGTCATTTTTATCTTTAAAATACCTATCCTTTGAGTACCATGGAGATTCTGCTTCTGTGTACCTTACGGATTCAGGCCTGATATCAAGGTCTTCAATCGAACATCTTTTTGTTTGTTTGGTTGGTTGGTTGGTTTTTGGGCCACACCCGTTTGACGCTGAGGGGTTACTCCTGGCTATGTGCTCAGAAATCGCCCTGGCTTGGGGGGACCATATGGAACTCGGGGGATCGAACTGCGATCCGTCCTACGCTAGAGCTTGCAAGGCAGACGCACCTTACCTCTAGCGCCACCTTCCCAGCCCCATTCAATCCATCTTGATTGGACTTCTATGCCTGGTGTCAAGAAGAGGTTTATTGGGGGTAGGAGGGCTGTAGCTGACCACTTTCCCCAACACAGTCTGGAAGAGGCTTTCCATGTTCTTCACCTTTATGGAAGATTAACTGATCATAGTCCTGAGGGTCTGTCTCTGGATTTTCAGTCCTGTCCCATTGATTGGAGGGTCTGTCTTTATTTACTACTGCTGCCTTAATTACTACTGTTTTTAATCACTACTGTTCAAAACAGCACCATGCTGTTTTAATTACTACAGCTTTGTAGTACAGTTTGAAGTTGGGGGAAGTGATGCCTCCCACCTTCTTTTTCCCAAGGATTGCTTTAGCTGTTGGTTTGGGGCGGGCAGAAGTGTTTTTCTGTTTCTTTGAAAAATATGATGGATATCATTATAAGGATGGTATTGAATCTGAATCATGGTTTGGGAAATTATTGCCGCTTTGATGATGCTAGTCTTCCCAACCCATGAGAGTGAAAATGGAATGTTTCCGTTTCCTCGTGTTTTTTATTTCCTGAAGTAGCGATTTATAGTTTTCTCTGTATGGCCTTTCACCCATTAAGTTAATTCCTAGGTGTTGATTTTCTGGGCCCAGTTTTGGCCTGGGTCATCCTTCAGAGGTGACAGCGGTGCTGAAGTTCCATGGCTCTTGTGTTCTCAGTGTCCTCCTTGAAAGCCATTATTAGATGCTTCAAGTGTTTTGCTTGTACCTCATGAGGTGCATATCTGTTTAGGAATCTGATTTCTTTCTGATGCCTTTACGAAGTGACTCTCTTTGCCTCTTATGACCTTTCTGAGCCTGAGATCTGTGTCGCAAATAGTATGCTCACTCTGGTCTTTTTGAGGAAATTGATTGCTTGAAGAATTGTCTTCCAACCTTTGACTTTGAATCTGTGTTTGTTCTATTTAAATGTTCTCTTGTAGCAGAAGAATGTTGGATTCAGTTTTCTAGTTTTTTTGTTTGAGTGGGTTTTTTTGTGGGGGTGGGGGTCACACCCGGCATGCTCAGGAGTTACTCCTGGCTCTACGCTCAGAAATTGCTCCTGGCAGGCTCGGGGGACCATATGGGATGCCGGGATTTGAACCACTGTCCTTCTGCATGCAAGGCAAATGTATACCTCCATGCTATCTCTCCGGCCCCGTGAATTCAGTTTTCTAGTCCATTTTGCCACTCTTGTCTCATAAATAGCGAATTTCAAAAACTATTTTTTAAACTTGATTGATTGATTGATTGATTGATTAACCCAGCGGTGCTCAGGAGCTACTCCTAGTTCTGCATTCAGAAATTGCCCCTGGCAGGCTGGGGGACCATATGGGTTGGCTGGGAATCGAGCCAGGTCCCTCCTAAATCAGCCCCATGCAAGGTAAATGCCCTACCACTGTGCGATTTCTCTGGCCCCAAATTTAGAAAGCTTTTTTTTTTTTTTTTTTTTGCTTTTGGACCACTCGATGGTATTCAGGAGTTACTACTGGCTCTGCTTTCAGGAGTTACTCCTGACAGACTTGGGGGACCATATAGGATCCCGGGACTGAACCCAGGTCTGACGCATGCAAGGCAAGCACCCTACAAGCTGTGCTATCACCCCAGCCTCTATAATTGTGTATTTAGACCATTGCTATCATTGTGGAGTTTTGTGCCATCTCTCTGGAGAAGTTTGATGTGTTTGTGATGTTTGTCTGCATCAAAGTAGCCCTTTAGTCTTATAAAGTTAATTTTGAGCCTATGAAGTTACTGAGCCGTTAGTTATCTGTGAACTTGTTATCACTCCTTCATATCTGAGTGAGTCTGTATTCTTGGTGAGGCATTCATTTCATTGAGGGCTTTTTTTTTTTTACTATATAGCTCCATTATAGTGATGGCTAGGGCAAGAGAAGGTCTCTGACACTTGGAGCTTTGACACTTACTGAAAAATATGCTTTGCTTGATTAGTTTTGTTAATACTGACCCTCTCTTACAGTAACGGGACCCCTTTCAGAAATGCAGATTGCCTATGTGAGCCGGGAAACTCTACAGGTAAATCCAGCATGAATCAAAAATAATGTTGTGTGTTAACCTGCTCAGTGAGAACTAAATATTCTATCTCATGTGTATAATAAATTCAAATTATATCTGCAATATAATCACAACTTCAGTGCTATAATAAGATCTACTAAAATATAAGCACTGTGGATTTACTTTATACTTTATTTTTAATTGTATATGCTTATATTCTTCTTCATACCAAAGAAGTGCTTGAAAAATGATTGGCACAGTTGTGGAAATTGAGACTCACTTTGGTATGAATCGGACATATTCTTTAAAAATTATTTTGATGCATCTGTAAGAATTTCTGGAAATTCTTCATCTTAATAAACTAGTGCTTGTAACTGAATTTGTGTTTTTGGTTTCTTGTAAACATAATTTCCTAAAGATGGCTTTTTAGGTTAATAAGATAACAGAGCAGGTGTGACCTTAAGTTTCAGAGTGTACTTTCTAGTAAAATATCTAATTTTTCTGGTTTTGAACTTCCAGGGATTATACTACCTTCACAGTAAAGGAAAGATGCACAGAGACATAAAGGTACAAATCACCTATTTCGTCTTACTCGCCCTCTCTGCATTTAAGCACATTGAACAATCTGTTGAGAAATTATCTTGGTTAATATAGATGATGAGCTTATTATCTGAAACCTGTTATTGTAATAAAGTTGAGTGAGATTCTTAAGGCTTTCATTAATTTTTTTAAATACTGATGATCTTAAGATCAAATTAGCATCCATTAAATCTGTAAAATTTATTCTTTAAAGTGTAGGTAGAGCGAGACAGTTCAGTGGGCTGACTGCAGGCTCGGCAGGCAGGAGGCCTACGTTCGATGCCCTGTACCTCAGGATCCCAGAGCGTTCCAAGAGAGACTCCCAAGCCGAGCTGCGAGTAGCCCCTCAGCTACTAGGGGTGGCCCCAAAATAAAAAACAGTGTTCCGTCGTGGATAAACGTTACCTAACTACTTTAGATTTGTTGTTATATATTTGTAAAAGGCAAGTTAAGTCCGGTTTTGAACGAAGTCACCATTTTTAGGAAGTTCAGTGCTCTGTGGTGTAGGTAGTAAACTTGGAGTTGAGGAGCTGCCCCTGTATCGAAGGGGGTTCAGGAGCCACCAGGCCAAGGGCAGCCTTAGCTGCTGCAGACAGCTCCACGCAGGCTCACTGCTGGCCAACCAGGCGCTGCCTCAGGCTTCCTTCCTTAGCTACAACGATGTTGCAGGCTCCCACTGTAGATGCATTCTTCTGTCACTTCTCTCTCCTTTGCTCTTCTGCCTCGTTCATCTTCCCTTCTGCTTCGACGCCTCCCCCGCCTCTTATTTGCTGGTACTTTCTCAAGCCTCAGAGATTCTCTGGGCCCTGCACTCTGATCAGAGGCCTGGCTCCTTTGTCAGAGACACTCTGGTGTATGGCTTGTTTCTTCCATGTGTCCGGGGAATGTCAGCGGCTCTCCCATCCCTGCTAGAAGTGTTTTCCATAAATGAAGTCAAAGGCATATGACAGGGGTCTCAAACTCGTGGCCCACGGGACTGTTTGCGGCCCTCCATACAACATTTTGTGGCCCACGGCAGGCCTTCAAATATCGCAGTATTCGCAATTATTTGCTTACCAAATAATCGCAATAAAAATCACATTAGTAAGAAAAAAACGCATTAAACTTTCGCATACCCCGAGCAGTTCCATTCGGGGTATGCAAATGTTTAATGCGATTTTTTTGCGATTTTTTTTTCTTACTAATGCGATTTTTTTATTGCGAATATTCGGTAAGCGAAATCCCTTATGCGGCCCTGCCTCACCCCGACTTTGCCTCCTGCGGCCCCCAGGTAAATTGAGTTTGAGACCCCTGCCATATGAGCTTTGGCATTGGAAGACAGATGAGGCTGTCAGATGCTGAGTGCGCCAGGAAAGGGCCGGCTGTGGGCACCTGCCTGATGTGGAAGATTGGACGGACCTGCCAGCATCGCAGAGATGAGGCTGGGGATCAGGGTGGGTCATTGTCAGGAGCTTCACACTCTCCCTTAGCTCCCACACAAGGGGCCAGCAGGGTGCTGGGTGCCCCGTTCTGGTGTTAGAAATCGGGCACAATTAGGTAGGTGAGGCCTTTGCCCCTGTTTCCACTCTGGGCTGAGTCCTGCTTGCCTGCCTCCCTCCCTGTCTTAAATGTCTCCATGCAGCTGGCGTGACAGCCCAACCTGGCTGTAACGTTGTTAACTTGTAGCTGCCGGCGACTCAGTCACTGCAGTGTGGAGTCAGGTGCGGCCTTGGTGCTGGTGCCCATCCTGCTTCCCTCCACTGCATCCACTCGTCTCCCTGTGCTTCCTGTTCTGGCCACTCAACCTGCTGTTTGGAACGTGTCGAGCTCCTCTGAGTCTGCTCTGCCCTCTCTTTGGAATGTTCTTCTGGATGTTACCCTGGCTCTTCCCACTCACATTGTGAGAGCTCCACTCACACACCAGTGCCTTTGCCTCCCCTCTGCTCGTCTGAGAGCGCTTGGCCTCTGCAGGCTTTGAGTCTCTGCTGGTTCCTTCCTCTGTGTATGTTTATCTGGTTGTAGATTTTCTCCTTGTCCCACTTGAATGCAGTAGTCTCCCCTGCAGGGTGAGAGGTGAGGGAGTCCAAAGGGAAGGAAAGGGAAAGATGGGGGATAGGAAGGTCGAGGGCAGGGGGAAAGGACAGAGGAGGAGAGGAGAGAGAAGGTCGGGATATGCTGCTGGTACTCTCAGCTGGGGTGTGGGAACACGCCCGGGGAGCTGGTGGGAGCCAGACTGAGGACTGAGACTTGATTCACCGCATGGAGCTCACAGCCCTGCTCTCCCTGCTCTTCCCCGTCCAGTTCCCATTTTCTCTCCTCCCCTATTATTCCAGGGGCCGGCAGTGGTCGTGTGGATCGCAGTTACCTTGTGGCTTTTCTCCCTGTGCCACGGTTGGTTTCTGGAGGTTCCCCATCCATGCCCACGCTTTTGATTCCATGTTTGATGGCAGCCAGATCAGAGGCCGTTACCTTGCTCATTTAAAAGTTGCAAAACTAAAGTGCTTGACTTTGGCGGCAGGTGTACTAGGATCGACACCGAGATTATCCGGCCCCTGCACAAAGCTGATGCACAAGTCCAGGAAGCGTCATCTTTATGTAAAAAACTTAAAACCAAGTTGTAGAAGATGGGAGCAGAAGGCTGCGGTAGCTTTGGGAGACCGTGTTTCTGCCTTGTCCAGCGACAGGGGTTTGTGTATAAACAGAGCTTCCTGGGCAGAGAAGTGGCTAGAAAGCCCCTCAGCCCTGGGAAGGGCCTTCCCAGTGGGGTCTGAACTGAATGGCTGTGAGCTCAGCACGGCCTATGGAAGTCAAATGGGCCAGCTGGCCTTGTGCTGGCCTTGACCCCAGCACAGCTCCGACAATGAGGATGGGAAGTAGCGGCCAGAGTCAGTAATTGAGTGAAGGCCAGAGGGCGTCGAGGGGGCATGCTGGCCACGGGAACAGGCAGAGATCTGTCTATCAAGGTGATACTCATATTACTCCGATAGCAGCCAGGCTCAGCAGAGAGCACTGTGAGGTGGAGTCTCGAGAGGACACAGAAATTGTCCTTTGAGCAGAGCGGTTCAGCATTTCAACTGGGCTACTTTTGAATTTAAGGATTCCTAGTTCTCAGGCTGCCAGTTGTAACTTTGAATTCATGTCCTTATGTTATGTGCTGCTTGTGTTTAATATGATGTCTCCGGCTTTACTGAAACTATTCTCCCTTTGAAGGGCGCTAACATTCTATTGACGGATAACGGTCATGTGAAATTGGGTGAGTACAGTACCTCTTGGCATTTGCTTGGCCTTATTTAGTTCAGTAAGTTTCTGTCCCCCTCCCTGCAGTCTCTTGGGGAGGGCAGGGGGCTGGGATTTCTGCTTCCTCTCCTCCCACCGATGGGTCCTTCCAGGGGTTGAGGCAGGGAGATCAGACCCTCGGGGTTTCTTTCACCTTAACCCCAGGAATGTGATTTCATATTAGAAATCTTTACAGAATTACCTTGGAACTAGAAAACAAGCTCAAACAACAAAAGCCCAAAAAATAAAAGAGCACTTGGCCTCAATTCTTTGAATTGCAAATATATACATAATATCGTATATACATTTATAGGGTTTGGGGCCACACTTGGTTGCACTTAGGTTACTTCTGGCTTTGAGCCAGAAATCACTCCTGGTAAGCTCAGGGGACCATCGGGGATGCCAGGGATCAAACCTGGGTCAGCTGCATGCAAGGCAAATACTTTACCCACTATGCAATCACTCTAGTCTCCAAAGTACTTTTTTTTTTTGGTCACACCCGGCAGTGCTCAGTGGTTCCTCCTGGCTCTACGCTCAGAAATCACTCCTGGCAGGCTCGGGGGACCATATGGGATGCCGGGATTCGAACCACCTTCCTTCTGCATGCAAGGCAAATGCCCTGCTATTTCTCCGGCCTCCCAACATACATTTTTTAAATTAAAAAAAGTCATCAGAAGTGAGCACAAGTCCAGGAGTAAGCCCTGAGCATGACTAGGTTTGGCCCAGCAACCACCCTCCATTTTCAAAAGAATCCTGGGACAGAAATAGAACTCAACGACTTTGCATGTGCAAGACCTGGGAGTGGGCACTCGAATCACGTGCGCTCCCCCTGACCCCCAGTGACCACCCAGCACCACTGGCTGTGAATCACAACACAGCAGAGTTCATGGGGCTGGAGAGAGAACCAGTGTGTACACTGCTTTGCACACACACAGCTAACCTAGATTCGGTCCCCAGTTCCTTAGATGGTCCCCCAAATACCTCCAGGAGTAAGCCCTGAGCACTCTCAGGTGTAGCCAAAAAGTAACTAAGATCAAGGTCATTGCAGTATGAGAATAATAGTCAAAGACAATAGAAATGAAGACCAGGAAGTCTGTCACAACGGGGAGAGTGGTCAGGGCAGAGGTGAGACCATAGTGATAATGAGTGGTGCTAAAAGGAGGTAAAGTGATGGATAAGCACAATACCCCTTCGGGTCACTTTTTTTCAAAGGGAAAAGAAGTGTCTGCTGTAGAGGCGGGGGTGGGGGGCTGGAGACAGACTCAGAAGGGAAACCGAGGACCTTGGTAGAGGGAAATGAACACGAGCGAAAGCATGGGCCCTCCTGACTCAGTTATGGACAACTTGGTAACATTGTATATCACAGTGATTCAATTAGTGATAAGAATAAATGTTAATGTCTTTTAAATAAATAAAAGCTCAGGACCTAAATAAATGTGTTTGAAGGTTAAGGCTATTTCCCTAAGCTGAAGAAACATATACGGGGGCAGTGCGCTAAAGGTAAGGTGCCTGCCTTGCCTGCGCTAGCCTTGGACGGACCGCGGTTCGATCCCCCGGTGTCCCATATGGTCCCCCAAGCCAGGAGCAACTTCTGAGCACATAGCCAGGAGTAACCCCTGAGCGTTACCGGGTGTGGCCCAAAAACCAAAAAAAAAAAAAAAAAGAAACATATACAAGTAGTTTGATTTTAAAATTTTAACTAGTATTAAATAAGACCTTTAGTAAATAGTAGGAAATAGTTGTTTTAGACTCTATAAGACAAGTCAAAATTAAAAGCATATTGACCTTACAAAAAAGTGAAGATTTAAACTATGTGCCTAGCAGGGCTGGAGCGATAGCACAGTGGGAGGACACACACACACACACACACACACACACACACACACACACACACGAGGTGAACAGGTCTGCCACGCTCAAGCCACCCTCAGTGTGGAGTGAGTAGACCCATCCCTAGCAAACTCTCCAGGGCTCCCCCTGCATCTCACCCCAAGATTGCCCCAAGACTGTACCTCTGGAGCCCAGCAAGCCCCACAGGTTCTAGCAAACCCAGGTCTCCTTGGCTTCTCCCACTCAGCCAAATTGTTTGATCCTGTTGTTTGATTATCACGGAATTTTAGGAGATTTATTTGGTGATGCTAATACGCAGTGATATTTTAATGCTAGTTTGTCAAAATTTTGAGGAAAAAAAAGTGATTTTGAGAATATCGCATAATTCTGTAAAATTAGCTCAATAAAAATAATATCAGTTTCTTCTTGCGTGTTGTCTTTGTCTTACTTCCTGCCAGTTCGTTCTCTTTTCTAAGTGTTTCTTGTTTCTTTAATAGCTGATTTTGGAGTATCTGCGCAGATCACAGCCACCATTGCCAAACGGAAGTCTTTCATTGGCACGCCATATTGGTAATTGTATTTAAGCGCGAGTTTTACTTATGGTCCCCTGTTGCTACTGAGTATCTCGCATTTATAAAGAAAGAGTTGATGGGTCCCAAGGGTTTGGTCTAGACATTTGCAATTTTTGATGGGGGAACTGGTGCAGAACCCCATGAACACCTGCCTGGGTGGTGGATGGGTTTCTCTCAGACTGGCCGCTCTGGACTTCAGTCAATCAGATCATCTTTCGGTCCTAGCCTTCGTGTTCTTGTCTGTCTTCCTTTGCTGAATTTTTTTCTTGCTCGTGAACCTTCTTTTCGTCTGCCTTTTAGACTCGTGCGTGTGTTCTCTCAATGACCGCCGCTCCTCTCCTGGGTTCCATGATCCAGTCACTGAGCTGGCTCAGCTGTGCGCCTCAGAGGGGATGGGGTGTGTGTGTGTGTGTGTGTGTGTGTGTGTGTGTGTGTGTGTGTGTGTGTGTGTGAGAGAGAGAGAGAGAGAGAGAGAGAGAGAGAGAGAGAGAGAGAGAGATGGCTCAGCTGTATACTTCAGAAGGGGGGTGTGTGTGTCCGTCCATCCATCTGTCCTCTGTCATGACCTTCTATTTCTCCTGCCCAATGCCTCTAGCATGACCCGAGGATGGGACATGTCCCTGTAGATTGGAGGCTCAGTGGGCACTTTTCTCCCTTGTCCAACTAGCACAGACCTTTCCCACCTCAATTTCAGGTGGTGGGTCCAGAAGGAAACCTCACATCAGTGCTATGGGTAGGGTAGCCTGTTCCAGCCTAGCTGGACTACATGTCCATTGCTTTGCCAGTCTTGGAGCTGGCACTGCCTTTCCTCTCCATCTGCCCTGTCACAAGAGCAGGGCTGGAGTCAACACGTGACTAACTTCAGCCTCGTCTCTGAGGAGTCCCCGCAGCCTGTCTCCTATAGTCTGGGCACCGCTCCTGGGTTGGAGCAGCATGTCCCCCTCAGGAGCAAAGATTCCTCCTCTGCCTGGTGTGTGTGCTTCTCGACCCTGAGCACTCTAGCTCCTAGGGCACCTTCCTCTTTGCCTTAACGTTGACTACCTTTCTGGAATGCTTGAGTGACGTGCAGCAACAGGGCTGGAATGGAGCCGGTGCCTGGACACATCCAGTTGACTGGTGGCGTATTGAGTGGTCACCTCACAGCCGGCTGGGCCCTCGATGGTCCTTAGGCAACAGAGAGGCTTCCGAGCAGCACAGCTGGGCAGTCAGTTGCCAGCGTCAGTTCTTTAGGTCGTGCTCTGTGGACCTTAGAGGGGTTCCGTGCCCCCCCCCACTTCATGAAGTCATCCCAGGAAGGCACCCATTTTTGTGAACTGATCTGAGAATGGGACAAGCCGAGCTAGGGCATCCCAGTATTTTATCCCAGCACATGCCCTGGAGGCACAAGGACCAAGCAAGGATCACTGGGAGGGAGATGGATAACCCTCCCCAAAAAAAAGACTTGAACGCTATCTCAATATTTAGGATTATTTAGAATCTGGGAAAAAAATTATGTGTTTTTGGGTCACACCAGCAGCGCTCAGGGTTTATTCCTGGCTCTGTGCTCAGAAATTGCCCCTGGCTGGCTTGCGGGACCATATGAGATGTCGGGATTCAAACCATAATCCATCCTGAATCGGCTGCTTGCAAGGCAAATGCTCTACCACTGTGCTATCTCTCCGGCCCCTCAAATATGAAATTTTTCTATGTAAAAAGCCCTACCTTCAGGTCTGTCCAGCATAACTATGGCTGAAGAGTTATGAAATTTATTTTTCTCTGAATAACCACATTCTCAGAGGGTAGATTCATTTTTAACTCTTTTACTGTTACAATAAAATTTTAAAAACCAATTCTGAGGATGGGATGATTTGTAACAGATGAACTCAGGAGCCTGTGAGCAGTTGGGCCCCACAGAACAGTGGGACCACCGTGTCTGGGAGGAGTGTGGTCAACGTTGATGCACAGGACACAGGACCAGCCACCCTGTTGGGCATGAGGCCTCCAGTGAAGAAGGGGTGTGGGCAGGAGAGTAGCCGTAAGGACCGAGGCCCGAATTGAGCCCCCTTTTCCTGGGTCAAGAGGCGGGAGGATTCACAAAGGGTTTTCTTTTTGGAAATGCTCCTCAGGATGGCACCAGAAGTTGCAGCCGTTGAGAGGAAAGGGGGGTACAACCAGCTCTGTGACCTATGGGCCGTGGGGATCACCGCCATCGAGCTGGCTGAGCTGCAGCCTCCCATGTTTGACCTGCACCCAATGAGGTCAGTGCATATGGCGGGCCTCCCCATGATATCCCGTGACATCACGGGTGATGGGTTAGGGTTTCCAGGTTGCAGCCAAGAGAAAACAATTTAAATGCTGTCAATGACTTGGTTTTTCAGAGCTTTGTTTCTGATGACGAAAAGCAATTTTCAGCCACCCAAACTAAAAGACAAACTGAAGTGGTAAGTATGTTTGGCTGCTTCTATGGTCATGAGCAGGAAAGGAAAGAAGTTGAAATTTTTTAAAGTCTTAATTTTTCTCGATCTTTTAGGTCAAATAATTTCCATCATTTTGTGAAAATGGCCCTCACCAAAAATCCCAAAAAACGGCCTAATGCTGAGAAGTTGCTACAGGTATTGTTTGTACCCTGAGATCCTGTCCTTTTCATAAGGCCAAGAAGGGCATCCTGACCAGGTCACTAATTCTGTGTCTCCTCTGTTACCTTCTAGCACCCCTTCGTCACCCAGCATCTGACCAGGTCTCTGGCGATTGAGCTGTTGGATAAAGTCAGCAATCCAGACCATTCCACTTACCATGACTTTGATGATGACGACCCTGAGGTAGGACCTGTGTCCTTACCCATCTGCGGGTGGAAAGTGGGTCTGGATTTTCTTTGTCCGCTCTTGCTGTTTGTGCAGCATGAAGTAAAGTGTTCTTTTCATATTGGTGGGTCTGAGCATGTTCGTCAAAAGCCCCATCATTTCTTTCCAGCCCCTTGTTGCTGTCCCACATAGAATCCATTCAACAAGCCGAAACGTGAGGGAAGAAAAGACCCGCTCGGAGATCAACTGTAAGTGCGAACGCTACTGGCTTCCCGACTTAACAGTAAGGGGTGGTTTCAGGCCGGAACGCCATGAGACGGGCTGGCTTGACTTTTCATCCAAATGATGTTTCTACTGAGCCCTGTTTAGAAGTAGTCTGATTCAGGAAGAATTTCGCTTCTGTTTTTTTTTTGGGCCACACCTGATGATACTCAGGGATCACTCCTGGCAGGCTTAGGGAGCCACATGAGTGCCAGGGACCAAATCTGGGTGTGCCATGTGCCAGGCAAGTGCCCTCCCAACTGGACTATCTCTAGTCCTGAGAATGTCACTTTTCTAAAACTTTATTTTAGCCCTACGGGGATTTTGTTATAAGAGGGCATGGTGGGGCCGGAGAGATAGCATGGAGGTAAAGCGTTTGCCTTTCATGCAGGAGGTCATCGGTTCGAATCCCGGCGTCCCATATGGTCCCCCGTGCCTGCCAGGAGCAATTTCTGAGCCTGGAGCCAGGAATAACCCCTGAGCACTGCCTGGTGTGACCCAAAAACCAAAAAAAAAAAAAAAAGAGGGCATGGTGTGTATGTGGCTGCTCCTTGGGAAAAGACATCAAGCGTTGAGACAAGCAGAATAGTGTGCCTCCCCTGCAGGGCTGGCTTCCCTCACACTGTGGTCCTGCAGTGGCACAGAGAGTCTCGCCTCTGACAGGGTCATAAGTCCTGTTGTATAGATGCCAGTTGGCTCCACCCAGGGCACCGCCTCATCTTCGACCCCAGTCCACCGGGTGTGACCCGAACCAAAAACGTTAATCTATTTAATTTTATCTGGTCACAAAGAAGTGAAAGGTTAGAACCTAATTGGAATAATACTCATAATTCTGCTACACTTTTTTTTTACTACAAATAAAACCTAGAATTAATAGCTTTAGCTTTTTAACAGCTCTTTATAGGCTCTATACAGCAAATATTTTTTTATTGAAATCTTTGCATTGAGCCCAGCATCTGTGATAGAGCATAAATGTGTTTTGCTGTGGACTAATTGTGAAAATTTTTACATCATGAGAAACCTAGAGAAAGACAGTGACTTGATTTTCTTTTTAAGTTGGCCAAGTGAAATTCGACCCACCCTTGAGGAAAGAAACGGAACCACATCATGAACTTGTAAGTACCATTTTCTAGAATGTCAACTGAAATAAATGTTCTGCCTGGTCTTTGTGATGTTTTGGTACTGATGGAAAAAGCTATTTACTCAAATTTTCAGAAGTGTTGCGGAAATAGGTAAGTAATACAAAATCAGAATAAATAAATCTGTGTTGCTGAGATTGGGTGTTTTCCAAAAAATGTACAAGAAACTTTCTAGTCATGCTTTTTTTTTTAAGTTTTTTTTTTTTAAATGAAGCAAGGCCTTCTCCCCCCCCCCCACCCCCACTTTTATTGAAACTGTAAGATGCAAGAGGAGAGAGAAGGACAGGTTCAAGAGAGAACTTCTCCAAAGGTATAAACATGGGCAAAGAACCAGACAAGCAAGGAGAACACAGGCTTGGAGAGGCCTAGTCCTGTCATTCTTTGACACGAACATAAATGTTTTTTACAATAGCTCTTTGTTTATTTCTCATTTTGATCTTTCACTTTTTGAGAGACTTCTTTATATACTAGGATATACACCAAGATTTTTAACTAGAATGATCAAAAGTACCTCTTTTCACCTTGAGGAATCTAAGGCTAGTTCTAAAGTAAAACTGCTCAGATGCCAGCCCTCAGGTGAGAGAAGGCAACGTGGACATCAGCGTTGTCACCCCTTGCCAATTGTAGGGACGTTCTTTTCCATGCTTCCTGTGCTCCTTCATGCGGAGTGCTCAGTAATCTTGGAAGCAAGTGCTTTGCAAATGTTCGAGACCTTAATCTATGAATGTGACATTTCAAACCAAATTAATCCTGATGAAATTATCATGGGTTTTGGGGTTTTTCCCCTTTTCTATTAAAGGGTGAAGAAGGAGAAAGTAGTAAATATTAAAATGGGGGCTTTCTCTTTGACCCACTACAAAGGGAGTCTTGGGCCCTAATGTATAAAGTTAATTTAGTTCGGAATGCCAGGTGGAGGGAAGGATTGTTTTAGAACTCTCAGAATGGGGGCTGGAGCAATAGCACAGCTGTAGGGCTTTTGCCTTACATGCAGCTGACCCAGGACAGACCTGGGTTTGATCCCCAGCATCCCAGATGGTCCCCCAAGCCAGGAGCTATTTCTGAGCGCATAGCCAGGAGTAACCCCTGATTGTCACCAGGTGTGATCAAAAAAAAAAAAAACACCTCTCAGAATGATAACATTCAAGCCTGGGTTTAGGAGGAGGAGGGGGTGGGCTCAGCAGCAGTAGTCTTATAAATGCTCTCTGTGTTTTGCTAAGGAAGTTGTGTTTATTATCTGGCTGTGAATTGCCCATTGCATGAGTTTTATGAGCTGCTCTGCTATAAGCAACCGCCTTACACATGGAAGATGTTGCAATGTTGCTTTTTTAGAAGCTCCTGAGAAAGGGGGCCTTGTCTCTGCCTTAATGAAACCATGTTGGCAGGATTTATCTCCCCATCCCACCCCACCCCCGTGAGTCTTTGGCTTTTCGTCTTGAGTGTCAATAACTTGGCTTTCTTGGTCTCACTAAACAGCCCAGCAGTGATGGTTTTTTGGACAGTTCAGAAGAGATATACTACACTGCAAGATCTAATCTGGTATTTCTCATCTTCTCGTTTTCTTTATCAGCCTTGTTTTTATTTAGCCGTAATTACTTGACGTTTTTGAATCAGACATTTGGTCCAATTTTTAACATGGATTTGTACGGTTCTGCCAGACATAGAGCAGGCTTTCGAATGCTCAGTCACTGCAGTTTTAATATAACGTCTCTGCTCAAATGCATTCCATTGTTATTATGAGAAGTTTCTCTTTTTTTATGGAAAGCTTTAATTTTCACATGCATAGAACAAGTCAGTCAATTGCACTGCTCTGTAAAAATGTCCATTTTTAACAGTGTGTCTTGTTTCAGTGCTAACCAGAAAATATGTCAAGGGCAGAATCTTTCATGCATACAGACAAACCTACTCTCTATTTACATATGACTAAAAATGATTTGTCCCAAATGAAAATGCCAGCCTAGTCTTCTGTGAGTTGCCTTGAGCCGAAGTGGCCATGAAAGAGCCTCTGAAAAGTGAGGCGAGAGTTTCCTGGAAGTTCCCTACCCGCCATCAACTCCGCTTCCTACTCGCCTGGCTGCCTCCTCGTCTGCTCCTGCATTCTGCTTCTCTGCCTTTACAAGGAGAATTGTCTCCTTTTTTTCCCCATTCCTGTCTGTCTTAACAACTATTTGTTTCAATTCTGACTGCTTTAAATGTTTTAAATCAATTCTCACACTTACAACATTTCTACAACCTAAAAGCATTGGACTGTATTTCTTAACAGGAAGTCTTGATAGGGAGGAAATACTCTCGCATATAAAAAACTCTTGGCCCGGCAGAAAGCACGTGGAGTGGTTGCCAGCATATCTCCATGTGTGGTAGTTGATGGGGTGAAGCTGCTCTCTCTTTCTCGGAGAATCAGAAAAACCATGAGGGCCTGTCAGGCTGAACTGTAAAGGCTTGGGCTGAGCTAACATTGCGGGAGCTGTGGGCAACTCCGGAGCCCAGGTAGGGCAGGGCAGGGTTGCCTACACTTGATGTCATTGGCACAGACCACAGTGCAGAGAGATAGTAGTTGGCACCCGAAATTAGCGCACAGTCTGGGGCGAGGGGTGAGCTCACAGGAAGCAGCAGGGAGCTGACATTGCAGGTGTGGTGCAGGAATTGGCCCACAAGGTCTGAGGAGGGAGGTACAGAAACAGGCACGGGACAGTGCAGATGCCCACTGGGGTGGAGAGAGCTGGGAAGGAAGGAAGGGAGGGAGGGAGAGAGGGAGGGAGGGAGGGAGGGAGGGAGGGAGGGAGCGAGCGAGCGAGCGAGCGAGCTCACCAAAAGAGAACCAGGAGCAGAGCAGACTGATGTGCCAGTGGATCTTCGTAGATAAACAAAAAATTATGCTCTGTACCTATTGGTACCTAAAGAAAGTAGCTGAGCGAAGTTAAACATGATTAAATACATGAAATGAGTCCAGTTAAATTAATTTTATCAAAGGGATAGTAAATGCCAGTTTTATTTCAAATCTGTTAAGCTTGAAAAGTATACATGTCCATATTGATAGAGCAGGAACAATAGTACAGTGGATAGAACGATTGTCTTATGTAAGGCCAACCTGATTCCATCCCTGGATTCCATAGGGTCCCTGAGCCCAACAGGAGTGGTTTTTGAGCACAGAGCCAGTAGTAACCCCTGAGCACTGCAGGGTGGGTTGGGTGGGTGAGGAAATAGGAAAGAAAAATGTGTCTTTTGATCACCTTTTTATATATATACATATATGTTTGAGAAACACATTTCTGGGGAGGACTGCTTAATTGTACATAATAGGTATTTTCCAGAATATCAGAGTGACCTGTTGATACCCATTTCCAAGCTCCCCACACAAAAATTACTTCATCTGTTTGAGGTGACTCAAGTCTTATGCCTTTATTGATCACACTATTGACTGATCAGCAACTCTTCTGGCCCCTGACCCCACTTTTCTGACTTGAGGAAATCCTCGTACTGTCCAGGAGTCCGTCGCTTTTAACATCTATAAATGACTACACATTATAAATTCCTTAGGACCCTGTTCAAACCATAAATCCTCTTTTTCTAATGAGACAATTATTGTCTTAAAATTTTTGTGGCTCAATTTTGGTTTCAGTTCCTTCTGTGTTTTTATAACCTCGACTTGATTCTGTCCTCTTCCTGCTGCTTTTCTCAGCCAGTGTCGAGTGATGACCTCCCTGGGGGTTGGCAAAACTCTTGATGCTCTCGGTCATTGATTCTTCTTTTCCCATGACCTCTTTCTGGTATTTGCTCTCATCCGGTGTTTTCCTGGCACGCTGTTTCCTCCTGGTTCCCTCTGAGGCTGAAAACTAGTTGAGTCTTCAGTGAAGCCAGCCGCAAGGCTAGAATTTTGTGATACCAGGTCTTTGAATTGGCCTCAAGTGACCATCTTATACACTTTGCTTGAGCATTTAGGTTCAGTGTTCACTAAACTTGTTGCTTGTGGTCAGCCCAGCCTGACCTTTTTTTTTTTTTGTGTGTATATATAAACACTGTCATTTCCTTAATAATTGATGCCTGATTCTTGCAGCTAAGTGTTTTATGTCTGTCCTGGGCATGTTTACATGGATTTATTCAGTGGATACCATATTGTAGGGCTCTTTTTGGATTTTTCTTGAGTCATTTTGGTGACTTTTTATAAATCACAGAATAGCTCTTCTCTTCTAACTATTCTTTGCCATTATTGGGGCATCCTGGTGTACAATTGCAGTTAACGGTGGGGGTTCCTTGCGGAACTGTTTTTGTACCGCACCCTGTCTGGCCCCCGATCGCCTGCCCCATCCTTTCCTGAAGACCATTCTTGTTTCTTTCCGATTTTTAAGATTCTTTTAGCAAAGCACGTTAGTTCTGTCTGAATGAGACCATCTTAGACCAACCTCCGGGGTAAAGTGGCTGGTGACCCTGCCCAGGGCCTCTCTTTCTCCTTTCCTTTCCTTCTCAGTGTCCTTGTCTCAGCGTCCTTGTCTGATTCTGACTCCTAAACCCCTGCTGTGTAGTAGGTAGTAGGTGCTTGGTAAAGAAGAGTTGGCGAAAAGGAGGTGAGACTTGAACTAGGAGGATTTCTCATGATTCTTTGATTCCACAACACGCGTAGTGCTGTCTTATCGTTCTGCCCCCGTGGGTGCTAGAGCATGGCCTGGGAAATTCAGGACAGAGAGAATTAGTGAGGGGTGAGGCCCTTTCAGTTCCCACTTTTCTGAAGTCCACGGCACAGGCCTGTTTCTCATCAGCCTTGAATTGTCTGACCAAGTGTCAGACTTTCCTGGGTCGTCTCAGCTGACTTAAGTCACTAGCAGTGTAATAACGCATGAATCTGCAGCAACTGCCTGCTTTAGTTCCCTATGCTGCAGGGTGACAGGGCCACTCTGCCAAGAAGTGTGCCTTCCTTTAAAGAGTTGGGGTGATTGAGGAGCTGTGGCAGAAAGGGGTCCCCATTATCTGTAGCTAAGGATGACAGTCCTGAGTCTGGAAGTGGTCTCAATTACTGAGCTCCTCTCCACCGAGAATCAGGGTGTAGGGGTCCCACAGACAGACAGCCCTGGCCTATCTGTATCCCTGCACAGCTAATGTTGACGCCACCCATTTATGTGCTACCATGAGCAGAGAGCCACAGATATCCTTTTTCATGACCATTTCTCAGGAGACACTGACAGTCAATTCATCTTTTATTTGTGATATACACTCTTTCTGTCACTGGTCAGAATACCAGAATGCTTGGAAGAAAGCAAAATTATCTAGGACGTTGGAACCTGGCCTTCGGCTAGAATTCCCAGCTTGATTCATCATCAGGCAGTTTCGGGTCGAGTCTTGTCAGCGTCTGTGCTCAGCTCCTCATGGTTCCTCCGAAATGTGGGCATTTTTGTAGTCTGGTCATCGCCACACCCAAGCATCAGCACCTCTGGGTGGCTGTGGGTGGAATGGTGCCAGCTGCCTGCCTACAGGGCACTAGGGCCGCAGGACATGGAAGGGAGGCGGGTTTCCTTCCTGCGGCCTGGTTCACTGAGGATGTGCCTCACTCGGCCTGTGATGGATGGATGCGGTCCAGGAGACAGGGAGGGGAGTGGGAACTCCTTCTCCGGCACGGAGCCACTCCATGGGGCAGCTTCTTGGAAGTCCCCAGGGCTTGCCGGACTGTGGGTCCAAAACTCAGGGAGGCAGTTTTAGATACACTCTAATTCTTGGTTTGTTGTGTTTTGAGGCCATACTGCAGCGCTCAGGGGTTACTCTTGCTCTGTGCTCAGAAGTTGCTCCTGGCAGGCTCAGGGGATACCGGGGATCAAACCGGGTCCATCCGGATCGACAGGAGTGCAAGGCAAACACCTTTACCACTGTGCTATCACCCCGATCCCTTGGGTACATTGTATTCTAATGAGGAGAAGCACAAAGTGTTCAGTCTCCCCTCCCAGAAGAACTGTGTCATAGATAGGCGAACAGTAAACCTTGAGCATCTGTAATATCATCCCTTTCAGTGTCCCATCTTAGACTTTCTTACGCACATGACGCAAGCCATAGAAATATTTAAATGTACATATACACACATAAGTGTAATTATGGAAGATCTTATGTTTTAAGGTTTTTGTTGCTTATTCTCTTCTGTTTGTTCAGTCTATGAAGACCTTACTTGTAGGTGTTTCTATCTAAAAACTGAGTTTTAGGCTGGAGGTGGTAGTGGTAAAATACGTGCATCGCAAGGAATTTAACCCTGGCATCGAAGCATAATAAAAATAATTTTCACAAATGCTCCTTCTAATAAAGAGGATTGTAGAAGTGAGAGATGCATATCTTATTTTAAACAAGTTCCCAGAAAAATACTGAGCTTTGTGTACAACAGGGTACAGTACTTTGTTACTGAAATCATTGGTCATGGTGATCCTGCTGTTCCCACTTGAGGGATGTAGAGCAATACAGATTTATTGCAGTCTGGCGGGGTTCTCTTTTAAAAATGATACGTTTTGTGAGCCAGAGCAAGTAGGACAGCAGGTCAGGCTCTTTGCCTTGCATGCAGCCCACCTGGGGCTCTATTTGTGGCATCCCAAAGGGTCCCCCAAACCTGCCAGGAGTGATCCCTGAGCGCAGAGCCAGGAGTGACCCCTGAGTACCATGGGATGTGACCCAAAACCTCAAATATAGATAATTATAGGTGTGCTAGTGTATCGTGCCTTGTGATGTATTTACTATGCTATTTGGCTAAATGTTTTATTTTATACTGTTAGGACCTACAACTGGACTATGGACAAGGACACTCGAGTAATTACTTTTTAGGTGCAAACAAGTAAGTAATTTGTCAACTAAATTTAAGTTCACTAACAGTCACGTCTCACAGCATTCTATCTCTGTATTTACAATAAGTCATTTGCTGAGATGCTGTGGGCCCCTGGGTGCTGTCGGTGGGGACTGGCACAGGAGAAGTCAGCTTCTGGAACATAGTGGAGACTCACGCCAGCATCCGATTCTGGTGCGTCCTTTTCCTCTCGGTGCTGGCTGGTACTGTCTCCCTGTCCCTGGGAGATCGTGATCACCTGGCCTTGGGAATTCAAGCTACGCCCCTTTGAATCTGGGCTGAGTCCTTAGGACTGTGCCCTCGAGCGTCGTCAGACCCCTGCCCGAACCTCAGCCCCATGAATCAGGAGACGCTGCTGAGGCTGTTGGCTCTGGCCTGGTTTCCATCTTGAAAGCGACTGAAAAGAACCACAAATAACTTCACTTACATCGCAGTCTTGAGACCTCGAAATGCACTCGTTTCAGGGTTAGCGGGTGAGACATGCTAGCCACATGCAGCTCAGATTAGAAATAGTGCAAAATGTTTCTGTGCTAGTTTAGAAGCATTTGAGGTTTGTGTCTTAAATATACGATTTTCTCAAGTCACAAGGTTCTTGAGTGGCTTCCCGAGAGTAATGCATTAATCCTTATTCAAACACTTGAGTTAAATACTATGGGGTCAGGATTTTTTGTTGTGTTTTCTTCTTTATCAGTTAGCATTGTTTGTTTTCTAAAGTGAAAAAAATCAGAATATTTCCCGTTTATCTAAATAGTTGTATTTTTAATTTGTTCTGCTTTGTTAATGGAACAGAGCTTGTCTCATTGTCAGCAAATTGAGGTGTCGTTTTTCATGACATTTATCTAAACACGATGACCCCATTAGCAAATTTTGGTGTATTTTAGGAGAATGGGTAAGTCGGAAAATTATTTCTTTACTTGCTGGGGGTTTGTTTGAAGTTTGCTTTTTATTACATACTTGTGAAAGTAAATACGTAACAAGGCCCACCAACAGTTGTAGTTCCAGATTCGTTTCTGTTGTCTGGTTTCGGAATGTTAGACATTTTCATGGTATGTAGTCATGTTGGCCGGGTAAAATCTTAATAATGTGCCCACCGTCTTCATTTTTCAATTGATTGGATCCCTGCTTAAGGAACTGTGTTCTGTATAACGAGTCACTGGCAAGGTAGGTTGGCCCACATGTTGCCCTTTGCTGTGTTTCTGTGCGGTTCTCTGCATACATGTGGTGACATGAGCATGGATGTAGCACCCGTCTCACTGTCCTCGTGTGTCTGCTTGGTTCTGTGACTGGGGCTCATGTCGGCGTCCCCAGCCCTCCCCGCTGCTTCCAGAGGTGCCGGCCCACAGGTCACCTCTGCTCAGGGTTCCCCATCCTCACCTCAGCCAGTGCCAGCTGGAATGTTCTGTGGCCCAAGGGAAGTGCTTCCAAGGGCTGGTCAGTTTTACTTACGGGAGTGACTGGCTTTTCTGGCCATTTAAAACCAATCAGTACAGAAGCCAGAGCGACAGCACAGTGGGCAGGGCTGCCGACCCAGGTTTGATCCCTGGCATTCCTTAGTGTCTCTTGAGCCCGCCAGGAGTGATTTCTGAACACAAAGTAAGAAGTAGCTCCTGAGCACTGCTGGTTGTGGCCCCAAAACAAAAACAAAATCAATACCACCTTGAAAAGAAACCTTACTTGATTTCAGAAACATTCTAAAGGCAATTGCTCTCCCAGAGACAAGAGTGCCAAGGGAGGTTGAATGACTGTTGCATGTCCTAGCACTAGCCCTGGAGTCAGCGGCCTCCTGGGAGCCAAGAGGCTGTGAGGAACTGACCTCAGTATCTTAGTCACATGGGATCAGCGGGGCCCTGGTGAGGGCGTGAGAGGGACTTGGGATCACCGCTGATGGCAGTCAGCACATCTGCTGTTTATAACAGAGTACTGCTAATCGCTTCAACTGTGGACACTGTCCATGTACCTTATGACAGTCAGTGAATCGGAGTGATTAAGGCCGGTCTTTTCCATGAAAGAAGTAGGGCATGTGTTTTATCTGAGCTGTAGGGACAGAAGGTCTTGAGCCCTTTGGGCAACTTGGAGAAATTTCTGCAGCCAGCAGCCTGTGTTCCTTAGCAGAGTCGGATGAGCTGAGGGTCCAGTGGGAGTCTTGACCCCTCTCCATACAAGGGAAGGTGTCTTCTCTCCTCACGCCAGTCTGGTTGTCTAATGCTCCCTTCTGAACCTTTGCATAGAACCCAGTTCCCTGGCCATTTTGTTTTCACTGTCTGATGGCATCAGTTCAGCTGGTTTTGATTCTAAACATGTCTTTAGGAAAAGTCCAAGGAGATGAATCAATGGTGGCATTTTCCTTGGTCAATGCCCAGGCGGGATCAGACCGGCAGAACTGCCATAGCTCCAGGGCTCTTAAGAGGCAGTGTTGCAACAGACCTTTCCGCAAGTTTGCCTGGAAAGTGGACTCTGTATCCAGCTTTTATTAGTAGCTCATAGTTTCTGCAACTTTACTAACATAGTAAACATACGTTAGTATCTTTTTTTTTTCTTTTTTGGTTTTTGGGCCACACCCGGCGGTGCTCAGGGGTTCCTCCTGGCTGTCTGCTCAGAAATAGCTCCTGGCAGGCAGGGGGGACCCTATGGGACACCGGGATTCGAACCAACCACCTTTGGTCCTGGATCGGCTGCTTGCAAGGCAAACACCGCTGTGCTGTCTCTCGGGACCCATATGTTAGTATCTTAACATAGTAAACATAAAAGTAAGTCCATTTTTTAAAAAAAACTCTCAATCCTATCTAACTACTTTTTCACGTTCTCAGACTTTCTTTTTTTTTTTTTTTGGTTTTTGGTTTTTGGTTTTTGGGTCACACCTGGCGGTGCTCAGGGGTCACTCCTGGCTGTCTGCTCAGAAATAGCTCCTGGCAGGCACCATATGGGACACCGGGATTCGAACCAACCACCTTTGGTCCTGGATTGGCTGCTTGCAAGGCAAACGCCGCTGTGCTATCTCTCCGGGCCCTTTCAGACTTTCTGACCTCTTCTTAGAGCCTAGTACTCCCAGGAAGATACTTCTTTTCTTTTTAAAATATGATTTACCATATTAGTAATGAATTTTATGCACAAAAGAATATTTTTGAAAGACTAATAGTGGTGTCATGTGAGTTAATTAAATATACAATGACTGAAAGTATAGCTACATTTTTAATTTTCCTCTCAATTATTTTCAAATCCTGATGTTCTTTATTGGGAAATGACTCAACAACATTAGTCATATGATAGGAAAAGAGGAAAACAGGTTGTTTTTTTCAATATCTTCTAAAATTATATAAAAGTCCACCATTCAGGGATATCTTGTTTCATTTAATTAGCATTTAATTTAAGCATTAAGCTTAATTTTTTTGGTCCCAGAACCCATTAATGTTTTTGGAAATCTTTAGACTACAGAATTTTTGTTTATATGGCTTTTAGCTGGCAGTATTTATAGTATTGGACATGCAGGCTGAGAAATTAAATATTTAAAATAATCCATGCCTGACATATACATATAATGTCATAAATTGTGTTAACGAGGTCCTCGTTGGGCTCCAGTTCTATTTTTTCTTTGTTTTATTTTGTTTTGTTTGTTTGGTTTTTGGGTCACACCCATCAGCCTTTAGGGGTTTTCCTGGCAGGCTCGGGGGACCGTATGGGATGCTAGGGTTCGAACTGCCATTCAAGCTGGCATCCAAGCAAATGCCCTACTGTTGTGCTATCTCTCTGGCCCCTGGGCTCCGGTTCATTTGCCCCTGTGCTATCCTCACAAACCTCAGGACTCCCTTGTGACGTAGAGACATAGACCTTTGTAGTCAGACTTCCTAGGTGCAGAGGATCCCAGCAAGCTCTGGTTGAAGCCCACTAGAAACCTCCTTAGCACCCAGAAATAGGCCAGCAGCAGTCAGAAAGGCAGCATTTGCCTTTTTTGCAACTCTTTTTTTTTTTCCTTCCTTTTTTGTTTGTTTTTGTATTTGGGCGATACCCAGCGGTGCTCAGAGGTTACTCCTGTCTCTGCCCTCAGAAGTTGCTTCTAGCAGGCTCAGGGGACCATATGGATGCTGGGGATTGAACCCAAGTTGGCCAGGTACAAGGCAAAAGCTCTGTCTGCTGTGCTATCACTTCACACACACCCCTTTTTTTCTTTTTTTGCAACTCTTAACATCTGGCTTTGGTTCAAGAGCTTGCTACTGGTCTGCTGTGATATGGGAGCTGCGAGGTCCCAGGGTCCTCCCAAGGGAGAGAGCCAGTGCCAAGGACGTGAATTAATCAGGGGTAGAGTATAGGTGAGACATCATGGATTCTTTCTCGGAGACTCTGGGGTGATTCCCCAGGTCTCCTAGGCACACTCTGACACAGCTGTGGAAAAAAAATTGCTGCATGGTAACAAGGAAACATGAGCTGAGTACTTGACTTTTCTGGGTTGTTTCTGAGAGCATCCTACCTTTTTGAGCCTTTAGAGCATCAGGTGAATATTTTGGCCTAAAATAACTTTACTAAGATTATAGGGCCTGAGAGATAGCCTGGAGGTAAGGCGTTTGCCTTGCAATCATAAAAAAGATTATCAGAGGTTGTGAGGCACCTTAGAAAGCAGGTGGAGGGCCTGGAGAGATAGCACAGCGGTGTTTGCCTCACAAGCAGCCGATCCAGGACCAAAGGTGGTTGGTTCGAATCCCGGTGTCCCATAGGGTCCCCCGTGCCTGCCAGGAGCTATTTCTGAGCAGACAGCCAGGAGGAACCCCTGAGCACCGCTGGGTGTGGCCCAAAAACCAAAAAAAAAAAAAAAAAAAAAAAAGAAAGCAGGTGCAGAGCCAACGAGACAATCAGAGATGGCCCTGGCCTTTTCCTTGGCCAACCCCAGATCAGTCCCAGCACCACATTCAGTCCTTCCAGCCCCACCAGGCATCAGTCCTGAGCTGAGCTGAGTGTGCCTCGCCCCCAGCCCCACCCAACCGAGGCTGAACTCAGAAGCACTTTTCTGCTTCAAGCCCTGGGGTTTGCTGGCTGCCCTCTGGAGACTACCTGGGAAGATCCTCATAAATTATGGATGGCGTTTCACAGAAGCAGTTGGAGTGTTGTTATCTGCAGAATAGAACCAACAGTTAGTTCCTAGTCTTTCTGTGCTGTTTGCTTCTCCAGATTTAGAACTATCTTTTGTATGTTTTGGGGCCACACCAGTGGTGCTCCGGGGTTATTTAATCTGCACTCAGAAATCTGGGATTGCTCCTGGTGGGCTCCAGGGCCCATAAGGGATGTAAGGAATTGAATGTAGCTCAGCTGCACACAGAGCAAGCACCCTATCCGCTGTACAGTATATCTCTTCAGGCCCCAAACTAGGTTTTGTTTTTGCTTTTGGGTCACATCCGGCAGTGATCAGAGGTTGCCCCTGGCAGGCTCGGGAGATAGTATGGGATGCCAGGGATCGAACCCAGGCCTGTCTTGTGTCAGCCGCATGCAGTGCAAATGCCCTAACGCTGTGCTACCTATCACTCCACCCCCCCCCAACAATTTTTTAAAACTTAGGTTGATGTTGAGCCTAATTAAAATAGTTGATGACTGAAAGCTATGAATTGCTTTGGTCAGATAGCCCTGCCTTTGCGTTTCTCTGGGTTTTGCTTGATAATCCCAAGGGAAGTTTTTCCCAGTATGTCTCTATACCATTGTGTCTGTGTTCATACCATTATGTGTGTGTGCACATGCAATCACAGGAAAAGGTGCCGAGGTGCCTGGCCAGGCAATGCCCAGGGTGTACTCCTGCTCTATACCGAGTCCCTCCCGGCAGGGTCCCGGGGCCACCTGCAGTGCCAGGGCCTTCGCTCTCTTGGGAGGAGACTGCAGAGCCACAATCCTCCCCACAGTTTCTTCTCTCTGCCCCACTGCTTGCTTGGAGAAGCTGTCAGTGCCCGTGCTTGGGGAGCAGAGTAGAAGGTGGCAGGTGTGCTAAGAGCACTTGCCTTGTTAGGAAAACCATCAGGGGCCACAGAAATGCCAGGTGGCAGCACCGCAGCCCAAACACCCCGCTCTTGCCGGCTGCTCCCAGTGACGGCCCTGAGCGAGCCCTGGTCTTTGCAGGCTCAAGCTCTGCTGCCATGCGCCGGCCTGCTGAGGCTGCCTGAGAGCATGATGTTCTCCGAAGGTGTTGCCTTAGTGTGAGGGGGAGGAAAGTAACACTTCCGGTCAGCTGTGGGGAGGAATCCAGGCAGCCCCCTACCAACTGCTCCCCGCAGTTGATCAGTCTTGACGGCACGGTCTTTAGCAGGCTGTCCGACGTCCGAGCTGATATTTCTAGTAAACATTGGGTTTTATTCTGGTCTTTTTAAAATACTTGTACAAAGACCACGAGCCACAGAAGACAGAGAGAGAAATGTCTTCCAGTGGAGCTTGAGTCCTCTTAGGATATGAAAGCACTTGTGGCAAATTGTTAGTAGTAAGAAAAATGGTAACTTTACGGCTTAGGTGGCTGAGAAA
Organism: Suncus etruscus; assembly: GCF_024139225.1. NCBI lineage: Eukaryota > Metazoa > Chordata > Mammalia > Eulipotyphla > Soricidae > Suncus > Suncus etruscus. The sequence continues at coordinate 102,215,447 of NC_064859.1, read as the reverse complement.
GGGCAGGCTTGATGCCCCTTCGCTGACTCACTGTCCTTTCTTTTTAAGGAGCCTCCTGAAATCGGTTGAAGAGGAACTGCACCAGCGGTAACTTTCTTTTTTTATTAAGCGCGCGCTCTCGAGGTTTCTGACAGGACAGTCTGTCGTGTGGTCCAGGGTGGCTTTGCGGGTTTCCTCCTGCCTTCCGCCAAGGCCGCGCAGCGTGCGTGTGTCTCGCAGCAACCACTGCTGCCTGTTCTGAAATGTCTTGAGCTGTGCAGGCCGAGTCCATGTGGTAATGAGGGGCTTGTCCTTCCTTCTCTTTAGAGGGCATGTGGCACATTTAGAAGATGATGAAGGGGATGGTGATGAATCTAAACAGTAAGTCGTGTTTCTAGTTTCGGTCACAGAGAAGCTGCTGCTCGGACCCGATTTCACAGAGCGGGCCAGTTCTTAGTGACATGGGGATCACCAGTGACCCAGCTTGTTCCTGTCTCTTTGCTCATTGTCCCAGACACCTCAGTTCCTCAGCAGAACAGCGCAGACAGAAGGGCCTGAAAAAGGGTTTATTTCTTGCCTGGGGCTGGGTCAGGTCTGAGGAGCCTGTAGCACCGTGTCCCTCTGCTCCGGAGACAGACTGACAGACGGGAGAGAATCCTACTGCTCCTGACAGGTCACCAGTCTGACTATCCAAGTGGGACCCTGCTCTGCGGCCTCTTGCCAAATCCACCTACCCAGAGAGCCCTGTCTCCACACAACCTCTGTGTCTCGAGTTCAGTGTGATTTGGGGCGAGGCACAGGCTTCAAATTCTGGTCTTGTTTATAAGAGACTGTTTAGTGGATGACATTTACTGAGAAAGATCTGAGGAGAGAGGAAGGAACTGCATGTTCAAAAGAGAACACAGGCTTCTCCAAACTTGAATAAAGCAGCAGCAACACAGATAAGCAGGCAAAACACACATTCAAGGGAGAATGTGGGCTTGAAAGAGCAAGTCAAACCCATGTCCTTGACAAATCAAAGATGCTCGTTGTTTCCTAAGAGCCCCCAGTCTTAACTCCTTCCCGCAGCTTCCCTCAGCCCTTAACATGCCCAAGTCCATCCCGAGCTCAGCTGGTGTAAGCTCGCCCCACCGCCTACCCCTCCCAAGACCATTTTCACTCCTGGAAGAGTCTCATGTTCAGGCCTTACCCCATTTACGGAGCCCAGGAGATCAGCACCCAGAATCCTCTCTGCCCAATCCAGACTCACTGGCAGCGTTTGCTGATCCCCTTAGCCAGTCCTTGGAGCAAGCACCAGCATCACCCATACTCTGCCCACCACGCTTCCCCACCCTTGTCCACTGTGGTGGCTGCAGCCTGCCCAGGCTGAGGTTCCTTTCCTCCCCTCCCTCTTCTCTTGTTCTCCTCGAGCAGGGAGACTCAGATGCTCCAGCCTCCCTTGCTCATCTCGCTCCCGGGTTGTACTGTCAAGATTCCTGTCCCCTCTCATTGTCAGCGATGTCTCTCATCCCAGAATAGTCTCCACCTGCCACTCTCCTACCGGCGTGTGCTGCTTGTTGGTTCTCTGCCAAGAGGGAAACACTGACTGCCTTCCCGCTTCCCATTTCCTGACCCTTGGCCCCAGTCCAGACTCTAGCCATGCAGAGTTCGGGCTCATGCCTTGCCCTCGGTCGGCCTTTATCCTTCCTGACGCTGCCACAGTGGTGTCAGATAGATTGTGCTGGTATCCCCACTCCTAGTGTCAAGATCTCTCTTTAGGACATCCCAGCACCTCAGGCTTGCAAAGGGGGCACTCACTGTGCTGAGCAAAACTCAGCCTGGAGTATTTAGAGATGAGGAATGTGCACAGGAAGTTAATCACAGTTCCAGACACCAGAGACCCACAGATTTGGTCCCCGGTGTGGGCCCTGTTCCCTGCTCACAGATAGTCGGTACTGGGGTGTTCCTGCTTGTCTTCTTGTCCCAACTTGGCCCTCGTATGCCTGCAAGCTTGCATCTGCTTCCTCCTCTTCCATGGTTAGTACCACATGTTCTGTGCTTCTGAAGCTGGTCTCTAGTTAGGCCCCAGCAATGGCTCTACAGGGGACACAGGTCAGATGTGGCACTCACTCATAAGTGTCTTCCCAGTGGAAGTAAGGAGCTGGTAGTTATGGTTAGTCAGTCATTGGCGGTCTCCTTAAGACTGCCAGCAGTTTCACGGAGGGTTATATTTCTTTTTCTTTTTCTTTTTTTTTTTCCTTTGGTTTTGTTTTGTTGTCACAACCGGCAGTGCTCAGGGGTTACTCCTGGCTCTATGCTCAGAAATCGCTCCTGGCAGGTTCAGGGGACCATATGGGATGCTGGGATTCGAACCACCGTCCTACATGCAAGGCAAACACACCACCTCCGGGCTATCTCTCCAGGTTATTCTATTTCTTTCTTTTTTTTTTTTTTTTTGGTTTTGGGCTCACACTCCTGGCTCCACGCTCAGAAATCGCTCCTGGCAGGCACAGGGGACCGACCATATGGGATGCCGGGATTTGAACCGATGACCTTCTGCATGAAAGGCAAATGCTATCTCTCCGGCCCCAGTTATTCTATTTCTATTCTTTATTTGTTTTTTGTTTTTTGTTTTGTTTTTTGGGCCACACCCAGTGATGCTCAGGGGCCACTCCTGACTATGTGCTCAGAAATCGCTCCTGGCTAGGGGGACCATATGGGACATCATGGGATGGAACCACTGTCTGTCCTAGGCTAGTGCAGGCAAGGCAGATTCCTTACCTCTTACGCCCTCTATTTCTATTCTATTATTTATTTAAATAATTAAATTTAATGAGGGAGATAGGAGTATATGTTTTAAGGAGGAATATTTTATTTTTGCTTATTGTTTTTGGAGCTATATACAGCGATGCTCAGGAATTGCTATTACTAACTGGCTCAGGAAACCATATGGGTATGTCTGGGCAAACCCAGGTTGGCCATGTGCAAGACAAGCATCTTCTCCGCTCTCTCCTGTTGTTCCACCCCAAAGGGGAATATTTTCATTTGTATGCATTAGTTCTATTTGGTCTGGATTTGTTTTTTTGGCTTGGTTTGGTTTGATTTGGGGCCACACCTGGCAAAGCTAAGAGCTTACTTCTGACTCCCCTGCGCAGGGATGATTCCTGGCAAACTCAGGAGACCATACAGGTTGCCTGGAGTTGAACCAGGTGGTCACATGCGAGGCAAGCACCCTCCCCTCCATTCTGTTCCTCCAGCCTTAGTCTGAATTTTAGAAACAACTACATTTTTTTTACCTTTTTTTTTTTGTGGGGAGGGCACATCTGGCATTGTTTAAGGGTTACTCTTAACTCTATGCTCAGAAGTTACTCCTGAAAGAGCTCTGGGAACTGTGTGGATGCCATGGATTGAATCAGGGTCGCCCCATGCAAGGCAAAATGCCCTCCCTGCTGCACTATGGCTCCAGCCCCTGAAACAGCTACAGTTTGATCTGTGGCCATCTAAGCGCCCAGCCACTAGTGGGGCTGGTTCTCATCCTGCCTCTTACCCAGTCTGTGACCTTGTCTTCACTGAGCTCCTCTTGAGAAGCTGATGCCTCACCATCCTAATGGTTTCACTCTCCGAACTCAGGGCCTGATTTTAATCACTCGGCTTTAAAGCAGATTCTATGTAGAACTTTTTAAAGAACTTTAAAAATATTTCAATTTAGTAGCCTAAGCTCTAGTACTGTGGGTAGGACAGCTGACCAAGGTTCAGTTCCCTGGAATCTCATGTCTTTAAATGGAAACAAATTGTGATGCGTCTGCCCAGGTCTTGTTTTGGTGTTTTTTATTTATTTGGTTGGGTTTTTTTGGGTCATACCCAATGGTTTTCAGATACTATGCTTGACTGCACTCAAAAATCACTACTGTTGAGTTCAGGGAACCATGTGGGATGCCGGGGATTGAACCTAGATCAGTCTCAGCAAGGCAAGCACCCTCCCCACTGCCATCTCTCCGGCCCCAGAATAGTTCTTCATTGATGCTAGAAAGAAAACACAGGCAATTAAATCCTTTATATTGGCCTTGGCAGTTAATTTTTGGACTTAATTCCAAAGTCCAATGCAACAGAAGGACAAATAACCCAATAGAACACATTTCCAAACACTTCTACAGAGCAGAGGATGTCACCTACAAAATGAAAATGTCAGCTTATTAAATTGGAGGAATACTTAGAAATCATTTTATCAGATAACAGTTTAGTCTCCCAATTACATAAAGAACTCCTACAACTCACTGACAAAAATACAATAAAATAAAATCCATCCAAAAAATATGCCAAAGATTTATCTGAATGGACAGTGTTCCAAAATGCTGCACAAGTGGCTCAGGGACCAAAAGCTTAGCATAGGTTATCGTCAGGGAAATGTGCCTTAACCCGGGGAGAAATCTCACCTGATGCCCTCGGTGAGGAGGTGGGTGCCAGGATCAGGGTTGAGAGGGGGACAGCATGGCCTGAGTAGGAACCAGCACCCCTGCTGGGTATGGTCCCTGTGAGTAGTTACATAAATAAAAGGTAAAATATTTCAGATGGGGGTGAGGGGTGGGTGAGCACTTGTCTTGATTATACGTGTGAAACCCTGGTCAGTACCTAGCATCACAAAAAAAAAAAAAAAAAAAAAAAAGGCAGTCAACAAAGAGAACTCTGTGACCCAGAAATGTCTTTTTCTGGGTGTTTATCTGAAGGAAATAATAGTAAAAGTTAGTTTGAGAAGATAGCGCATATATATTGCAGGATTCTTTACATAGTAAAATGTCTCTGAATCCAGAGAGTCCAGGGCGTCGGTAGGGCACTTGGCAAGTTACATAGAGTTGGCCCTACTTTCATTCCCAGCACCACTGATCTCCATCAGGTGTGCCCCAAAACAAAATGAAAATGGAAGTGTATTTCACTAAGAATATATATTTATATTCCTCTATGTGTGTACTCTCCGTGAAAGGAGAATCTTTTCATTTAGGGTAACATGGGAAGATTTTAGTTTTGTTCTTTTGTTTTTGGGGGGGCACACGTAGTGGTTCTCATAAGTCACTGATGTCTTTTGTACTAAGGAATCACTCCTGGCAGTGCTAAAGAGGGACCATATGGCTCACTGGGGATCAGACTCAGGTCAGCTGTGCACAAGTCAAGTGCCCTGACATGGGCAGATATCACCCTATATGAAACAGGACAAAGGCCAGTACCTGCCCCACTCCGCTCCTCCGTGGAATTTTTGAAACAAGCCGATTGGTATGAGAAGAGCCCATTCCCGGAGGAAGAGAAGGTTTGAAATGGGCAAGGGGGCCCACAGGTGTGAGCTTCCAGTACAGAGCAAGGGCTAGACTGAGCCGTGCTGTGCTGGACAGATGCGACAGTGTTTAGCAGGTATATTCTGGGCATTATCAGTCTTTACGGGTCACCCGGTGTGTATCTGAAACCAACAGTGCTGTCTGTCACTTGGATTTCAGTTAAAGTATTTAATTTTAGGGGGCCGGAGAGATAGCCTTGTACTCGGCCGACCCGGGATGGACAATGGATTGAGTCCTGGCATTCCAGTTGGTCCCCCAAGCCTGCCAGAAGCCATTTCTGAGCCCAGAGCCAGGAGTGAACCCTGAGCAATGCCGGGTGTGGCCCGAAAACAAACGGGGCTGGAGTGGTGGCGCTAGCGGAAAGGCATCTATCTGCCTTACAGTCACTAACCTAGGGCAGACTATGGTTCAGTGCCCTGGCATCCCATATGGTTCCCCAAGCCAGGAGCAATTTCTGAGTGCATAGCCAGGAATAACCCCTGAGCATCACCAGGTATGGCCCAAAAATCAGGGGGAAAAAACGATTTAATTTTAGCATAACTTCCAACATTTCACAAAATACTTTGGAAAATATCTTAGGAAAAAAATGCTTATATGTGTATATGTGAAAGCGTTTCTTCATACTTTAGTTATGACATTTGTAAAATGAAAACTGCTGACTTGAAACTTTTGTGTTTTTAGATCAACCCTGAGAGTAAAAGTCCCGCCTCCTTTGCCACCTAAGGTTGGTATATTTATTTATTTATTTATTTATTTATTTATTTATTTATTTATTTATTTATTTTGGTTTTTGGGTCCCACCCACCAGCGTTCAGGGGCCATTCCTGGTTCTATGCTCAAAAATCGCCCCCGGCAGGCTCAGGGGACCATATGGGATGCCAGGATTCGAGCCACCATCCTTCTGCATGTAAGGCAAACACCTTATGTCCATGCTATCTCTCCGGCCCCACATTTATTTGTTTTTCAACATGAGGGAGAGGAGGAGGGGTTCTACCACATCAATATGATCTTGATGGTCACTGTTGCTTTGCCCAGGTCTATAAGGAAAAAACCTGATCACCGAGTTGATTATGATTATCTTTTTAAACATTTTAACATCCTACAAATCCATGTTTAAATAATTAGAGTTGTATATTAAAAGTATATATATGGGGCCGGAGAAATAGCATGGAGGTAGGCGTTTGCCTAGCACGCAGAAGGGCTGTGGTTCGAATTCTGGCATCCCATCTGGTCCCCCGAGCCTGCCAGGAGTAACCCCTGAGTGCTTCTGGGTGTGACCCAAAAACCAGAAACAAACAAAAAGATTTAATATATAAGTATATATTTACATATACTATATATTATTTTATTTTGGGGGGGTTTTTTTTGGCCACACCCGGGAATTCTCAGGGGTTATTCCTGGCTATGTGCTCAGAAATTGCTCCTGGGGGTCCATATGGGACGCCGGGGGATCGAACTGTGGTCCATCCTAGGTGCCCAAGGCAGATACCTTACCACTTGCACCACTGCTCCGGCCCCCATTAAAAGTTTATTAATGATTAGTATTATCTTTTCTGAATCTGAGCATTCGTATCTTATAAGATTATCTTCCTTCGAAATATATAACATTTGATTTCTTGACAATCTTAGGAAGATGTTTTCCAAGTAAAACTGTCTTGACCGACAAAGAGCAGGAAGAAAAACTAAAATTCCAAATAAGAATTTGATTTTTCCTAAAAACATTAGCAACAAATCTTCTTGTCAAGCAAAGGCATGATCAGATCATTTCAGCTGATTTTTAGATAGATAAGTGTACATGGGTAGTTGTCATGTAAATTTATACGGTTGTGCTTATAGCAAATTTTCATTATAAAATAACTTTCTGAGAAGAGCCTTCAGAGTGAGCCAGACAGCCCATTTGTTTTTGTTTCTCATCAGCAGAGTCGTGCTAGCATGTCCCTGCAATCCAAGGACAGTGAGGACAGCCTGAGGATAGGGGTGTATAGAGCTGGGCTCGAGCAGCCCTCCAGTTTGGGGTCTCCCAGAGTGGCACCTGTCAGTCAGTTCCACGTTTCTGCAGCCTGCTCCACACGATGGCTGTGGTATCTCGGGCCCCAGTTGTTCAGTAGGGAAACCACTACTCCAGTATACCACCCTTCAGTCTACAATGGGTGTTCATAATAAGGGACTCTTGGAAATTGGAGTACAGTGTATAGTGGCTTTGCTCAGAGCTGATGCCCTGGCTCGCCTCTCAGGAATCAACCCTGGTAGTGCCTGGGAGTTATTCCTGACTCTACCTTCTGGGATCTTTCCTGGTGTGCTCGAGACCACATGGGATGCTGGAGTCAGAGCCATGTGCAAGGCTAACATATTCCCACTGTGCTGTCTCACCTGCCCCAGATCTTCTATTGGCAGATCTTAGCAGGGGTCTCAAACTCAATTTACCTGGGGGCCGCAGGAGGCAAAGTCGGGGTGATCCTTGAGTGCAAAGTCAGTAGTAAGCCTTGAACATTGGGGGGTGTTTTCCAAACTACTAAAACAAAACAAAACAAAACAAAAAAGGATTCCTCTAGGGCAGGGCCACAAAATGTTGTACGGAGGGCTTGTGAGGAACTTACAGCAAAATCTCAAGGCCTGTCCCTGAGAAAATGTATATTTGTAGCATATAAATTATCATATCTGAATTGACATAGTTGGGTGACCTTGAAACTCAGCTGGTAAACACTCTTGAAAGCCATATTTTTTTTTATTTCCTGAAAATAAATCTATATCTGTTCATTTCAGGAAAATAAATTCTACGTTATATATGATATATCTTAGATGTTGTGATATGTATAATTTACCTATCATTTGTTTCGGGAAAAATCATTTCCCTTTAGATCATTAATCTCCTTTTCTGTGCTTTTCAGCCCAAGTCCATATTCATACCCCAGGAAACTCTTCCCACTGAGGACGACAATCAAGGCACCATCAAGAGATGTCCTGTGTCAGAGAGCCCGGCAAAACCTTCCCACGTGCCACCCAGGCCACCACCCCCCAGGTTACCTCCACAGAAGCCTGTCACTTTAGGTAACAGGGATGAAAGGGGGCTATGGGTGCGGGCTAGTCACCGAGCCATGAGGGGACTCAAGGCTCAGGGAGAGCCTTGCAGAGACCAGATCTCAAGACTGATCTTGGTCCCCTGGTGGCCTCTAGTGTCTGGACCTACAGCAGGTCACCTCAGCCCAGCCTGGGCTTGTTTGCCCCTGATTCTCTTTCCACAGCTCCTCCTCCCTCTAGACTAGCTCTGACTTCTTTCACTGGAAGAAAATGCCTTTGTTTTTGTTTTTTGAGTACACCAGGCAGCGCTCGGGGGTTCCTCCTGGCTCTGCACTCAGAAATTGCCCCTGTCAGGCCTGGGGGACCATATGGGATGCCAGCATTTGAACTACCATCCTTCTGCATGCAAGGCAAACACCCAGCCACTGTGAAAATGCTTATTTTTTAAATCCAAATATTTGGCACTAGAGCAAGAATTCATAGCTATGCACCTGAAATTTCTCTCTTTAATGCTCATCTGGTTGAACCATCTCAAAGAATAGAATGGTCTCATGTTTGAGATTTTCCTTTCTGTTTGGTGATTTTCTACCTAATAGGTTTCCAAAAAAATCGATTCTTTTCACCATGTTCGAACTTGTCTTATTTGAAGGAAACGGAGTAAACTCCCCCCAGTTAAATGGCGAACGAGACAGCCCGTTGTACCAGCAGAGTGGACTCCGAGGCACGAACCCGCTGCGGAAGGAGAAGAAAGATGTGCCAGTAGGTATTCCTGCTCACAAGTTCTCACTTCTGTGTCTTTTGTACTTCGAGTGAAACCATAGTGGGATATAGTTCATCATTTGAGAAAAGAAAAGAAAAATTACCAGAAATTGTGGTCATATTTGCAATGCCTTAAAATCATATAAAAAAGTATAACTCAGAACCAAATAGGTGGCGCTAGAGGTAAGTTGCCTGCCTTGCCCACCTTGCCCACTCTAGCCTAGGACGGACCACAGTTCAATCCCCAGGTGTCCCATATGGTCCCCCAGGCCAGGGACGATTTCTGAGCGCATAGCCAGGAGTAACCCCTGAGCATCAAAAGGGTGTTGCCCAAACAAAACAAAAAAAAGGTATAACTCTGGGTCCCAAGTATAGTACAGGGGTTAAGACACTTGCCTGGCATGCAGCTGACCTGGGTTTGACCCCCAGGACTCATCAGGGTCCCCTAGTATCACCAGGAGTCGTCCCTGAGCATAGAGCCAGGATCAAGACCTGAGCACAGCCCCTAACCAGAAGAACACAAAAACTGGATCAATGAACTTCAGACATGCCTGTAGTGGTGATATATGTATCCACCCACCCAGAATGTTTTATTTGCATTGCATGTATGAAATCAGTGAAGCATCTTTTTAGGTCTTGTCATGTTCTATTTAAATGTTTCTGATTTATATTGCATTGAGAAGAAATGATGACTTTTTTTTTTTTTTTTTTTTTTTTTTTTTTTTGGTTTTTGGTTTTTTTGATCATACCTGGCAGCGCTCAGGAGTTACTCCTGGCTCTATGCTCAGAAATTACTCCTGGCAGGCTCGAGACCATATGGGATGCTGGGATTCGAACCACCAACCTTCTGTGTGCAAGGCAAACACCTTATCTCCATGCTATCTCTATGGCCCCATGATGACATCATTCTTAATACTATTGTCCAGGTTAACCTCAAAAGCAACAGTTTCATAAAATTCATTTCAAAATAATTTTACAGTCTTGAGAATCTTGGGCTGAGTAGAAGCATCATTTCCCTCTCACGACCGTTGGGAAACGAGCAGTTATTAATCGTAATTAAATTCACCAAAATCAAATGCAAAAATAGGCGAAACAATAATAGGGTTATCTGTGTGCCAGAATTCAGATCTAAATGATAGAAAGAACTCCCAGCAACCCAATAAGGAGAAGCATATTAAAAAAGAAAAAGATAGGGGCCAGGCGGTGGCGCTAGAGGTAAGGTGCCTGCCTTGCCTGCGCTAGCCTTGGATGGACCGCGGTTCGATCCCCCGGCGTCCCATATGGTCCCCCAAGCCAGGAGCGACTTCTGAGCGCATAGCCAGGAGTAACCATAGAGCGTCACCGGGTGTGACCCAAAAACAAAAAAAAAAGAAAAAGAAAAAGTTCATTCACAGAAGGGTAGATAGAAACAGCCAGTGAACATTAAAAGTTCTGGACTCAGGGACTGAATATTGGAGGACTGTAACATCAGTACCCCAAGACTCCCTGCTGTGACTTCCTAGCATAGAGCCTCGTACCTTCCTGCGATTCCATAGGGCAGTGAGGTTGCTGCTGTGAGCAGTTGTGGGCTTACAGACAGGCAGACAACACACGGGGCCTCTCGGGTGTTTGGTAAAAGATGCAGATGCCATGCTCAGGGATGTGTCCTCATCACACTACATGCAGTGGAAACAAGCAAACTGCGCTCATGCAATTGCTGATTGAAGGAGTGTCCCAAGCCAGGGTTAGGGCAGAAAGCAAGGTGGTTAGCGGTGATGAAACTCCGAAGTGCAGAGAAAGCGTGTTTCCTGGGGAGCTGGTACATGAACAAAGAGAGACTGGAAGAACACACTTGTCCTTGAGGACAGCTGCCCTGAGCCCTTGATGAACCTGGTGGTAGCAGTGGGCACAGTCAGGCCCAGGCCCGCCCTCCTGATGCTGTATTCTGTCCAGCAGACCCAGCCAGGAGTCTGCCCTCCTCACTGCCCTGGAGCATTTGGTCTGACGGACTGGAGAAGTTTCGGGCTGTTGGGGTGCGAATAAGGGCACTGTGAGAAAGTAGCAGAAAATGTCAGCCGAGTATGTTTTGTTTTCAATGAAGGTGTGTGTGTGTTCGCGTGTTTTACTTAAATAAGTGTAAGTGAATTAGAGAATTGTTCCACCAGGGAAGTCTAACTGGGGTTCTGTTCTTTTTCCCCTAGAAGCCAATTAGTAACGGTCTGCCCCCGACACCAAAAGTTCATGTGAGTATGAATACCGCCAAAATTACCTTTTCCAGCCAAACAATGGCATGGAGTTGCTTGGGTGCATACCTTTGGGTACATATCTTTCACTGCTCTAAAACGAATTGTTGGGTCCAGAGCGATAACACAGTGAGGAGGGTGCCTGCCTTGCATGCAGCCTATCTGGGTTCATTCTCCATCTGTGGCACCCTTGGTGGTCCCCCAAGCCTTGCCAGAAGGGATCCCTGAGCACAGAACCAGGAGTAAGCCCTGAGCTATTGCTGGGAGCAGCCCTCCCAAAATGACTTGTCCCTGAATACGTTTCTGCCCATCACTTCAGTCAGCAACAGTAGGTTCCTCTGAGCCAACGTTGCCCAGCTTACTGCAGCAACTGAGCCTATGGTCAAATAATGTTGCCTTGTACACGGTCGACCTAGGTTTGATTCCCGACATCCCAAGCCTGCCAGGAGTGATTCCTAAGTGCAGAGCCAAGATCAACTCCTGGGCACCACCAGGGATATAGCCTTACATCCAAAACAAAATAAAATCAAAAAATAAGTTTGTCTTTATGTGTTGTGATTGAAGTATGTATGTGTATACACACACACACACACACACACACACACACACAGACACACAGATCTGAATTTCACATCAGCCATACTTCTTTAACATTATTAACTAAATTCGGTGATGAATACCATTTGTAGTCAGTCTCAGGAAAGTAAGAATTTTTACTTCTTTATAGAATATGATTTCCTTTTTGCCAGGGAATAATTGGGATGTTCTTGGTGTGTAGCATTTGTTTGTTGTATCTACCAGCAACTTTTGTATTGAGATTATTGCTATGATAATTTTGCTTATGTGAGAAGAGAGGTAAAATTAAAATCCTTCTAAGTCCAGTGTTTGATGATCTGCTTTCCCAGATGGGTGCCTGTTTTTCCAAGGTGTTCAATGGCTGTCCCTTGAAAATTCACTGTGCGACATCATGGATCAACCCAGAAACAAGAGGTATTTTACCTGTTACCTCTAGATTCCTTTCCTAAACAGGGCCCAAGAAAGCATGCTTTTTTTAATCAATATATATCATATGCCAGTATATGCCCTTTTTTATCAGTATAGCAATAGATGGAAAAATCATTTTAACCTCAAAAGCCCATACTTTAAGGTGAGCTTGTCTCTCGTGCTTAGTTTCTGAGAGACACATCCCAGTGTCCGAGTGTCCTCTGCACTCTTGTCACCCGCATGACCATCTCGTGTCTTATTGGATCCAGTGCTGCAGGTGCGGAAGGCTCCTGTCCTCGGCACTGGGTGGTCGGGTCAGGCCCAAGACGCTCCTCATCACAGCCGACTTGCGGACCCATGGTGGACAGCCCACCAGAGCTACCAGCACGTGGCCTCCTGAGTCTCAGCCCCAGGCTGCTCCTCGCTTCTCGAAGAGGGAGGCAGATGGTGCTAGAGTGTCCCTGTTTTCCTGTTTCTAGCCCTCCTGCTCTTGACAGAGCTTGGTCATTGACCCTCCAGGAGCAGGGCAGGTGGCATTCTGGCAGTCTCTGGCTTGCTGTCGTCTTCCTTCAGTTGTCCGGAGAAATTCTCAGTCTGTTTCCATGATAAAAGTGAACCAAAGGGACCGGAGCTATAACACAGCAGTAGGGTGTTTGCCTTGCACGAGGCCATTTCGGGCAGACCCGTGTTCAATCCCTGGCATCCCATATGGTTCCCTGAGCCTGCCAGGAGCAATTTCTGAATGCAGAACCAGGAGTAACCCCTGAGCACCGCCGAGTGTGGCCCAAAAACCCAAAATCAAAACAAAACAAAAAAATGAACAAAGGGCTCAGAGTCATAGAGTATTTCCCAAGTACCCCAATAGCTAAGGGGTCGTTTCTATTGTCACCGGCACACCCAGTGGCATTTGAGAGGCCTATGGGGCCAGGGTTAAACCTGTGGCCTCTTCTCTCCCTCATGTGTCACTCACCAGCCTTTGTGTGGCGCTCAGAAGATCCCGCTGAGCCTATCCATTGGACATGCCCATCTCCTTTTAAGTGCATTAACCCATCCTTCTGATGCTGAGGGAGTCACCACATGTCCCTCTAGGATCTTGTTTAGTATTTTCCTTGCTGCTTAGGAGCTAGTGTGTGCAGGAGACTTAGGAAGTTGAAGGTCTCACCACTTGCTTACCATGAACGGTCTGTGGCCAGAGAGGTAGGAAAGACAGGTTAAGGCACTTGCCTGGCGTGCAGCCACCCGGGTTTGATTCTGGCATCATGCATAGGCCCATGACCCTGGGAACACTGCCAACAGTTTCCATCAGCACTGAGCCAGGAGTCAGTAGTGAAATGCAGGGTGCGTCCCAGACTAAAAAATAATAGTATTTGCTGCTTATAAGTCAAATTATTCTTTTCACATATTAGTATATTAAGGGTTTTAACCTCCTTTTTAAAAATCGGGGGCATACACCACAGTGCTCAGGGTTTACTCTTGGCTCGGTGCTCAAGGGTAATTCCGAGCAGTGCTTGGTAGACCATGCAGTACTAAGGATCAAACCCAGGCCACCACCCAGCCATTGAGCTATTTCTCCATCTTAAAAAAAATTTCGTTGGGGCCAGAGATAGTACACAGGGAAGGTGCTTGTCTTGCACACAGTTGACCCAATTTCAGTCTCCAGTGCTATATCTGGTCCCCTGAACCCTGAACATTGCCAGGAGTAAGCCCTGAATATAGCTGGATGTGACCCCAAGACAAAGAATTATCTATTCAGGGGCCAAAGAGATAACATGGAGGTAAGGCATTTGCCTCGCATGCAGAAGGTCGGTGGTTCAAATCCAGGCATCCCATATGCTCCCCTGAGCCTGCCAGGCACGATTTCTGAGTGTAGAGCCGGGAGGAACCCCTGAGCACTGCCAGGTGTGACCCAAAAAAACAAAAACAAACAAAAAAAAAAATTTATTCATTTACTTTTTTTGTTTGTTTTGGGGATGCCAGGATTCGAACCACCTACCTTCTGCATGCGAGGCAAATGCCTTACCTCCATGTTATCTCTCCGGTCCCTCATTTACTTTTTTTATTTTTATTTTTTTTGGGGGGAGCAGTATTTTTTGTAATAAAGAAGATACAGGGGGCCGGGCGGTGGCGCTAAAGGTAAGGTGCCTGCCTTGCCTGCGCTAGCCTCGGACGGACCACGGTTCGATCCCCCGGCGTCCCATATGGTCCCCCAAGCCAGGAGCGACTTCTGAGCGCATAGCCAGGAGTAACCCCTGAGCGTCACCGGGTGTGGCCCAAAAACAAAAAAAAAAAAAAAAAGAAGAAGAAGATACAGAATAACCAAAGAAAGATAGAGGAGAGGACAGGAAGGAAAAACTGGGTTTTATGCATTCTCTAAAGTAGATATTAACTAGATAATCATTTACTTTTTTTAAAATCAATTCCTTTTGGTTTCAGATCAGTACTTGATATTTGGTGCCGAAGAAGGGATTTATACTTTGAATCTTAATGAGCTTCATGAAACATCCATGGAACAGGTATTTCATTTTCTGTTTTTCTTTTTCTTTCATTGTTTTATTCCTTAAGCAGCAGAAAGAACTGAGTTTTATTCCTATGATTTACTGCCTTTCTTATTTATATATTTCTGGTGCACATTCTTCTGTGCACCAAAATTTGACAGGTAGGATCTGAAAGCAGACTTAAAGAGAACTAGTCCCTTCCTCTTTATTTCAACTTAAAAGAACTAGTTCCTTTCTCTTTATTTCTTTTTCCTTTTTTGGTTGTTGGCCACATCCAGTCATGCTCAGGGCTTGCTCGATTTTTGTGTTGCTTGAGTGACCGCACATGACAGTCAGGAGAGACAGGACACTGGGCCAGCTTGACTGAGTGTGGTGTCCCCACTGTCCTGTGTCTCCATGCTCGCCCTGCCTCTGGGAGCCTCAGCATGGAAGCCTTCCCCAAAACACTTGCTCCAGGAACGAGGACATGTGGGGCCAAGAGGCCCTGGGCCTACTGGGGAGGGCGGCACAGGCAGTGGAGAGGGGTAATGCAGGTTGTTGGCAGAGACGGGCAAAGAGTGGCAGGAAGGCAACAAATGGGCCAGGGCAACCGCATGGCAGCAGGGCTCATGCTGGCCACATCTGTGGTTGTGCGAGATCTGAGCCTGGAAGCGGCTCAGGCCAGATGCCTCCATGTGAGCTGGCTTCTGGGTCTCAATGTCAGAGCGGTAGGCTGGGCTCAGTCTGACAACTCAGTCTCTGAAAAAAAGAAAGAAACGGGATTCACCCTCACAAAAGCTCCGGAAAGGTTTGGAGTTGTATTACTTGTGGTTAAAAAAAGAAGTTCAAAGTGAAACTTAACACTTAAACTTAAATGAAAGCTTTCTCATTGTTCCTAGATCGGTAGTGAAATGAAGAAAATTGTCTTGACCTTGTACCTTATCTAAGCTTATATTCTCCTATTGACCTCTGTTTACAGACAGCTGTCATTTTGTAGTAAGTCACAGATTTGGTGCTGGATAGATACTTTTTCACTGTGGTTTTGTGTGGAAGGAAACCCTGTTCCAAGACAATGGTTTTTTTTAAAAATACGCTTCACTGAATTAATTAAAGAACTGCCCTGTCATAGTCATTGCCTGGTTTTCAGTTTAGCCGGTGAATTCCCAGCTGGGTGGGGTTGTTTTTGCACTTGAATAGGTGTTGGGGTGTCCTGTTTGTTCCTGTGGATCTGGGTGCTGTTCCCTCTGTGCTGGTCCAGGTGGCCAGAGTGGAGGTACCTTTTCATCTGGTCATAGTCAAGTCAGAGTGTAAAAAGCCAGATAGAAACATTACACTTTATGGAAGCACTTGTTTTGTTTTGTCTTGTTTTGGAGCCATACCCGACGGCTCTCGGGTTATTCCTGGCTCTGCTCTCAGAAATCACTCCTGGCAGGCTCGGGGAACCATATAGGATGCCGGGTCAGTCCTGGGTCGGCCATGCGCAAGGCAAACGCCCTACCACTGTGCCATTGCTCCAGCTATGGAAGTGCATAGAAATAAAGAAATAAAGGAGACAGACGTTCGTTAAAAGATTGAGTTTGGGGCCTGGAGAGATAGCACATCGGCGTTTGCCTTGCAAGCAGCCGATCCAGGACCAAAGGGGTTGGTTCGAATCCCGGTGTCCCATATGGTCCCCCGTGCCTGCCAGGAGCTATTTCTGAGCAGACAGCCAGGAGTAACCCCTGAACACTGCCGGGTGTGGCCCAAAAACCAAAAAAAAAAAAAGATTGAGTTTGTTTCTCTCCCTTTGGTGTGAGTCGGGCTAGAGCTGAACTCGGTGCCTAATGAAGTCATCTCCTCCGGGGCCGCAGGTTTCGTCACCCACAGCCGCATTCATTCCCTGCCTCCAGCCGGGTCTATTTTGGAACAGCCCACTAGGAATTCCCGGAGCAAACCCAGCAATGGGGCTTGTTAGACCAGAACATTAATTATCAGGGGTGCTGGGGCTCGAGCGTGCTCCGGTCTCCAGGAGACCAGGTCCTCACACGGTCGCCGTCCGGGCCTGGCGTGGGGCAGCCAGGAGGGCACTTGGCTTGCGGCAGCCAGTCCGGCTCCAACACCCAGTACCACGTAAGGTCCCCTGAGCTCTGCCAGGGATAAGCTAGAGCGCCACTCGCTGAGGCCCAAAAACGAACTGAAAAACAGAGCTTGGCTTCAGAATCGAGGGCCGCAAGTTTCTAGTGTCTGCTACAGCTGGTTGAGGTTGTGCCAGAGCAGGGGCACTCTGAGAGCCACTGAGGTCCATAGTGATGAAAGCCCCCACCCCCTGCCTCAAATGCTCATTTCTTTTTTTTTTTTTTTTTTTTTTTTTGGTTTTTTGGTTTTTGGGTCACACTGGCAGCGCTCAGAGGTACTCCTGGCCCTATGCTCAAAAATCGCTCCTGGCAGGCACTGGGGACCATATGGGATGCCAGGATTCGAACCATCGTCCTTCTGCATGCAAGGCAAACACCTTACCTCTATGCTATCTCTCCGGCCCAAATGCTCATTTCTTGGCTTCTCTATATACGAGCCCAATGGCTGAGAACTAGAACACAGAGTTGAGGCTTCTGGAGAAGCTTGAAAGGAATCAGTATGCAAGAACGAGGGAAATTGTACTATTTATGACTAGTAAGTTCTTCATCATAATTTATCTTGGACTTTTTTTTCCTGCTTCTTCTCTAGGAAACCAAGTTCATCCAAATGCTTCAATAATATATTTAAGGAGAAGTATACAGGTGTTAGTATGAAAACCAAGATAAGGGACCAGAGCGACAGAACAGTGGGAAGGGCATTTGCCTTGCACATGGCCAATCTGGGTTCGATCCCCGGCATCCCATAGACTGCAGGGGTCCTCAAACTTTTTAAACGGGGCCAGTTCACTGTCCTTCAGACTGTTGGAGGGCCAGATTATAGTAAAAACAAAAATTATGAACAAATTTCTTTTTTTTTTTTCTTTGGTTTTTGGGCTACATCCGGCGGTGCTCAGGGGTTACTCCTGGCTGTCTGCTCAGAAATAGCTCCTGGCAGGCACGGGGGACCCTATGGGACACCGGGATTTGAACCAACCACCTTTGGTCCTGGATCGGCTGCTTGCAAGGCAAACGCCGCTATGCTATCTCTCCGGGCCCATGAACAAATTTCTATGCACACTGCCTATATCTTATTTAGAAGTGAAGAAACAAAATGGAAATAAATACAATATGTGGCCCTCGGGCCGTAATTTGAGGACCATTGCCATAGAGTCTCCCGGGTACTGCCAGAAGTAATTTCTGAGCATAGAGCCAAGAGTAACCACTGGCCATTGCTAGGTATGGCCCCCTCCAAAAAAAGGGAAATAAAAATTGTTTGAAAGGATCTTTTGCCCTCCTCATAGTTCATAAAGTAGATTTACTGAGCATAAGTGAGATTAGGTAATAAAGTTACTAACTTATATAACCAGTTTTTTTCTCTGTTAAGGATTATAAAATGATTACTAAAATTCTTACTTTTGGGACCAGACGACAGCATAGTGGTAGGGCATTTGCCTTGCTTGCTGCCAACTGGGACAGACCTGGGTTCAATCCCCAGCATCTCCTATGGTTCCCCGAGCCTGCTAGGAGCGATTTCTGAGTGCAGAGCCAAGAGTAACCCCTGAGCACCACTGAGTGTGGCCCCCAAACCAAAGAAAAATGAAATGAAATGGTTACTTTTCTAGAATTGTCTGTTGATCTGATTACATGATAAACGAAACTCATTGCTGCTGTTATTTGCAAACCCTGCATTCTGTCTGTTCTTCCTCAGCTCTTCCCCCGAAGGTGTACCTGGTTGTATGTGATGAACAACTGCCTGCTCTCGATATCTGGTGAGTCTCCGCTCTGACATGCTGCATTTGCCCTTTGAGGCAGTTGGTGTTTGTGCTATCTTTCCCCCTCTGTCTCTCTCCATAGGCAAAGCTTCTCAGCTCTACTCCCATAACTTACCCGGGCTTTTCGAGTACTCGAGACAGATGCAGAAGCTCCCAGTGCCAATCCCAGCACATAAGCTCCCCGACAGAATCCTACCACGGTAAATGCACACTCGATTCTGTGTTTGTCCTTAGGGATGCCATACATGCTCACAGTCAGTTGACTTTAATAAATAGTTGTACTGCAGAATGAAGAAGCGTTCTGCAAGGTCAATAGAAATCATGCAGAACGAGCGCTTTTTTAGAAGTAATATTCCTCACAAGTGCCTGTTTGTCATGTTACTCGAGAATGTGCCCACTTTTTATTTTCCAATTGTATCGGATGTATTCTTCTCGGTTCTTAAAATTTCCTATAATCCTGAAGTTAGGTTTTTTTTTCTGTTACTTATAAATGTAAAAATGGAAGCATAAAACCAGGTTTATTTTTGGGGCCACACCTGACAGTGGTCAGGGTTTACTCCTGGCTCTGTGCTCAGGAATGACTCCTGCCGGGCTCAGGGACTCGAAGGGATGCCTGGAATTAAACCCAGGTGGGCCTCTCTTAGCAAACACCCTCCCTGCTGGACTATTGCTGTGGTCCCAAGAAGAATGGTTTTTTGTGTTTTGGTTTATTTTGGTTTCTGGGTCCCACCCGACAATGCTCAGGGGTTCCTCCTGACTCTACGCTCAGAAATCACCCCCGGCAGGCTCGGGGGACCCTATGGGATGCCGGGATTCAAACCAGCGACCTCGCATGCAAGGCAAACGCCTTACCGCTGTGCTATCTCTCCGGCCCGCCAAGAAGAATATTTTAAGCTGTAGGAAACTACAGCCTCTGTGCATCAAATCATTGGTCTTAGTAATCACTAACCTAAATTATGAATTGAAGTGTCAGGTTTTTTTCTACTCTGAAAGTAGTCTAAGGCATTACTTCTCTAAGCAGAAGTTGGGAATGAAGATAGTCTAGATCTCCAATGTCTCACAGGTGGCTCTTAATCACTTCATCTCTGGCTAGAGATAAATCCCTCAACCAGACTTCACAGCAAACAATGTCCTGCCACACAGACAAACCACTGCAGGTAGGACTTAGTTCTAGCTGCCCGCCTTCAAGCTCCGACACCCCATTCAGATGCTCTGTTGCCAGAGAAGCGTGACACAAGAAGTTGACTTTCTGTGAAGTTTAATTCTCTCTAATCCTGACAGACTCAAGCTATCTCTCCCTAAACTGGTAGCTCAGACTTGAGGAAGTCACTGTCATTTTTTGTTTTGTTTTGCTTTGGTTTGGTTTTTGGGTCACATCCGGCAGCGCTCAGGGGTTCCTCCTGGCTCTGCTCTCAGAAATCGCTCCTGGCAGGCTCAGGGGACCATTTGGATACCAGGATTCGAACCACCATCCTTCTGCATGAAAGGCAAACGCTTTACCTCCATGCTATCTCTCTGGCCCTGTCACTGTCGTTTTTTGTGTGAACAATGTCACAGCACGTGAAGTGCGTGACTTCCAGTAAGAACTAAAGCCAAACTGTTGGCATCCAGGGAAGCTTCAGAAACGTCCTCTAGGCTGCAGTTGCCATTCTGCTCTGGCATCTGATCTGGCACACAGCTGTACATTCATCAGGAAGGTTCTTTGGGGGCTGGAGCCAGAGTACAATGAGGAGGGTGTTGCACAGGCCAACTAGGGTGTGATCCCCAGTTTCCTGTAGTGTCCCCCGAGCACGGCCAGGAGTGATTCCTGAGCACAGAGCCAGGAGTAACCCCTGAGCACTGCCGGTTGTGGCCCCAAAATAAAAACAACAGATTCTTTATGGGTCAGAGCAGTCAAACAGCTTTACAGTGTGGCAGTATCATAGCCAATGAGGTGTATCCCAGGCGTGATTATTGCTAATTGAAAACTTTTCCCAGAGCAGTAGCACAGTGGACAGGATGCTTATTTGCACACAGACTGCCTTAATTTGCCCTCCAAGCACCCCGTATGGTCCCCCGAGCCCCACCAGGAGTGAACCCTGAGCATTGCCGGGTGTGCCCAAAACCACAGATCTTGTTTGGGTTTGTATTGACCCTCCCCATGTGTGATTTATATCATTAGCAAAGCATGCATTTGGTTTTTACAAAGGCTAATGCATAGTGGGCAGGAACCCGGGCACTGGGATGGACTGGCACATGCCTGACACTCCACGCCAGACACCTGTATGTCACATAACCTCCATCAGAAAGTTCAGGTCAAGAACAGGGCCATCGCAGAGCAACTGGGGGCCAGGCAGCAGGAAAGCAGGAAGAACTGTACTTGTCCTTTAGAAAGTGATAGGACATGAGTTAACCTACCCTGGGAGTCGCCCAGAGGCAAAAAGAAGAGTTCCTTAGCCCTTCCGAGCTCAGTATCCAGAGTGATCACACAGTTTCCCTGTCAGTACAGAGTAAGGATGGACAGACAGACGAATGCAGCCAGGAATGGAAAGAGTTCCCCTGTCAGTAGAGTGGGGATGGACGGGCACCATTTGATCCTTGGCAATTTGATCCAGATGGTCCTCCAATATCACAGAGCTAGCACTAAGTCCTGAGCTCTGCTGGGTGTGGCCCAATAAAATAAAAGATCAAATAAATGCACATTTGTACACTTAAAAAAAAGCAAGCAGGCCCAGAGAGATAGCACAGAAGTAAGGCTTTTGTCTTGCATGCAATCAGCACAGGATGGACCACAGTTCAAATCCCGGTGCCTCCGGGTGTGACCCAAAAAAAAAAAAAACAAAGCAAAAAGCAAGCAACCTGGGGCCGGAGAGATAACACAGCTGTGTTTGCCTTGCGAGCAGCCAACCCAGTACATAAGGTGGTTGGTTCAATCCCCGAGTCCCTTATGGTCCCAGGGGCTATTTCTGAGCAGATAGCCAGGAGTAGCCCCTGAGCGCAGCTGGCTGTGGCCCAAAAAACAAAAAAAACAAAAACCAAGCAAAATAAGTATTTACAAAAAAGGAGAAATTTATCTTGAGGTTGCACAACTTGTATTTTGGGTTATAACAATTTATAAAAAGATATTTGGGGTGTGCACTCTGTATTATCTTTATTTTTTCAAGGTTTTATTTTCATACACTCTAATTGTTTGGTTTTCATATTTAAATCCTATACTTTTGAAATCTATCGGAAGGATGATAAAAAAGAATCCTGCTTGCTTTTAGTTTCTGTAAGAAGCCTTGTGCATGAGCAGCGCTCACCGAGTTACTCATTTTTCTCAACTATCACTGTACGTTACCGTGCACTAACATGTTGGTTGACATGTGTTCGATCTCCGCTTGCATCTAGGAAATTTTCTGTCTCTTCAAAGATTCCTGATACCAAGTGGTGTCAAAAGTGTCGTGTTGGTAAGTAAGACTGCCAGGTCCTATGGCTCCACTGCAGGAGAGATGGACAGACAGGCAGACATGTCCGGAAATGGGAAAAGTTCCCCTGTCAGTACAGAGTGGGCACAGATGGAGGCAGTCGAGTTTGGAAGACGCCTGCTAGTCTCTCCTTTCCCCTTCCCGATTTTTGTTATCACCAGCCCATTGCTCCCTGTGACCTACCCCAGTGATGTACCACTTTGGCTCATTCCCACCTCCCGGGCATGCCAGTGGCCTTAGTCACCAGCCCAGCTCTAATTCTCTCGGCATGAGGCCCCTTTGATCTGGACATTGTTACCAGAATGTCAGTCTCCTGTGATGGCGGCAGATCTGTTCACTGATGAGCCGCTCCCTTTGGTCCTTTTGAGGCCTGTCATAGAACCTGATACCCCTAGAGCTGGAGTAGCAACCCCGGCATGCCCCAACCAGGCACTGCTGAGCCCCCCGGTTCTGGCCCTGGCTCACACCGGGCACTCTTCTCCCCATGCCTTCCCCCTCTTCGGGCCACTTCTGCCTTCGCACGTCCCTTCTCCTAGCTGGAGCTGAGGCGTCTCTCTGCCAGTCCCACGTGTCTGCAGTGCCATGAGCCCCCAGGACTCGAGACATAAGGCGCCTGCCTATGGCGGGGTACTGGGGGAGGGAAGGTGGGGCTGCAGCACGTGCTTGGGCTAAATACTCAGGCGTCCTCTGGTCTTGCAGCGAGAAGCCCCTTCACGGACCACACGTACCTGTGTGGGGCGCTGCAGACCAGCGTCGTCCTCCTCGAGTGGGTGGAGCCCATGCAGAAGTTCATGCTCATCAAGGTGAGTGGGTGAGTGGGTGAGCGAGTGCCCAAGGCTGCTGGGAGGTAGGGCCCCGACTTGCTACCCTGACCCTTGGGACAGGACCTGCCTGCTAGTTTCCCTCATCTTACCCTGGCTGCTTTAATGTGCTTAGATGGCTCTGAACTCTTGCATAAATATTCTTTTTTTTTTTTTTTTTTTTTTTTTTTTTTTTTGCGGGAGGGGGGTCACACCCGGCAGTGCTCAGGGTTACTCCTGGCTTCACGCTCAGAAATCACTCCTGGCAGGCTCAGGGGACCATATGGGACGCCGGGATTCGAACGATGACTTTCTGCATGAAAGGCAAACGCCTTACCTCCATGTTATCTCTCCGGCCCCACATAAATATTCTTTTTGTTTGTTTCTTTGTTTTTTGGGTTTTTGGGCCATACCTGTTTTGACGCTCAGGGGTTACTCCTGGCTATGTGCTCAGAAATCGCTCCTGGCTTGGGGGGACCATATGGGACACCGGGGGATCTAACTGCGGTCCTTCCTTGGCTAGCGCTTGCAAGGCTTACCTCTAGCGCCACCTCACCGCCCCCCCCCCCCCGCATAAATATTCTTGAGGAGGCTTAGTATCCCCAGCTGTATCTTACATTTTGTGAAGGGGAGGTCTAGTTGCACCAAAGCAGTGGAGTTCCATGATGAAGTTGTTCAAAGGTGTAGGAGCCAGAGCAACAGCACAGCAGTGAGGACTCTGGCCTTCCTTCCCTGCCCCTGTTGGGGTTCATCCCAGCATCACATAGGGCCTCTCAAACCCGCCAGGAGTAAGCTCTGAGCACTGTTGAGTATAACTAAAAAAGAAAAAACACATAGACATGTATCCACATGCACCTACATGTTATATAGGAGGGCCCAAAAGGGCTTAAGGTCCTGAGCTTGCATGAGACCAGATTCAGTTTTGGTGTGCGGTGCTCATAAGATAGGGTCCTTGGGGCCGGGCGGTGGCGCTAAAGGTAAGGTGCCTGCCTTGCCTGCGCTAGCCTAAGACGGACCGCAGTTAGATCCCCCGGTGTCCCATATGGTCCCCCAAGCCAGGAGCAACTTCTGAGCACATAGCCAGGAGTAACCCCTGAGCATTACCGGGTGTGGCCCAAAAACCAAAAAAAAAAAAAAAAAAAAAAGATAGGGTCCTCAGGCAAGCCGGGAGCAACCCTAAGCGCAGAACCCTCAGCACCGCTGGCGTGACCCCAACATTAACTGACCAGATATATGAATAAGCTTGCAGGAGGCTTTATCCGAAATATATCCCCTGTGGAGAACAGAGAGGGGCCATGGAAGGGCCGTGCCTGGCAGGCCCCAGAGCTGGGCTTCCTGCCCCAGGGACTCATGTTCCACCTCGCCTGTAGTGGCATGGGTGGCCTCACTGTATCGATTCTCAGGTAGTTTTCCAGGCCTTGTGAATTGGGGGCCAGGGAGGTGGCTCCCAATGCTGGGAGAGCCTTTGTTCCACACCCTGAGGAAGCCCCCTACCCCAGTCCTGAAACAACTTACCTAGTCTCTTTGTACTAATAGACAACAAATTTAAAGTTGTAGAATTGTATCGGCCACGTTGTAACTGCTGTTTCTTGAATGAAATGACTCGAGACAGGAGCTGGGTTCATTTTTGTGGGTTTGTCGCCCTCCTTGTCCACTCGTGTCAGTCAAGAAGGGTCTTTTGATAATTCCCACGTCAGTCTGAGTTCCCGTTATTGAGGTTCTGTGGCACCAGGTGAGCCATTGGAACCCCTGAAAGTTGTCACTCGCCGTGTCACCTCTTGACATTCCTCTGGTCTCCCTCTGGTAACAGTGTCTGTTTCTGTCTCCAGCACATAGATTTCCCTCTCCCGTGTCCACTCAGGGTGTTTGAGATGCTGGTCGCCCCCCATCGCCAGTTCCCCCTAGTGTGCGTCGGTGTTGGGAGAGGCAAAGACTTCGGCCAGGTGGTCCGGTTCGAGACAGTCGATCCCGACTCCACCTCCTCATGGTTCACCGAGTCAGGTTGGTGCGCGTGGGGCCTGGGTCCGGGGGTCCAGTGGCTAGACCTCCCTCCCTCCCTCCCTCTTCCTTTCTTCTTTCCTTCCTTCCCTCTTTCCTTCCCTTCCTTCTTCCATCAGGGACCAACCACCTCATGGGGGGCTGGGACACCCTCATACACACACATCCCAGATGTGTCTGTTGGGTGCCTGCTCATCTCATTTCTCCCACCTGCAGCTTTATTCTTAGTCCCTTTTCCTTTTGTGTTTTGCTTTGGGCCTACACCCAGTTGTGCTCAGAAGTTACTCCTGGCAGACTCAGGGACTCTATGGGATGCCGGGGATTGAACTCGAGATGGTTGCATGCAAGGCAAACGCCCTCCCCACTATGCTATTGCTCCAGCCCCTTTTTGTCCAGTTTTTAGGAGAAATTGAGTCTTCACAAATTATAGTTGTTAATCTTGTATCAAATACTTGACATGTAAATATTTTGTCCTGTCCCATAGGATATTTTGTCAACTTGTTATTAAAATATTAATAATTAATTGTAAATATATAAATTATAAATTTATAACAATAAATATTAAAGTTTTAATATTGTTGCTTATGCTTCATTGTATCCAAAAGTCATTGCCAAGACCAGTCAGTGTCAGGGATTTTTTTCTGCTTTGTGTTCCTTGTTGTGCTGGCCACCCTGTCTCCATGTGATCCAGTGACCAACCTCTGTGGTGCTTCGGTTCATTGACCAAACTTCCATGTCCCCAGGAGGCGCACACCAGACATTTCAGCACCTGCCTCATCCAGAGGCCAAGACCAGAACTCAGCGGGAAGGGCGTTTGCCCTGAGTACACCGACCTGGGTTCGCTTCCCGGCATCCCATGCAGTGCCCTGAGCACTACTATGTGTGGCCCAAAAACCAAAGAACCCTCCTACTTGCCTCATCAGAGTTAGGGCCAAAGCTATCAGGCTCAGCCATGGCAGGTCTGGAGCTGGAAGCTTATATCTGTCTCAGCCCGGCATGTGCAGGCATCCTTTGTTCACCTTCCCTCTGTACCCAACGGGTCTGTTTTCCCCTCTGCTTGCCAACTGACCTTTCTGTTTTGTAGAGTCTCCTCTGACAAACGTGACTGACCTAACCCAGCTGGACAAGGACACTGTTCTCGTGTGCTTAGACTGTAAGTTCTCATTTGTCTGCCTCTTATTTCAATGAGATTTATCTAGTTGGCATTCCCGAGTGACTTTTCTTCCCCCTTCCAGGTTGTATAAAAGTGGTAAATCTCCAAGGAAGATTAAAATCCAGAAGATTCACACCCGAGCTTACCTTTGATTTCCAGATTGAATCGATTGGTAAATCCATGTTTTATATACATTTTCAGTTACTTTAGTGAACTTATAATAGTATATCTGATACTTAACCAGTGACATTACAAACATGACTTAATTTTTGCAATATACAGAATATGACGAATGAGGTAGGAATTCAGTTTTAACTCTTCACTCTTGTACATTCTTTGAAAAGGTTTCATGAATTTAGAATCTCTAAATTCACGTTTTAGACCAGGGTTCGAGGGGCCTCCAGACTCAGAGTTTTCCTATAAGTACTTTAAAGAGACTAGTGCACGTTACTCTTCAGAGAAACTTAAATATGTAGAATTTGGTTCTTGACACTCTTACAACTTTTTCTGGGAAAAAAAATTTAAGTATCGCACTCAGGAAATGAAGGTGATCGTGATCACACAGAGCAGGGGAAATGAATGCTTTATACGATGTTTCCTGTGCCCTTTAGCAGTAAAATTAAGGTCCTACATTGATGCCTGTGTGAACAGAGGGTGGAACCAGGGCTGGGGGATCCCCTTGTCTTGGCATTACTTCCTCCTGCCTCCACTGGTGCGGATGCTACTGAGTCCACCTGGGGACCCAGATGTTGAGATGCGAACCTCGCTTCTGTAGCACTTCTCGGGGTTTCCAAAGATCAGGATCAGCTGCCGGAGAGTTGGTGCCTTCGGGAAGATGCTCCCCTCCTTCTCGGCCAGTTTGGGTTCAGCATCTGGCACCCTGTTTCATCCTGAGCCATGAGCGTCGTTCAGTGTGGGGAAGGCAAAGTACGGCCGCAAGGCAGGCCCCTCAAGCTCCCATTGAGTTCCTGGGGGAGACTGAGCTGCCGAGGCTTTGGGAGGCTATTTTTGTCCCCCCTTAAAAGAAAGAGCAGTGAAATCAGACCAGAAAATTGCGTACTGTGGTGGCCCTGGATTCTGAAAGCTCTGCCTTGGAAATTTCCATTCTAGGAAATGGAACCACCCCACACGAGTAGCTGGCTTCGTCCCAGTCATGCTCCGCATCAGAGCATTCATTCATGGCTGCGACCCCCCACATTCCCGATGAGCCATGAAAGTCATGTTACTGTCCCATAGCTGTGCAACAAGTGTTCTGTTGGGGCAAGAGCCGTAGCACAGCAGGTGGGATGCTAGCCTTGCACCCAGATCTTCCAGGGGTGGCCCCAAAAGAACTCCAGGATGAGGCCACAGCTGCCGGTGCTGACGTAAGGGAATATGCGGCAGTAAGGAACAGCTTGTTCCTGTCAGATGCACTAGACAGAGGCTATGGTGTGAACTTCCCGTGTCATAAGAATGCTCTGGGGGACCTGGGGCAGCTGTGGGACTGGGACTGTGCTCACGACCTTGTTCTCTTTTAACTGAATTTAAAAGGCAAAGTGGGCAAATTGTTAGGATTTCGGGTTTAATTGGAAGGATGCTTGCTTTTGTGCTATCATTTATATTTTCTCTATATTTTAAATGTCACTTTTAAAGTCATCAAAACAAAGGTTTTCCATGGTGACCTTTCAAATACACAACAGGGCTTTGCTTTGTGTTCAGAAGTAGTGACTCGGTAGAAAAATAGAGTGACTGACAGAGCCGAGTGGGTGGACAGGGCCGACGGGCTTTGGGGTGAACCTGCATACAATTTCCAGTAACTGAGCTCTCTCTGGCCCACCAGTCTGCCTGCAGGACAGTGTGCTCGCCTTCTGGAAACACGGCATGCAGGGGAGAAGCCTCAGGTCCAACGAGGTATGTTGTCCTTAAAAGCTGGGTCCGTACTGTCTGCTCAATAGCTAGGAAATAGCGTTCAACCCTACTTCCCTTTGGCTAGCTTGTAACTTAGGGGGATTCCTGAAGTCCATTTAGAAACCCCCAGGGGCTGGCTCTGATAGCGTGGGGATTTGGGTTCCTGCTCGAGACCCTCCTGGATTCCATGCCCTTTGGGTTGCCATTGCCGGTACTGCCTGGCTCGGCCTCCTCCCTGCCTGCCCTGCAAAACTGGCCCTGCAGGCTGGGTGTCACCCCCTTGAGGCCCTGGGCTACCTCCCTTCCCAACTGTGCCCTTTGCCCTCCCTCAGCCTCCTCTCGAGTCCTTCCCACCTTGACTCAGTGAAATGCAGCCTGGTGCTGGGTTCTAACCAATGAACCAGACCCTCAGCCTGTGAGACCACCAGAACTTGGTTGGGGAGGGGGAGTATTCTCGAGGTACTAGTAAGGGCGGGATCTGCTCTACTCTGAGGGGGGTTCTGGGGGGCTAGAGAGATAGCACAGCGATAGGGCGTTTGCCTTCCACACAAACAACACAGAACGGATCCTGATTCAATCCCCGGCATCCCATATGGTCCCCCGAGCCTGCCAGGAGTAAACCTTGAGCACCGCCGGGTGGGACCCAAAAAAAGAAAAAAAAAATAGGGCTGTGTCCTTCAGGATCAGCTCCCCACCTGCTTTCATCTCCCTCTTTTCTGAGAATATCGATAGGGTCTGGGCCAGAAGGCCAAGAGATGAAGTGAGCTGAAGAGGCCCCTGTGCTGGGCACCTGCTGGTGTCAGACTTCCCAGCTTCAAGGTTCAAACCCCCGGGGAAAGCGGCAGGTGGGCAGGACCCAAGAGACCCTCAACATGGACCACGTTTTCCTTGGCTAAACAGATTGATACATTTATGTACGAAGGCCCAAATTAACTCATGCAGGGATGGATTTTCATCTTGGGGATTGAATGTTCTTAGTAGTTAGAAATCATGTATCTACATATGAAGTCTCATGCTTGGGGCCAAAGGGGTCAGCAGGTAAAAGTGCATGTCAGGCACCAGGCCAACTCGGGTTCAAGTCCTGGATTCCCATATGGTTCCTCTAAACACAGTCAAATGTAACTACCCCTGAGCACTACTGGGTGTGACCCAAAAAAATAGGAAGAAGTAGATTCTTTTTTCTTTTCTTTTTTTTTTTTTTTTTTTTAATATTTTTGTTTGGTTTGGTTTTTGGGTCACACCCAGCAGCACTCAGTGGTTCCTCCTGACTCTACTGTCAGAAATTGCTCCTGGCAGGCTCGGGGGGACCATATGGAATGCCGGGGTTCGAACCACCATCCTTCTGCATGCAGAGCAAACGCCCTACCTCCATGCTATCTCTCCGGCCCCAGAAGTAGATTCTTGTACCTTTAACTTCAAAAATCAAATTTGTGTTTCATCAGGTAACACAAGAAATTTCAGACAGCACAAGAATTTTCCGACTCCTTGGATCTGACAGGTAAGAAGAAGGGTGGTGGTATTCACAGACTAAGCCTGTTTTATGGCTCTAACACGAAGCTGGTTTTTTCTTTTCCAAGAGTTAAGATGTGTACAGTGTATGTTTCCCACTGGAAGAATTCTCAAGTGAAGGACTGGAGCACAGCGGGAGGGCATTTGCCTTGGATGTGGCTGGTCCGAGTACATCCCTGGCATCCCATATGGTCCCCAGAACACACTAAGAATGATTCTAAGTGCAGAGCCAGGAGTAACTCCTTCATACCGCCTGGTGGGTCCCCATAGAAAACCAACAAAAAGAATTCGCAAGTGAAAGCAGGAGGATTGAGACTGACCTTCCAGATCCAGGGATGCAGTGACCTCCCACCCAGGTCCCTTCGTACCACGCAGGCCTCGAAGTTGAACTGTTCTGTGTGGGACATAGGAACCTCTGAAGTTGATTGAGAGCCTCAGGCAGACTGGGGTTCTATTCCGATACACTCTCTGACGCAGAACTTATGATAGAGTGGGAAGGGCATTTGTCTCTTCACCTCTGAGTTCCATCTCTGGTACCCCAGGTTGTCCCCCCAAGTCCACTAGGAGTGATCCCTGAGTACAGAACCAGTCAGCCCTGAGCACAGCCAGGTGTGACCAAAACAAACAAAAAGACTTTATGGTCTAGATTAAGTTCCCAGCAACAGTCCTTAATTGGGGGAGGGGGGTGTTGTCCCGTCTCCACCCCAGGCCCAGGAAGCTGCTGACCCCAAGGCAGGAAGGGGACCAAGCAGCAGAGCTGTCCCCAGACCAGAAGTGGCTCTGACCCGCGTGTCCCCATCACCAAGGCGTCCCTTGGGTCTCATCGTCTCCGTGTGCTGCTCATTCCTCAGGGTGGTGGTTCTGGAGAGCAGGCCGACTGACAACCCCACGGCCAACAGCAACCTCTACATCCTGGCTGGCCATGAGAACAGCTACTGACCGAAGTTTGGCCCAAGCCCTGTCTGTGGCTGACAGGCCCTGCCCAGCTGCCAGAGCGACCACACTCACGGCTGCGCGGGAGCAGAGAGTCCAGCCTGACCTGGACGTTCTGGCCCGCCCGGCCCGCGCTCAGAGTCTGGCTGGCCAGAGACAAGACGGAGCGTCCGTTGTTCTGTGGTAGGGAAAGGTTTCTCGTATTGAACCACACAAGTGCTTGACTCGTGTAATCTTTGTACATAGAGGCAGTATTTTTCTGTGAAAATTCAGATTGCTGAAGACGTACACTAAGAAATTGTAGATAATGTACTTTTATGAAATGCACAAGTTTCTTTTCTGTACAGATGTAAATGTTAATGACACTGCAGTCGGGGTTAATATTTAAGAATTCTTTAGGACATCCTTGGGTGTGACTGTATCACAGGGCAGGATGCTGGAATGAAACGGTTCCTTTAACACTATTGTATTTTTATTCTATGTAATTTAGAAATAAGAATATAAATCTTGGGACTTTCAGAATTGTTACGGAGGCTGTAATCATTTTGTAATCTGGTTTTTTATTTTCACGCGAGTACACTGGTGTTTCCGTTTGCACAGTTCTGCTCTGTGGTGTCGTGAGCGTGAGCCACAGAAGCCAGCCATGGCCGTCTGTGGCTGTGCCCGCACCATCTTTTTCCATGGAATCCAAGTGTTTACCTTGTGAACCAGCCAGTTTGCCCGCCTGTGGGAGTTACTGGTCTTTTTATACTTCAGCAGAATCCTGTGGAATTGCTTGTTTGTGCTTCAGAACAATACCTTTGACAACATTTTGTACCTGATGTCACACTACAGTTGTTATGCACAGAGAATAAATTCATGCTATCCAAGAGTCCGCACTGAACATTTCATATCACACCGTGAAGAACTAACATTCCATAGAGTGAAGTGATTCGAATTTCAAGTGGACATTTCATTTTTGTTGGCCTTCTGATTATCTTCAGACCTCTTTTGATGTAGGGTGTTAACACATGGCCCAAATGGTTGGTTTAGTCACTACCTCACGTAAAAAGCAGATCGGTCATACACATCACAGGGACTTAGTTTTGGTCAGGGTTATTGGCTTCCTTTTTCTTTTTATGGCTTTTCCCAGCAGGACCGTGTACGTATCAAGGCCTAACAAGTGCACACTTGGGGCTCCTCTGGTCACGTTCTTTTATGTTCGACTGTGAGTACACACACCTGCACACACACAGAGAACCCACTACACTAACTGGTGATTCATTCATGGTCTTCATGGATTTGACTTGACGATGTTTTTAAATATGCTCCTGGTTGTACATAGTGTAAAATAAACATGTTTTTTTTTTTTTAACATACTGTCGTTAATAGCTTCTTCTCTGTCTGGAAAAACTGAACTCTAATCAGGTGGAGAGAATGTCCGTTGTCTGTGTTAAATCTGCCAGTTCCTCAGGTCATGAAGTTTCTGTTTGAAACTTGTGTTTGGGGAAAGGGCAGCATTTCAGAGAACCTTCGGCTTCCTCCTGGGAGCGCAGGGTGGGCGTCAGAGCAAGAGTCGGAACTGCAGCTCTCAGCTCACTCGGGTTGCTGCCCTCGTTTGTGCACTGCGGTCCCTGGACCAGGGCCCCTCACGCCCCTCGTGTCTGCGCTCCTTCCTAGGATAGGTTTGGGGCCTCCCAGGTTTGAGAAGGGAGGCAGCCCAGAGACCCAGGGGTGCTGGTTGGAAAGAACAGGATTGGGCATCGGAGACCCTGTTCTCATTATTGCCACCGGCCCGGCCCTGTGACCCTGGTGTAACCAGTAGATGAGACTTGGAAGTCGTGAGGTCACTACAGACCAGGACCTTCCTGAATCAGGTCTTTACGGTCGGGACGTTCATCACAAAGTCTTTCCTTCTCTGTATTGTGTAACTGCCTTTTTTGTTCGTTTGGTTTTGGTTTTGGTTTTTGGGCCATACCCGGTGATGCTCAGGTTACTCCTGGCTATGTGCTCAGAAATCGCCTCTGACTTGGGGGACCATATGGGACCCTGGGGGATTGAACTGTGGTCCATCCTGGGTTAGTGCGCGCAAGGCAGATGTCTTACCATTTGTGCCACCGCTCTGGCCTCGAAACTGCCCCTTTTGGGGTCTTTTTTGGTTTTGGTTTTTGGGTCACACTGGACGGCACTCAGGGCTTACTCCCGGCAGGCATGGTGGACCATATGCGATGCAGGGATTTTGAACCACCGTCTGTCCTGGATGGGCTGCGTGCAATGCAAATGCCGCTGTGCTCTCTCTCCGGTCCCTGTAACTGCTTTTTCTAGTGTTCACGTCCCTGTGATAGAGATATATAGGTATAGATATATGCACACACACACATGGATATATCCCTGAGTTCTATAAAGGGCCATGCCTGTCTTTAAAAAAATGAACCAAATTGAACTGCTAAGCGCATGGAAATGTTGGCAAACGGCAGGGAGGGTAGGGCTCCTGCTTTGCCTTGCACTCCGCCCACCAGGTCCTTCTCGGGCATCCCACTCGGTCCCTGGGGCACCGCTTGCTTGCGCTGATGCTATGACAGACCAGGAGGGACCCCTGGGAAGCCGCCAGGCTCTAGTCTAGCCACTGTGTGCGGGACACCTCCCCAGCAGGGACTCAGCCAGCTGGCCACGCACACAAAAGTCGGGCCTCCTCCCAGGGGAACACGCGACGGGCCTGGGCTCGGCCACCCGAGACCACGTCCCCGGTGGGAGGCCACGCCCCCTGCGATAACGCCCCGCCCCCAAGCGGGTGCTTCGTGGTAAGCCTGGCCACGCCCCGAACAGGAAAGAGCCTATGTCTCCGTCGCGATGCCACGCCCCTCGAGCAGGGCCACGCCCCCGGCCCCGCGCGTCGTCGGTTGCCGGGGCGACGGGCGACGGGCGCCGCTTCCGCTGGGCGTGGCCACGGGCAGGCGGCCGGTCGCTCCCTGCGGCTCAGGCCGCGTCTCTGCTCTGCTCTGCTCTGCTCTGCTCTGCTCTGCCCTGCGCGCGTGAGTTCGGGCCGGCCCGGGACGGGTTTCTTGGCTGTGGTTGTTGTTGTTTGTTTGTTTGTTGTTGTTGGGTGAACGGCCACACCTGCTGTGCTCCGGCTCTGGCCCCGGCTTTGTGTTTCCTTTTGTTTTGCTTTTGTTTGGGGGCCACATCCAGCAGCAATCGGGTTCCCCCCCTCCCGGCTCTGCGCTCAGAAACCCCTCCTGGCAGGCCTTGGGGGACCCTGCGGGACGTCGGGGGTCGAACCCGGGTCTTCCTGGGCCATCTGCGTGCAAGGCAAAGGCCCTGCCGCCTTGCTATCACTCCAGCCCTTGGTGGTTCGTTTTTAAATGATCACTTATTCATTGGTTTCTGGGCCACAGCTGGCAGCACTCTGGGGTCCTCCTGGCAGGCTCGGGGACCCTACGGGATGCCTGGGATCAAACCCGGGCCAGCCGCGGGCAGAGCAAGCACCCTCCCTGCTGTGCTCTGGCTTTAGGCCTAGCTTCTTTGGGGGCCACAGCAGTGGCACTCAGGGGTTCCTCCTGGCTCTGTGCTCAGAAATCCCTCCTGGCAGGCTCGGGGACCCTGTGGGATGCCGGGGATCAGATGCAGGTGCATCCCAGGTCAGCTGCGTGCAAGGCAAACGCCCTGCCCCTGCACTCTCCCTCCGCCTGGACCCGACTTTGATTTCCAGGTGCTGGGGCTGCTGAGCGGGTCAGGCCAGCGCCCTGCTGCCCACACTGAGCCCAACTTCCCTTCCCCTCCCCTCTGCCTTCCTGCCACTCACTGACCCTTGGGGAGCCCCTGCCTCTCCTGGCCCCGGGCATGACGCCACCTCCTCTGGGCACTATTTTCTACTATTCCCCGAAGGCCACTGAAGAAACACCGAAGCGACTCCCACCTCCTCCGAAGTCCAGTGGGAACTTCTGCCACTGCTCGGAGTTCGGTCAGCCGAGCCCAGTCACCTGTGAGGTCAGGGCCTGGTGGGCGAGTGTCACAGGCCAGCTGAGCCGGGCGGCACCCAGAGGGGCTTCTGGGTTATTCGATAGGAGTCTGGGAGCGAGGGGTGGGTGAAGAGAGGGTGCTCGGAGCCGGAGACATAGCACGGAGGTAAGACATTTGCCTCACATGCAGAAGGTCGGTGGTTCGAATCCCAGCATCCCATAGGGTCCTCTGAGCCCACCGGGGGCGATTTCTGAGCTCAGAGCCAGGAGTAGCTCCCCAAAACAAACAAAAAATTATCAAGAGTAGGATGGGTAGATCAAGCGTGACATGGTTTTTGGCCATAGGATTAAACATTCTGTGTCAGCACAATCATATGTATTTTATAGAGATTCTTGGTCATCAGTTTCATCCACCACCATAAATAGAAGTCAGAAAAATACTTATTCTGGGGCTGACGAGATTGCACAGCGGTAAGGCATTTGTCTAGCATGAGGCTGACCTGGGGCAGATCCAGGTTCAATTCCCAACATCCCATATGGTCCCCGAAGCCTGCTAAGGAGAGATTTCTGAGCGCAGAACCAGTAGTAACCTCTGAGCACTGGCAGGTTTAAACCCCCCCCCCCATAAAAGAAAAAAGAATTATTCTTCCCTCTTGGATATGATTCTTGCTAGTCAACAAAATATAAGCCCATTGTCTATGAATGCTATAAATACACCAAGGAACGATTGTAAAAAGAGGGCAGACATAATTAAGAAATAAAAAACGTCTTCATAGCCTACACATGACTAAGGAACGGACTAAGAAATATTATTGTTGATTCTTGATTCTACCAGCTTGGGGAAAATATTATTGCAGATTCTTCCAGCAGCTTAGGGTAAGTGGGGTGTGTTCCAGCAATTCTTGTTTCAGTGCAAGGGGCAAAGGCACGAAGCCTTTTTCATCCGTTCGGCATTGTTCGTTCTCATGATGCATGAATGTTTAATAAGCCCATTATTGCTCTCTTGCCAGGCGCTAACCTAGGGCTCAACTGGCCTTTTCTCAGCAATGCATGCCAGGACCACACACCCCCTTTTTCAGGGAGGGGGCTAAACCAGGGCCGAAGTAGTCCTGGTATTCAGCCATCATGCCTGTAGGCTGAGGGCTACGGCAGGCGAGAGGCCTGGGCCTGGCTTTGGTGGTCACTGATATCCGAGAAACGATTCTACTTGGCCTTGTCCCTTCCTTGCCTGTCGCCTGCAATCCTGAGTCCTGCTTTAGCACTACATGAAAACGCTGTGCAAGGGGCTGGCTTGGTTCAGGGGCCAGATGCCCTTTGCAAACTGGGAACCAGAAGCAGCTCAGATGGCGGGGCGAATCCCCCAGACCCGATAAAAGCCATTATTTGAGAGGCCGAAGCCATAGCACAGCAGAAAGAGCTTTTCTTTTTCTTTTCTTTTTTTTTTCTTTTTGTTTTTGGACCACTACACAGCACTCAGGGGGTTCTCCTGGCTCTGCACTCAGAAATCCCTCCTGGCTGGCTCAGTGGACGACATGGGATGACGAGGATTGAACCTGTGTCGGTGCTGGATTGGCTGCACACTAGGCAAACGCCCTACCACTGTACTATCTCTCCGGCCCAAGAACTGTTGTTTTGCATGCAGCTGACCCAGGTTTGATCCCCAGCATCCCATAGGGTCCCCCAAGCGTTGTCAGGAGTAATTTCTGAGTGCAGAGTTAGAAGTAAGTCCTGGTCCAAAAAGGAAAAAACAGTTGTTTGATGTGTACAAGAGCCATGAGGCAGGCACTATGGAGTTGAACCCAAGGCACTCACGGCCCAGTGAGGCCATTGCAGGGCAGGTGGGCGGTGGACACTGCGGGATTGAAGCAAACAGAAAGTGAGTTCAGGTCCAGGCTGTAGGCCTCGTGAGCAGGACCTCGAGGCCTGGGGTGCGGTGGGGGGGAGGGGGATCTGAGAAATGGTACCAGATCATTTGTGGGGATCAGGCCTGACCTGGGCCTTGCGGTCATTTCACAGCATCTCTGTCTTCTCTCACATGGAGCAGCCTGAAATGTCTCAGGGGCACAGACAGCCCACCAGGCTGGGGCACTGCGTAGTGTGGCCCCCAGGACCAAGCTCTGCCCCCTTCACCCACCTCCAGCACCCAGGGAAGATACCCAAAAGAAGAAAAATGGGGGCCAGAGCTACAGCGCAAAGGTGTAAAATCACCCCCCACACAGTATTCTCAAACCCAGGTGATCAAGTCTGAATCAGGGTCAAACATGAAATAATCCAAATCAGGCTGAAACTTTATATGAAACACATTTAATACGGCCATCTTCGGGGCCGGAGAGATAGCACAGCAGTAAGGTAAACACCTTACATGCAGAAGGATGGTGGTTGGAATCCCAGCATCCCATATGGTTCCCCGAGTCTGCCAGAAGCAACTTCTGAGAACAAACAAATATGGCAGTCTTCTACCTCTTATATCTAGCAAGCTGCGTGCCAGAACTATTATTTTTATTGAGTCCAGAGACAACCTCCAGGTGGGGCAGTAAGGACAGATAGCTCAGGCTATCCTGAGCCGGTCCTGCCCAGGTTTACATAGAAGATGATCTTTCTTTTTGGTGAAACCAAGTTGTAAACCAACAAATACAAAGAAACCGGGGATGAACATTGTTTTGGGTAAAATGAGGTGTAACCTAACACAAAAGGAAGCGTGTTTGCCTTGCACAGCCGACCCAGGCCTGATCCCCAGGGAGGTTGGGGACTGACATGGGCTCTTGGTCCTTTTGATTCCCAGAGCTACTTGCTTCATCCGCTGTTCGGCGCCAACCTTGAGCAGTCGCTGTGACAGACAGACTTCGCTGCAGAGACACTCAGAGCAGAGACCCCCACAGAGGTGGGCAGAGGCGGGATGGGGCCAAGGATACCCCAGAGCTTGCCTTTGGGTCTTTTGTTTTGGTTTTGTTGATTTGGGTTTTTTGGGAGGGTCACACTCATCAGCACTCAGGGGTTCCTCTTGGCTCTGTGCTCAGAATTTGCTCCTGGCAGGTTCAGGGACCATCTGGGATGCCAGGGATTGAACCTGGCTAGGTCTGCCCCGGGTCATCATGTGCAAGGCAAATGCCCTACCGCTGTGCTGTCACTCTAGCCTCTGCTTTTGGGGATCTTGTGCTGTTCTCTGACCCCTGGAGGTTGGTGGGTACTCAGGATGTGGAGGGGCACTTTGCGGTGTTCCTACTCCTGTGCACCAGAGGGCAGTGGTGGGCTCTGGACAGCGTCTGGGTCCATCCGTAGTGACTGGGCAGGGAAAGGGCTCCTGGCTAGAGCAGGGAGAGAGGGGTCTCCAGCATCTTCCTATAGGGGGCGGTTGGGGTCACACCGGCAGCACTCAGGTTACTCCTGGCTCTGCTCTCAGAAATCATTCTTGCCAGGCTCCAGAGGACCCTATGGGATGCCGGTAATTGAACCCGGGTCTGTCCTGGGTTGGCCACATGCAAGGCAAACGCCCTTTCTCTTGTGCTATTCCTCCAGCCCCCCAGCACCTTCTTAGTCCCCTTTGACAGACTGACAGCACAAAGATCCCTTTCCATACTCAAATTTGTTTCCTTTCACGGTAGCACCGGGCTGGCCAGGGCTGGCCAGTACAGGGAGAAGGTGGAAGGGAGCACTGTTTCCCAAGCGCCCCGAGGTCCTCAGCGTGGGCAGCCCTGGGGAACACGGGGGAGAGACTATGTCCTGGTGTCTGGGACCGAGCTGCCCTGCCCCGCAGGCCCGGCCTCGAGCAGTGACCGGTAACCGAGAGGAGAGACCAGGGCAGCACCCATGGACAAGTACGAGAAACTGGCCAAGATCGGGGAAGGCACCTATGGGATCGTGTTCAAGTGCAGAAACAAAACCTCGGGCCAAGTGGTGGCCATTAAGAAATTTGTGGAGTCGGAGGACGACCCAGTCGTGAGGAAAATGGCCCTGAGGGAAATTAGTCTGTTGAAGGTAAGAGCGAGGAAGGTGTCCGCAGAACCGCAGAGGGGCTGAAAGTAGTGTTTGGTGCTGGGTTTTGTTTTTTGTTTTGTTGGTTGGTTGGGTTTGGTTTGGTTTGTGGGCACGGTGCTCAGGGGTAACTCCTGGCCTGAGCTCCAAAATCACTCCCAGTAATATGGAATGTCGGGCATCAAACTTGGGGATCAAACTCGGTTGAAGGCAAGGCAAGCAATTGTGTTCATTTATTATTGTGTGTTTTTTGTTTTTGTTTTTCTGGTTTGTTTGGATTTTGGTTTTTGGGGCCACACCTGGCGGTGCTCAGGGAATACTCCTGACTGCGCTCAGAAATCACTCCTGGCAATCTCCAGGATCATATGGGATGCTGGGAATTGAATCTGGGTTAGCCGTGTGCAAGGCAAGCAAATGCCTTACCCTCTGTGTTATCGCTCTGGCCCCTGTTGTGTGTTTATTAGATGAATCCTTTGTTTCTCTCAACTTTGGATTCCGCAGTCTGACTCCAAAGTCTCTTTTGTCAGAAACTGATCAGAGGGGCCAGAGATACAGCAACAGGGGTTGAGGCACTGGCCTTCCATACTGCGAACCCCAGTTCCACCCCTGGCACCACATGTGATCTCCTGAGCCCTATAGCGGTTACTCCTGAGCACAGAACCAGGAGCAGCCCCGGAGCACCACTGAGTATGACCCCAGACCTAAAAATTAATAATAAAATAAAATATCCATGGGCCGGAGCAATAGCGCAGCAGTAGGGCATTTGCCTTGCACAGGACTAACCCAGGACAGACCTCGGTTCCCCCAAGCCAGGAGTGATTTCTGAGTGCATAGCCAGGAGTAACTACCCCTGAGCATCACTGGGTGTGACCCAAAAACCAAATAAGTAAGTAAATAAATAAAATATCTAGTGAAGAGAGAGAATAGTGAGCAGCTTTCTTATTCTTTTTCTTTTTTCTTCTTTTCCCTTATTCTTTTTTTTTTTTTTTTTTTTTTTTTTTTTTTTTTTTTTTTTTTTTGGTTTTGGGCCACACCCAGCGGTGCTCAGGGGTTACTCCTGGCTGTCTGCTCAGAAATAGCTCCTGGCAGGCACGGGGGACCCTATGGGACACCGGGATTCGAACCAACCACCTTTGGTCCTGGATTGGCTGCTTGCAAGGCAAACACCGCTGTGCTATCTCTCCGGGCCCTTTTCCCTTATTCTTATTTCTTATTCTTTTATTTCATCTTTAACTGAGGCAGGTGGGTTGGGCCACACCTGGTGGTGTTCAGGGGCTGTCCTCGCTCAGTGCTCAGGGTCTGACTCCAGTACTGCTTGGAAACTTTGTGATGTCCGGGACAGTCTCCCCATCCC
Organism: Suncus etruscus; assembly: GCF_024139225.1. NCBI lineage: Eukaryota > Metazoa > Chordata > Mammalia > Eulipotyphla > Soricidae > Suncus > Suncus etruscus. The sequence goes on along the minus strand of NC_064859.1, from coordinate 102,175,853 downwards.
ACCACTCCAGCCCAGGTTCCTTGTCCAGAATGTGGTAAAGGGCCAAAGAGAAACAGTGATGAGAGACAAACTGTGTCGTCCTTCTACCCACACACACATGCATGGACATGTTTGTACACATATGCACACAACATGCGTGCACTTGGTCCTCTTCCTTTGCAGCAACTGAAACACCCCAACCTGGTGAACCTCATCGAGGTGTTCCGGAGGAAGCGGAAGATGCACCTGGTGTTTGAGTACTGCGACCACACGCTTCTCACCGAGCTGGAGAGAAACCCAGATGGGTGAGTGTGCGGCCTCGAGCCTCGGTTTCCCACGGTGCCCATAGGTGCCCTCACGCCCCGTCCCAACCCGGAGAGAGAGGAGGTTCGGAAAGGCGAGAGGCTGGCTGGGAGGTTCCCTCAGCAGGGGAGTTGCTCAGGGCAGTTCAGTCTATGGGTGCTTGGCTGGAAGGTGAGGGTCGAGCCCCAGGTCTTCCCAGAAACTGACCCAACTCACTGCTAGGCTCAGAGTCAAGAAGCATGTGCGATGCAGCTTGGAAAGTCGTCTGTGTGAGCAGAGGCCTGTCCTGGTTTTTTTTTTGTTTTTTGTTTTTTTTTTTTGGTTTGGTTTGGTATTTTTGGGTGACACCCAGCGGCACTCAGGGATTCCTCCTGGCTCTGTGCTCAGAAATCGCTCCCAGCAGACTCAGGGGACCATATGGGATTCGAACCACCGTCCATCCTGGGTTAGCTGTGTGCAAGGCAAATGCCCTACTGCTGTGCTATCTCTCTGCCCCCGCCCCGTCCTGGTTTAGTCTTTGTTCATCTTAGCGGGGAGAGGCCACAGCGGGTGGTGGGCTTGGTCATGACACCACATGTGCCCCCGACCCCGACCTACCAGATGAGAGACCAGAGAACACAGAGCCAGGAGGGAGCCCGGGACACCACTGGATGTTCCACATCCCCACCCAGAAAAGAAACAACCCAGTTATGACCAGGAGCTGGAAGTGCAGCGGATGAGGTGTTGTCTTGCTCGTGGCTGTCCTCAGTTTGATGCCAGGACCCCATCTGGTCCCTCAGTCAGCAGGAGCTGTGCCGAGCACAGAGCCAGGAGGGAGCCCTGAGCACCATTGGGCGTGACTCAGAAACCAAAGCAACTTGGCACACCGGGGCTCAAGGCTAGGCACCAAGCAGGCAACTCCCTGGGGACAGACAGGGACTTTGGTCACTGCCTGTGAAAGGCCCATCCACATCATGTGATAATGGAATGCAGACAGACGCAATTGTCCGTGCCTAAGAGGAGCTCCTGGGAAAAGCCCATAAGGACAAGCCAGAGCAGCAGTAACATGAAAGGATTCTGCCAGATCATTCCAGAATCCTCCAGGTCCCCCAAAACTTCCTCAGAATCCTCCAGTTCTCCTCCAAGTCCCCCCAGAATCCTCCAATTCCTCTAGGACCTTCCAGAATCTTCCAGATTCCCCCAGAATCCTCCAGATCCCTCCAAAATCTTCCAGTTCCTCTAGGTCCCTCCAGTCTTTGAGGGCTGTGAGTGGATCCCAGCAAGATGCAAAAGGTGCCCAGAAACATCATCTTTGGGGCAGAGTCTTCATGATCTTAGAGACAGCCCGTCTGAACAACAGCACCAGGATAGGCCCTTTAGGCCCATTTGGTCAGGACGGGAAGGGGGAGTGCGAAAGTTCACAGCCACAACTGCAGGCCCAAAGGTTGAACTTATTAAAGCTGAAGATGTGGTTAGGACATTTATTCCGTCCTTTTAAAAAAAAATGTCCTGGGCACAGAGCCAGTTGTGACCCCTGAGCATCACAGGACACTCAGGTCACGGTTTCTGGGTCAGCGACAGAGCCAGCCCTGGACCACGGGACACACACGTGAGTGACCGGAACACGCTGCTGAGCTCCTGGAACTCACCACCAGGGAGCACCAGAGTGTAGCCCATGACTCGGGGAACCATCTGGGGCACCCAGGGAACAGTGTCCCGCCATTGAGACACACCCGGCTCAGGAATTGGAGTCTGCAGCCTGTTGTTCTGCCCACCACAGCCCAGCGGGAGTGGATGGCCAAGGGGGCCTTTTGGCATCATGTGTGAAAACTCTGAAAATTGTTCCCATGGGGGGTCGGGAAGGTGGTGCTAGAGGTAAGGTGTCTGCCTTGCAAGCGCTAGCTTAGGACGGACCACAGTTCCATCCCCCGGCATCCCATATGGTCCCCCAAGCCAGGAGCGATTTCTGAGCGCATAGCCAGGAGTAACCCCTGAGCGTCAAACGGGTGTGGCCCAAAAACCAAAAAAAAAAGAAAATTGTTCCCATGGGGGCAGGAGTAGTGGTGTAAGCGGTAGGGCATCTGCCTTGCACTCACTAACCTAGGACAGATTGTGCTTTGATCCCCCAGCGTCTCATATGGTCCCCCAAGCCAGGAGCGATTTCTGAGTGCAGAGCCAGGAGTAACCCTGAGTGCCACCAGCTGTGGCCCAAAAAGCCAAAAAATAAAAAATGTGTTCCTGGGCCCGGAGAGATAGCACAGCGGCGTTTGCCTTGCAAGCAGCCGATCCAGGACCAAAGGTGGTTGGTTCGAATCCCGGTGTCCCATAGGGTCCCCCGTGCCTGCCAGGAGCTATTTCTGAGCAGACAGCCAGGAGTAATCCCTGAGCACCATCGGGTGTGGCCCAAAAACCAAAAAAAAAAAAAAAAATGTGTTCCTGTGTAGTGGCCAGGAAGGAAGCTCGGTGGTTAGGGGCACAGTTCTCAAACTCCCACACTACCTGGTGTCTCCAAACACCATTAGGGAGCTCCTGGTGGTCCTGGACTCTCAGGCGAGGGTTGGAACATTTCACCCAACAGACCAGCTGTCCCTGAGACACTGCCCCAGAGGAGAAACAGCAGGTCCTGTGAGACATTCCTGTTCCAAACAGATGAGAGCAAAGGGCCTCTGTGCCTGGAAAACCACTCTCTCCCTGACCTTGACAGCCACTGTTTCACCCACTGGGGGAACACTTGAGGGGAGTCAGCTGGTGGCAAGCAGGTGACCCCTCCCTGAGCCTGCCCGCCTGCCTGTCTGGGGCTTGTTCCATTTCCTCATCTAAGGAGCTGAGGGTTTCTACCGGCTGGTGGAATGGGAGCGGCCGTGCCCTGGTGTGGATGCATTTCTGGCGCACCTGTCTGGCGTGCTGAGCTCAGGAACAACCCTGGGACATTTATTGCTGCCTCTACATCACCAACCTAATGGGGCCCAGCTGGTACCCCCCATCCCGAACAGCCAGTCCTTCCCCCATTGTCCTCCCTGCTGGGAACTTCACTGTCCCAACAGGAAACAGCGAGCGTGTTCCGGGAGGGGCGTGTCCACATCAAACACGGACTTTGGGTTTTCGTCTCAAAGGTCCTCTGGCAGACACAAGGCCAGCAAAGGCCGAAGTTTCCAGGGCTGGGGGGGGGGCTCATGTGGGAGCACCTGGTTCCCCCCCAAACAACAGCCAACTCTGATGTTTCAGGTTTTAGAGAAGCTGCAAATATGTGGGGATGCCCAGGTTCAATCCCCGGCATCCCAGAGAGTCCCCCGAGCACCACCAGTGGTGATCCCTGAGAACAGAGCCAGGAATAAGCCCTACGTACCACCAGGAGTCATTTCTGAGCACATGGCCAGTAGTGACCCCTGAACATCAAAGGACACGCAGGTCACTGGTTCTGGGTTAGACTTGGGACCCACCCTGGCCCGTGGCCACCCGGGTGTGAGTGTCCAGCGCTGCACAGCAGGCTGAGCCCCAAATCCAGGGATGGACATAGCCCAGAGTCCCGGGGATCAAGAGGTCCTGAGGGAGTTTCCTGCCCGTTTGCTCCACAGAGTGGCAGAGGGAGCCATGAGGAGCGTGTTGTGGCAGACCTTGCAGGCCCTTCATTTCTGCCACAAGCACAACGTGAGTGACACCGTCTGCCCCTCCCTCTGTGGGTTCCTCGGTGAGACGAGCTTCTGGGGCACTCGGGGCTGCATCCTGGGTTCCCTCCCCAGCACCCAAAACAATACATACAGTTATAGTCACTGTTGCCTTGCGTCCTCCCCAACCACGTCCCACCATCTCATGGTTCCCACCATCCTGGTGTCACTGCTGAGCCAGCAGCATCATTCTCTGTCTCTCTCTGTCCGTCTCTCTCTGTCTCTCTCTCTCTCTGTCTCTCTCTCTCTCTCTCTCACACACACACACACCAGGAAAGTTCAGATGACAAAAGGCTCACCCCTCAAAGTGTGTGCTTGTCTGTCTTAGTCGCTTTCATGACTGAGACGTGATCGCAGATTCCTTTTTCCAGTGTATTCACAGAGACGTAAAGCCCGAAAACATCCTCATCACCAAGCAGGGTGTCATCAAGCTCTGTGACTTTGGGTTCGCTCGGATTCTGAGTAAGTGGCACTTTGAGGGAGCCAGGGGGATGGCCACACCAGCGGTACTCAGGGCTGACTCCTGGCTCTGCACTCAGAAGTTGCTCCTGGCAGGCTCAGGGGACCCTCTGGGATGCCGGGATGGAACCCAGGTCAAATGTCCTTCCCGCTGTGCTATCTCTCTGGGCCCATTTTTTTTGGGGGGGGGTTTTTTTTTTTGGTTTTTGGTTTTTGGGCCACACCCGGCGGTACTCAGCGGTTACTCCTGGCTGTCTGCTCAGAAATAGCTCCTGGCAGGCACAGGGGACTACATGGGACACCGGGATTCGAACCAACCACCTTTGGTCCTGGACCGGCTGCTTGCAAGGCAAGCGCCTCTGTGCTATCTCTCCGGGCCCTCGCTATGGTCTTTATTTTCCAGTTCTTATATTTTTGCGAGGGCTTCTAGGATTTTTTCAGCCCAGGGACACAGAAATCAGTTTATTCTTTTTTTTTTTTTTTTTTTTTTTTTTTTTTTTTTTTGGTTTTTTTTGGTTTTTGGGCCACACCCTGTGACGCTCAGGGGTTACTCCTGGCTATGCGCTCAGAAGTTGCTCCTGGCTTCTTGGGGGACCATATGGGACGCCGGGGGATCGAACCGCGGTCCGTCCTAGGCTAGCGCAGGCAAGGCAGGCACCTTACCTCCAGCGCCACCGCCCGGCCCAGTTTATTCTTTTTTTGATTTTTGTTTTTGTTTTTGTTTTGGGGCCATATCTGGCAGCGGCGCTCAGGGATTAGTCCTGACTCTTCGCTCAGAAATCACTCTTGGAAGGCTCGGGGGACCATATGGGATGCCGGGGATCAAATCCGGGTCTGTCCCAGTTTGGCCACTTGCAAGGCAAATGATAAACCACTGTGCTATCATCTGGCCCCAGAAACCAGTTTAATCTTTAAGCTTTGGTGGCAGAGATGGGTGCTCTGTCCTTCTGCTTCTTTGAGCCCTAGCATTGGGGACCACTAGGGCACCCAGCACCACAGCATGTTTTGTCCACCCAACTAACCCTCGTTTGCCCGGGTAGTCCCCAGGTCTGTGCCCCTGTAGACCAGGCCCAGGTTCTGCTTTCCCACCCATCTTCCTTCCCAGGACCCGAGCACCTGCTTGGTCAGCAGAAGGATGGGGGTATGTGGGTAGAGCCTCCAGGAGCTGGCACAGAGCTGAACCCCATCCCATCCCCACTGACGTCCCCCTAACCCCCATAGCCTCCCAGGGAGGCTTCTGAGTCTTTCCCACGGTGGGCAGCAGCCTGAGCACAGGAAAGGAGTGGTTCCACCCACACCACTGACGGTCCTAGAGCACTGCCCGAAATGGGCTCCAAACCAGAGGAAGACTCGAGGGCCAGAGAGCAAGTGGTCACGCCCCCACTCCCGCAAGGGGCCCAGTCAGGGTCCCCCGCTCAGGCACCTTGCCATTTCCGCTAGTGCCATTTGCCAAGGGGTGTCCCCCACTGACCACCTTGCCCCCAACTTGCCTTGACTCCGCCCACAGGGTCACACGTCAGGGCATGCATGTCTCAGTGTTGGGGTGCGGACCCAGTGGGTGGTGACTAAAAGTAGGGGTGTCCAGGCGGCACTGAGCCACCTCAGCCTTGCAAAGTGTGGCGGGGTCCCCCCAGCATCCCATCTTTGCAGTCCCAGGAGCCACCTACACCGAGTACGTGGCCACGCGCTGGTACCGGGCGCCCGAGCTGCTGGTGGGGGACACGCAGTACGGGCCGTCGGTGGACATCTGGGCCACAGGCTGCGTGTGCGCTGAGCTATTCACGGGCCAGCCGCTCTGGCCTGGCAAGTCGGACATGGACCAATTGCACATGATCGTCGGGACCCTGGGTACGTGCTGCAGGGAGATCCCGGCCCTGGGTGGGTGTCAGTGTCCCCCAGGACCCCCTTTCCCTGGGTTGGGCTCGCAGCTTCTTGTGCAGGCCGGTAGCGGTCAGGGGTTCACTGCATAGCACAGTTGCACCTGGACACTCCTCCCTGGGCTGGTACCCACGGGGTCCCCAGGACTTGGGGAAGGTCTGGGCCTGGCGCAGTCACCCCGCAGGTGAGTGCAAGGCCCAAGGGGCTGGTTCTGCACAAGTTCCTGGGGCGGCTGGAGTGAGACCCCCAAGCGCTGTCTTGGGCACCCATCCCCATAGCACCTAAACACGACCCGGCAGGCAGATGCTGAGGGTCCCGGGGCTGTCACTCAGGGCGGGCCTTGTCACCTCTGACCTCCGGGGGTGGTGGGGACACGGTCAGCCCCCCTCCACCCCCGGGCACGGGTCCTCCGCAGCCTTGTGTGCCTGGCTGAGTGCAACACCCGTGCCGCAGGAAGGCTGATTCCCCGGCACCAGGCTGTGTTTCGGAGCAACCAATATTTCCAGGGCGTCAGCATCCCTGAGCCCCAGGACACGGTGAGGTCCCTTCCCTCCCTCCCCTCCCTCCCTTCCCTTCTCTTTTCCTTTGCTTCCCTTCCCATGCTCCCTTAGACCGTGTGTACACATGTGGTCATGTGCGTGTGGCTATACCTGGTGTGTGTGTGTGTACCGTATGTACATATGTGTGTGGGCGTGTGTGTGGCGGGTCTCAGCTCGCTGATCCCACCCCCACCCAGGCAGGGCGGCCTCCCAGTTCCCCTGCTCAGGATTCTGCTGAATTGTTGAAGCCTGGTAAGATCTTCTGTCCCTTTTCGGTAGCACAGCAGGGGGGACATTTGCCTTGCACAGGCCTGTTGAGTTCAATCTCCAGCATCCAGAGGGTCCTCTAATCCCTAAGCAGAGCCAGGAGTGAGCCATTGACACAGGGTGTGGCACAAAAACAGACCAAAAAAAAAAAAAAAAAAAGAGTTCTTTAGTTTCTCTGTGAGACCTTGGTCCTGGCCTTTGCCCAAATTATTCCCCGGAACTCAGAGCTGTCCTCTGGGTTCTTTGAGTTGGGTTTTTGCTCAAGGGCGTTTTCCTGACTCTGCTCAGGAACCATATGGGGTGCTGGGGATTCAACCAAGTTCAACCCCGTACCAAGCAAGTGCCCTGCCCACAGTGCTACCTCTCTTGCCCATTTTTGGTTGTTTTGGTTTTGGTTTTTTGGGTCACACCCTGTGGCACTCAGAGGCTGGCTACTTCTAGTTCTGCACTCATAGCTCCTGGCAGACTATGGGAGGCTGAGATTCGAACCACATTCCGTCATGGATGAGCTGCATGCAAGGCAAATAAATGCCCTACCGCAGTGGTGGGCAAGCTTTTTTTTTCAACTGAGCCAAATCTCGACAAAACCACGACTGAAATTTATTTTGAGAGCCACACAAGGGCACGCACTGACAGAGGCTAGGAGCAGAGTCCTGGCTCCTGGAGTAGCCGCCTGGCACACACAAGAGCCGCATTCAAAACTGGAAAGAGCCGCATGTGGCTCGAGAACCACGGCTTGCCGACCACTGCCCTACCGCTGTGCTAGCTCTCCTGTCCCTGTCTGGCCCGTTTTTATTTATTTATTTTTGGTTTGGGGGCCACACCCAGCGGTGCTCAGGGACTACTCCTGGCTCTGAGCTCAGGAATTACTCCCCGTGCTCAGAGGACCTTATGGGATGCCAAGGCTGGAACCCAGGTCAGCTATGTATGCAAAGCAAATGCCCTCCCTGCTGTGCTAAAGCTCCAGCCCAATGGCCCATATTTATTTATTTATTTATTTATTTATTTATTTATTTATTTATTTTAATGGCCCATATTTAAAAGCTCCTTGGAAAAGGCTCTTTTAACCTTCAGGAAATCTTTCCCCCCTTCCCTCGTACCCTGGTCTTGGCTGCCCAGCCCTGATGGCCTTTGCCTCCCTCCCCAGGAGACGCTTGAGGAAAAATTCGCAGATGCCCCTCCCACAACGCTGAACTTCATGAAGGTACTTGAGCAGCAGTCCTGACCACCATGGCTGCCACTGCGGGGGGAGGGGGGGGAGGGGGGAACCAGTGCCTGGGACGGGACAGCGCAGGACACGGAGGACCCAGTGAGCACATGTCAGAAATCACACGACATGAGGCCCACATGTCAGAAATCACTGTCGGGGCCGGCGAGGTGGCGCTAGAGGTAAGGTGTCTGCCTTGCAAGCGCTAGCCAAGGATCAGGACTGCGGTTCGATCCCCCGGCGTCCCATATGGTCCCCCCAAGCCAGGGGCGATTTCTGAGCGCTTAGCCAGGAGTAACCCCTGAGCGTCAAACGGGTGTGGCCCAAAAACCAAAAAAAAAAAAAAAAAAAAAAAAGAAATCACTGTCACGGCACAGCGGGGCTGATGATGAGTGGGGGCTTTCATCTGGACGCTGGCTCCTGGCTTCTATCCGCGGCATCTCAGAGGTCACAGCAATAGCACAGTGGGGAGGGCGTTTACCTTATATGCATCCGACTCAGGTTTGATCCCCGGCATCCCAGGAGTGATTTCTGAGCACAGAGTCAGAGAGAACCCCTGAGTGCCACCAGGTGTGCCCCAAAAAACAAACAAACAAAAAAATCACACACAATATCTCAAAGTCAAACAGAACCGCAGAGGAACGTGAAAAAGATTATTGTTGGTTTCTGAACCACAGTTGGCAGTGCTCGGACGTTTTTCCTGACTCTGTGCTCAGGGGTCACTCCTGTGGGCTCAGGGGAGCATGTGGGATGCTAGAGATGGAACCTGGGTCAGCCACATGCAAGGCAAATGCCCTCCCCGCTGTGCTCTCACTCTGGCCCTTGTATGAAAGATTCCAGTGACCTCAAAGTCCAGAAAAGAAAGCGCAGGTCCCAGGCTGTGTCCCAGTACTCTGGTCTCCGTGGCTCTGGAAAGCTGCCCCCACATTCCTCTTCCAGAGAGTCAAATGTCAAAAGGAAACAAAAACAAAAACAAAACCTTTGAGGGCCAGAGCCATAGTCCAGCAAGAAGGGCATTTACCTTGCATGTGGGTAACCCAGGTTCCATCCCTGGCTTCCCATATGGTTCCCGAGCCCATCAGAGTGATTTCTGAGCACAGAGCCAGGAGTAACTCCCCCGAGCACCACCAGATATGGCCCAAAAATGAAAATAAATAAAAACAGTCTCGGATGTCCCCCTCCCCCTAGCCCTGCCCACCACATCCCAGCAGCAGCCCAGAGGCCTCACAACCCCTGTGTTGCCCCCAGGAATGTCTGAGGATGAACCCCGATGACAGGCCCACCTGTGCTCAGCTCCTGGACAGCCCCTACTTTGATTCTTTCCACGAGGACCCTCTAAGAAGGAAGACGCGTCACGAGGGCCGGAGCAGGCGGCGCCCGCAGGTACCAAACCCACCCAGGCCCTGATGTGTCCCGTCCACCCCTAATTCTCCCTGGGCTGCTCCGGGACTGAGCTTTTCCTGGCTGAGTCTCATCCTCAGGGCTCTGATCCAGGACAGAGGTCTGTGTGTCAAACCCACAGCCCTGGGGCTGGTCAGTCTGGGTCATGTGGTGTCACCCCTGCCCCGTCCTCCCTTGACACCCAGTGACCCAGCCCCAGGAGGTGCCCATATATTCTGAAACAGGCTCCAACACCGCAGGCCGCACCCTAGACCCCTTGCCTGGGCTCCTCGCTCCCCTGCCTCCACACCAAGGGATAAGCTCTGCCCTAAAACCGGGGTGACTGGCTGGGACACAAGGACACAGCTGGAGGGTGTGAGGCACTGAAGGGACGTCTTGGTGTTTGGAGATTCAGGAACAATTCGCCTAGACCCTGTCTTTCATGCCTTGGGGTCTTTCTCTCATCCAGACCCCAACCCCCAAAACAGCACCCTCCCAGATGTTGGGGAGCAAATGGACAGTGGGGTCAGCACCCCCACTGCTCCCAGCACTCAGCTGCTCGGGACAGCCCCGACCTGCACCCCTGTAACCAGGCTTCTGAGTCTCTGTCCTTGATCCCATCACTCCTCCCCTCCCATTCGCCCCATCCCAGAGGATCCCCCAGATGCACAAGAAGATCTTGGAATAGTAGTTTCCTCTCTCTGGCTGACAAAGTCCGGTAGCCTCCTCCGTGTGGCTTACAGGGTTTTGAGCTCCCAGGTGCTCTTCCCCTCTCTCAGATCAACCAGGAGGTGCCTGGGGCATGGCCCAGCAGTGGGGCAACTTGCCTGGCATCCGTGAGGCCCTGGGTTTGATCCCAGAAATTGTGATGAGAACAGGGACAGCAGCATGGGGGAATGATACAGGAGAACTAGAGAGAAAAGGAACCTAGTTTGAAGTTGCTAATTTTTTTGTGGGAGGTGGTCACATACAGCAGCGCTCAGGAATTACACCATAGAGGACCCTATGGGATGCCGGAGATTGAACCTCACTCCCGCCTACAAGGCAGATACCCTAACCGCTGTGCTCTCGCTCCGGCCTAACCAGAGGGTCATAATTTCTGGAAAGTTCACCCAGTTCATTTAACTTCAGAACTGACACCATGTGGCTGAAGGGACAATCCAGGAGGAAGGGCATTTGCCTGACCTGTGGCTGCTATAGCTAGGGTTCCTGTGCACACACACACCCCTTGCTTGGGTTTTGGTTGGTTTTTGAGCCACATTCTAGAGTGTTCAGGGATCCGTCCTGGTTCTGTATTCAAATAACACTCTGGTATTCTCAGGGGACCACATGGGATGCCAGGGATCGAACCTGGGTCAGCCACATGAAAGGTAAATGCCTTTCCTGCTGTGCTATCACTCTAGCCCCCACAATGGCTGTCTTTTGACAAATTTTTTGTTTTGTTTTTTTGGGCCACACCTGGTGATGCTCAGGGGTTACTCCTGGCTATGCACTCAGAAATCGCTCCTGGCTTGGGGGAACCATATGGGATGCCGGGGGATTGAACCCACGTCCATCCTAGTTTAGCCATGTGCAAGGCAAATGCCTTACTGCTACACCACCACTCCAGCCCCAGATGTTTTTATCTTTTTTGGGGGGTGGGGCACACCCTGCAGTGTTCCGCCAGTCTCAGGAATCATTCCCAGTGGACTTGGGACCCTAGGGGATGGAGATGTCTGGATCAAACCTGGGTCCCACATGCAAGGCCAGCACCCCCCTTGATATCTAGCCCCATTCTGTCCCTCTGGTCTTCATGCCTAGCCTCACGTTCTCTCTCTCTCTCTCTCTCTCTCTCTCTCTCTCTCTCTCTCTCTCTCTCTCTCTCTCTCTCTCTCTCTCTCTCTCTCTCTCTTTCTCTCCTCTTCCTCTCTCCCTCATTCTCTCATTCTCTCCCTCTCTTCCCCCCAGCTGCTGCCTCTCCTTCCGGGGAACCGCCTGTCGCCCAGCCTCGATGGGAGGAAGCAATCACTCCAGCTCAAGTCCGACCATCTCCCCAACATTTAGGCCGCTTCTCTGGTGGGCCAAACACCAGCCCAGCCCACGGTCCCGTGCAGGGGTGCCAGGGAGCCCTGGAGGTGGCTGCACCCCTAGAAACAAGGCCCTGAGCCCCTCCCCAACTCAACAGAGCAGCTCCGTCTTGGGACGATTCACTTAACGCTCATAAAGCCTGGCTCTGCCCCCAAGGATCCGCTGTCCAGGCCACTTGTGCCGTGACCGGCTGCGTCTCAGTTTACCCAGCAGTGGTGGCAGGGCTGGATTCTGGGTTTTTCTGCCCCTGTTGGAGGCGGCTGAGACCCAGGCCAGGCCCTGCTCTGTCTGGGCCAGTGTTTTGCAGGTAAACTTCAAGGGGATGGGGTAGGGGTTCCCGTCCTGCTGGTCTCAGGGTCCCCTGGGTCCGACTCCCACTCTCTCCTCTCCCTTCTGCTTTCCTGACCCGTGAGCACTTCTCAGTTTCTGCCTATGGGGTGCCTGTCAGTGACCCCCAGAGCTCCAAGCACCCCCCCACCCCGGTCCCATCTGGGAGGTTTGCTGTTGTTCTGGGGCTGACTGGTGACCTCGGCAAACGACCAGACAGGAATCAGTGTACCAAGCCCAAAGCAGAAGCAGAAAGGAAAGGATAAACAGTTTTTTCAGGGGCCAAAGCGATGGTGCAAGCAGTAAGGTAGACGCTTTGCCCTCGCTAGCCTAGGACGGACCACTGTTTAATCTCCCATGTCCCATATGGTCCCCCAAGCCAGGAGCGATTTCTGAGCGCATAGCCAAGAGGAACCCCTGAGCGTCACCAGGTGTGGTCCAAAAACCAGAAAATCAAAAACAAAAACATTTTTTCAGACACCTCGTGGTGTGGAATCACCTTAGGTATGGTGATTTCCCCAAGTCAGCTGGGCAGGTCGAAAGAAAAGCCTAGATGTGACACCAGGGAGGCATCTTGGGGGGTTCCCTCCTGGCTCCCCTCCAGGCCCCCAGGATCGAGCTGTGATTTGTTTAAAGGCACGTGGCTGGGGCCAGAGCCATGGCACAGCGGTAGGGCATTTGCCTTGCATGCTGCTGATCCAGGACAGACCTGGGTTTGATTCCTGACATTCCATATGGTCCCCTGTGCCTGCCAGGAGCAATTTCTGAGCACAGAGTCAGGAGTAACCCCTAAGCACCGCCGGGTGTGGCCCAAAAAACAAAAATAAATAAAAAATAAAGGCACATGGCCTGGGGCCAGCGAGGGACCTTGGTGGCATCAGGCACTAAACCCCGCAGATCAAACTTGCCTCACTAGCTCTTCTGCTCCTGGACCCAGCTGGTTCCCTGTGACCATTGTCAGAGTTTGCAAAAACACAGAATTCCAGAAATTCCTAGAGTCCGGCCCTGACAGCAGATTGTTGGATTGTCATCAGGGAAGCCAGGAAGCCCAGCCTGTGTTTCTTCAAGGCTTTTGCATTTCTGAGCCTAACCATGCCACGCCGTGGCATAAGGCTCCTCCATTTAAGGGAAATTCAGCAAGCCCACCAGATGTATCCCCGGGTTTTCCTGCAGTGGAGAGCTGATAATTCCCCAAGAAATATTTGTCCAGCGGGTCCGTTTGTTGGCCGTTATTCCCCCAACGTGGATTACTGGCAATATTTCCGAGATTCGTGCCATGTACTGACATTACATTTCTTTCATATTACCTGGCATATCTCTCCCTTGTAAAAATCACAGGCCGAAATACTCCTTGGCTCAGAAATTCTAGCACCAAAGATTACTAAAAAAGTTTTCCCTCTAGCCAAAGATTTACATCTCTAAAGCAAGTCAGCCAGCTAACTTGCAAAACCTGCCTTTTGGTTTTAGCTTCTAATAGTAAACAAATAGCTTCTACCTTCACTGCTCACTACACAGACTGCCATCTGGGCCCAGCACCCAAATTGCAGCAAAGTGAGTTTTTCATCTTTTGTGATAAGATCCTCCTTTCCAGGGCCGGGCGGTGGCGCAAGAGGTAAGGTGCCTACCTTGTCTGCGCAAGCCTTGGACAGACCACAGTTCGATCCCCTGGCGTCCCATATAGTCCCCCAAGCCAGGAGCAACTTCTGAGCGTTACCGGGTGTGGCCCAAAAAAAAAAAAAGATCCTCCTTTCCAATCCAGCTGCACCCCCTTCTTTTTATTATGCTACTTCCTCCTTCCTGGCTCAGGACATCTTAGAAAGATCCTTCTCATCTGAACTGCCTAGTTCGATATGTGTATTTTCGCAGGGCCTGCTGTTAATATTTCTGTTTTTCTCGACTCCCGCCTTTTGTCAACATGGAAATTCCTTTCATGCCTAAGACTGGTTCTGCCCTGTATATATACTACCAACATGGAAGATTAAATTTGTCTCGCGTCTGCCAGAAGATGCCGGTCCCCATATACAATACTTGTGTGTGGTTATCACGAATTTCATGTTTCGCCGCCTGTGCAACCCACTCTCCCTGACGTGGATTCATTGAAATCACACTGGTGCTGTAGGACAGGAGCTGCCTGTAGCATAATCAGGGTCTTCCACAGGTTCTCACCTACTTCCCCAGGCCAGTCCTCCCTAAAGAAGCATCTAAAAAATTTCCTGCTCCCAGGAAGAACCTTGAGATGGGCTGGGGAGAACCCACGTAAACACCATGTCCTCTGTTCATCTGCCCCATCACTGTTGTCCAAAGTCCTGTGCTATTGGCACTTTTTAAAAATGTTTCTATTGTGTGGTGTGAAGCACATGGCTAGCTTGGGCCCAGTGCTCAGGGATCTTTCCTGGAAGGACCCCGGGGGTGCCAGGGATAGAAACCAGGTCAGCTGCATTAAAAGGTGATACCAGGGCCTGAGCGATAGCACAGTGGTAAGACATTTGCCTTCATGATGATGACCCAGGACAGACCCAGGTTCTTTTTTTTTTTTTTTTTTTTTTTTTGTTTGTTTTTTTGGGTCACACCCGGTGGTGCTCAGGGGTTACTCCTGGCTGTCTGCTCAGAAATAGCTCCTGGCAGGCACGGGGGACCCTATGGGACACCGGGATCCGAACCAACCACCTTTGGTCCTGGATCGGCTGCTTGTAAGGCAAACGCCGCTGTGCTATCTCTCCGGGCCCAGACCCAGGTTCAATCCCCAGAATCCCATGTGGTCCCCAAGCCTGCCAGGAGTGATTTCTGAGTGCAGAGCCAAGAGTAACCCCTGAGCGCTGCTGGGTATGGTTCCCCCCCCCCCAAAAAAAAAAAAAAAAACTGATGCCAGGCTTCAGAGCCATAGCACAGTGGGGAGAGCTTTTGGCCTGCATGCAGCTGATCCTGGTTCCATCCCCAGCATCCCATAGGGTCCCCCAAGCCTGCCAGAGTGATTGCTGAGCACTCAGCCAGGAGTAACCCCTGAACACTGGTGGATGTGGTTCCAAAACAACAGCAAAAGGCGATGCCACAGGTGCACGAAAATAAGAAAAAAGTGAGAAGTAAAAAGGCAGACGCAGCTTTGTGGAAGGATTTCTTCTCAGCTTTGCAGTTTCACTTGTAAGCCGCTTTTCCAGCAACGTTCCTGCGATCTGAGTGTCTAAGGGTGTGTCTCTCCGGGGAGACACACATGGGGAGCAGAGATAGGGCCACTCCTGGCCCATCGGGACTGGGAGGGGTTCTGGGGCTCTAGGTAGGAGTCCCATTAGCCCAGACCTTTCCCTGAACCCAGCTGCACTGACTCAGGTCTGGGGCTGGACACTGTTGAAGGCCTGTGAAGTTCTCCAGGCTGAGTATCTGGGTTCAGTCCCACAGGTGTGGCTCCCAGCAAGACTATCAATGCCCCAAAATGGGTTTTATGAGCAGACCTGTGGGGGCGGGAAGTGTGAGGAAGACCCCGCTGGGGAGAGAACAATGTCTGCCTCTGGTCTGGGAGCACCAGTAGGGCGCACCTACTCTTTCCTGTGGTCCAATCCATTGGACAGCAGGCAAGAGGGCAGTGGCCTTGCTTGCGGCAGACCCGGGTTCGACCCTCAAGCACCACCTAGGCAGGGGTCTCAAACTCATGGCCCTCGGGCCACAAACGGCCCTCCATACAACATTTTGTGGCCCTGCCCTAGAGGAATCTTTGTTTTATTTTGTTTTAGTTGTTAGGGTCACACCCCCCAATGTTCAAGGCTTACTACTGACTTTGCACTCAAGGATCACCTCGACTTTGCCTCCCTCGGCCCGCAGGTAAATTGAGTTTGAGAGCCCTGACTTAGAGTGATTTCTGGGGGCCAGAGCCATAGCACAGCGATAGGGGATTTGCCTTGCACATGGCCCACCCAGGACAGACCCAGGTTCAATCCCTGGCATCCCATATAGTTCCCTGAACCTGCCAGGAGCGATTTCTGAATGCAGAGCCTCTGGATGCCGCTTTGTTCCTTCACATGACCCCCCCAACATGCACACACATACACTCACACCTCTGTAGGATTTGGCAGGGAACTGCCCATATAAGCTGAAAGGCATTTATTTCATAGCTGGTCCTTGCTAGGTCTTAACATAAAATAATGCAGACTTGGAAATCCTCAAACTGGGTAATCTGATGTCTGTTTTTATTTATTTATTTATTTATTTATTTATTTAGGTCTTTTTGTATTCACACTCGGTAGCACTCGGGTTACTCCTGGCTCTGTGTTGGGGATCAAACCAGGTCCATCTTGGATCGGCCACGTGCAAGGGACATGCCCTACTGCTGTGCTATCGCTCCAGACCCTACCCTGATGTTTTCTTTTTTTTTTTTTTTTTTTTTTTTTTTTTGGTTTTTGGGCCACACCCGGCAGTGCTCAGGGGTTACTCCTGGCTGTCTGCTCAGAAATAGCTCCTGGCAGGCACGGGGGACCATATGAGACACCGGGATTCGAACCAACCACCTTTGGTCCTGGATCGGCTGCTTGCAAGGCAAACGCCGCTGTGCTATCTTTCCGGGCCCCTGATGTTGTGATCTAGCTAGTTAGGTGAAAAGGCTGTGAAGCCTTCATTTCGCATGGCCAGGAAAGGGCCAATACCAATTCAATCCTGGCACCTTATAGGGTCCACTGAATCCACTGCAACACCATATCTCCAACCCCAGTGAGCGAGTCTAAATCGGGGTCATGCTTGAAATAATCCAAACCAGGCTGAGGGTGAAATACGTCTAGTCTGGCAGTCTGCTACCTTGTATGGAGAGTGAGTTGCCTGCCAGAACTGCCATTTTTATTGAGAACAGAGACCACCTCCATCTGGGGCAGTAAGGACATAGTAAGGGCAGATAGCTCAGGCTATTCTGAGCCTGTCCTGGCCAGGTTTATATAGAAAATAATCATTGTGGGCCCGGAGAGATAGCACAGCCGCGTTTGCCTTGCAAGCAGCTGATCCAGGACCAAAGGTGGTTGGTTCGAATTCCGGTGTCCCATAGGGTCCCCTGTGCCTGCCAGGAGCTATTTCTGAGCAGACAGCCAGGAGTAACTACCCCTGAGCACCGCCGGGTGTGGCCCAAAAACCAAAAAAAAAAAAAAGAAATATAGGAAACTAGGAAGTTCCAGGATAGTGCTTGGTAGAAAGCATTAAAAAATTTAAGTTACAGGTATATGGTGTATTTTGCAGAAAAGTTATGTTTTTGGAAAAGGCTAATAAGTTAATTTTCACTTAAAGCCTTGTTGCTTTGGAATATTACCTGCCTTTGGCTAACTGCGGAAGTCAGGAAAACAAAGGATAACTTATGCTCTCTTGTTTTTTTTTCTTGTTTTTTTTTTTTTTTTTTTTTTTTTTTTTGTGGTTTTTGGGTCACACCCGGCACTTCTCAGGGGTTTTTCCTGGCTCTGTGCTCAGAAATTGCTCCTGGCATGCACGGGGGACCATGTGGGACGCCGGGATTCGAACTGATGACCTTCTGCATGAAAGGTAAATGCCTTACCTCCATGCTATCTCTCCGGCCCCTGCTCTCTTGTTTTTATTTAAAAAGAAAGGGGCAGATCTTACCCCACCCCCATTCTTCCTGTAACATTGGGGAGGTTTCAGAAGGTTTGGCCTCAAGGTCAAGAGGTGGATTTACCTGGATGAAGAAGTAGCAGGAGGAGAGATGGCTGAAAGAAGCTAGACGCAGGGCAAGCTGACAAGACCATGCTTAAATAGGTTTAAGATTATAGGCCACAGATGTTGGCCAGGGCAAATAAAGCTGATCTTTCCTGAAGCCTGTCTGTGGATGAGTTTCCTACCCACACTTTCCTGAACCCAGATACTGCCGATTGGAGGAGTTGGAGCCACGTGGTCCTGGGCTGGAGGAGAAAGGCCTCCATCACCATCCACCTCCATCCAAGCCCATCCAAAGGGCTTAATGCAACCAGGGATAACCTTTTTTAACACACCAGGAGTGAGTGATCCCAAAACAGAGCCAGGAGTGAGCCCTGAGCACTGCCAGATGTAGCCCAACAGCAACAACAACAACAACAACAAAGATAGCCGATAAACTAAAGAATATTTAGCACATTTAACCCCGGAATGAGGCTTTTGGCCCAGAGGAGCTGCCAGGATCCAGCTGGAAATTCCCTGTTCTGGATCCAAATCTGCATTCCAAGGGCACCCAGAGTCGTGTCGGCCTCAGGCTGTGGCCCTCTGCTGGGCTGGCACCTGCCAGCTCTAGTGGTGCCTGTCCAAGACCTGGCTCTACCCCTACTCCCTGCCTGCCTGTACCCCAGGACTCCAGGACTAAAACCAGAGGAAGGTGCTGGGAAGTAACAAAGAAGCCCTATAAGCATTGCAGGAAGAGGAGGGCAAGATGGGGCTGGCCAGGGTGGTGGTCCATCACCTCCCTCTGTCCCTCCCTCTACTTTAGTGTTCACATATCACGGGGGGGGGGGGTTTCCTCCCCCAAGGGCTGAGATCTGTAGGAGGGGGTATATGATAGTCTGGTTCCCCTTAGTAAGCACTAGCCAAGATGGACGGACTGGGAGACGGTCTGAGACGGATAGATGGCAAACAGACTGAGACAGACAGGCCGACTCCCCTTTTTGCTATGATCAATAGCTCGGATGCTCTTCAGCTCGGGAATGGAAACTTCCCTGTTCCAATTGTGCAATTCCGAAGAATTAAAGTGGATCCTTGGCCGGATCCCAGGAAGGTTCCCAATGGCCTTGCCAGGTTTTCCGGCACTGTCAGTACAGAAAATCCCAAACGTGATTCACTGGTTTTTAATTTTATTCCAATTTCTGGCCATCCCTTATCTCACACGCATTTATGGAGCTTTCCCTAACATCATCTGCAGAATTTCTAACCCATCGGGACCAGGAATGACCAGGGCACTTGAGTATTTGGCAAAGTTAAGAGGATCGGAACAAGGAAGATGCATTAGATGACGATAGAAACTGCCAGGCATAGGACAGCCTCAAAAGGAAAGTGATGCTGAGTACCAGGAAGCTTAGAAGTAGAGGTCATTGATCTGGATGCAAATTGGGACTTTTTTTTTGGGGGGGGGGCCACACCCGTTTGATGCTCAGGGGTTATTCCTGGCTAAACACTCAGAAATTGCCCCTGGCTTGGGGCAACCATATGGGATGTCGGGGGATCGGATCGAACTTCGGTCCTTCCTTGGCTAGAGCTTCCAAGGCAGACACCTTACCTCTAGCACCACCTCACCGCCCCTGGAACTTTTGTTTTTGTTTTTGTTTTTGTGGGCTACATTCGTCAGTGCTCAGGGCTGACTCCTGGCTCTGTGTTGAGAAATCACTCCTGGCAGGCTTGAGGGCCCAGGTAGGATGCCGGGAAGTGAACCTGTGTCAGCTGCCTGCAGGGCAATCTCTCCAGTCCCCTTAAATCATTCTTTTGTTGTTTTGTTTTGCTTTGGGGACATACCAAGGAGTTACTTCTGGCTCTGCGCCAAGAAATTACCCCTGGCAGGATCGGGGAACCATATGGGATGCCAGGGATCGAACCCGGATCAGCAGCATACAAGAAATGCCCTACTACTGTGCTATCACTCTGGCCCCTCAAATAATTTTTTTTTGTTTGCCTTGTTTGTTTTTGGGCCACACCTGGTGACACTCGGGGGTTACTCCTGGCTATAAGCTCAGAAATCGCTCCTGGTTGAGGGACCATATGGGATGTCAGGGATCGAACCAAGATCCGTCCTAGATTAGCATGTTCATGTCCGAGGCAGACGCTTTACGACCTGCGTCACCACTCCGGCCCCTCAAGTCATTCTTTTTTGTTTTTGTTTTTGTTTTTGTTTTTTGTTTTTTTGGGGGGGTCACACCCGGCGGTGCTCAGGGGTTAGGGTTAGGGTTAGGGTTATAGCTCCTGGCAGGCACGGGGACCATATGGGACACCGGGATTCGAACCAACCACCTTAGGTCCTGGATCGGCTACTTGCAAGGCAAACACTGCTGTGCTATCTCTCCGGGCCCTCAAATCATTCTTTTTTTTTTTTTTTTTTTTTTTTTTTTGGTTTTTGGGCCACACCCGGCGGTGCTCAGGGGTTACTCCTGGCTGTCTGCTCAGAAATAGCTCCTGGCAGGCACAGGGGACCATATGGGACACCGGGATTCGAACCAACCACCTTTGCTCCTGGATCGGCTGCTTGCAAGGCAAACGCCTCTGTGCTATCTCTCCGGGCCCCTCAAATCATTCTTGACTTCACTAATGTTGATGCTCTGTTGACAGGTACTTACAGATATGTATTATTTCTCTTCTGTTAGTTCTCAGTAGATTAGCTAGTCCAGAGGAACTAAGTTAAAATAAGTTACAATAAGCCCTTAGCAGCTTTCCAGTTGTTTGGACACATCACCTCTGCATCCTTTCAGACACACTCCCAAATTCTATCTTCATCCTATGAGAAATCTCCGGCTCAGGAATGGGTGAGCAAACGGATTGCATGCAAGAAGCCCCAATTTGATCCTTGGCATTCCTGATCCCCAAAGCCCTGCTGGGAGTGGCCCCTGAGCCAGAAGCAGTCCCTGAACACATCCAGGTGTAGTCCTGACACAAATGTCTGTGTCTGCATGTATAGAAATATATATAGTGAAATTGGGGCTGGAGTGATAGCACAGCAGTAGGCTATTTGCCTCGCACTCAGCCAATCCGAGTTCCCATACAGTTCTCTGAGCCTGCCAGGAGCAATTTCTGAGTGCACAGCGAGGACTAACCCCCAAGAGCCGCTGGGTAAGAAATACATATAGTAGGGCCCGGAGAGATAGCACAGCGGTGTTTGCCTTGCAGGCAGCCGATCCAGGACCAAAGGTGGTTGGTTCGAATCCCGGTGTCCCATAGGGTCCCCCGCGCCTGCCAGAAGCTATTTCTGAGCAGACAGCCAGGAGTAACCCCTGAGCACTGCCGGGTGTGGCCCAAAAACAAAAACAAACAAAAAAAAAGAAATACATATAGTGAAATATATGCATATGTGTATAACAACCTGCAGTTACTCCCTCACAATCCACTTCCCACAAGAAAAAAGCAAAATTGGAGCTGAAGCAAGAGCACAGTGGGGAAAGGCACTTTCCTTGCATGCTGCCAACCAGGGGTTCGATTCCCCGACATCACTCATGGTCCCCCAAGCATCACCAGAGGAGATTCCTGAGCGCAGAGCCTGGAATAATCCCTGAGCATCAGCAGGTATGGCCTCAAACCAATAAATCCATCAAATCAAATTTTTAAAAAAGGCAGTACACAGAACTGACCTTTGACCTCTGACCTTTGACCTCTGACCCTAACAGGACTGAAAGAGCCATCACAGTTTCAGCTGTCAGGAGAGCCAGAGCCTCACCAGAACTCTGGGTAACTCAAGTTCCTTTGAGATAATGTTTATATTTTCCAAATTCTCGATTAGGAGCCGGTTAAAAATAGCATTTGGCTCTTTCTGCTTCAAAAATAACACAGGGTTTTCGTAGGCGATCTGCAAGATTCAGATAAATAAAGAAAATAGGAACCACCCGGAATGCAGTGACCCCAGAAAACCACTCTGCCATTTAGATAAGTCTTTTGAATGACCGTTTCTGTGTGTGTGTGTGTGTGTGTGTGTGTGTGTGTGTGTGTGTTTTGGTTTTTCGGGCCACACCCATTTGATGCTCAGGGGTTACTCCTGGCTAAGCGCCCAGAAATCACCCCTGGCTTGGGGGGACCATATGGGACGCCGGGGGATCGAAAGTCCTTCCTTGGCTAGCACTTGCAAGGCAGACACCTTACCTCTAGCGCCACCTCGCCAGCCCCATAGTGTGTTTATATATAAATGTGTGTGCTTTATATAGAAAATAATAATTATATAAACCACAGTTGTTGTGAATGCACTTTGCCACTTGTATTGAGGGGAGGGATCATAAGGGACCGGTCACTTTCCTTGCACCCCAGAACTCCCTGTTGTCCCCTGTGCCTTTCTTGGTATGACCACTGAACACAGAACCAGGAGTAACCACGTGAGCACACCTCCACAATGCATTGAAAAGAGTTAATTCTTTTGTTGTTGTTTTGTTTTTGGGCCACAGTCGGCAGTGCTCAGGGCTTACCACTGGCTCTGCTCTCAGAAATTGCTCCTGGCAGGCTCAGGAGACCATATGGGATGTCAGGGATCAAGAGTTAAAGTTTTTTGGGGCCAGAGCAGTGGCGCAAGCCTCAAGGCAGCTAGCCTAGGACGGATCGCAGTTCGATCCCTTGGCGTCCCATATGGTTCCCCAAACCAGGAGCGATTACTGAGTGCATAGCCAGGAGTAACCCGTCAGCATCACCGGGTGTGACCCAAAAAAGAACAAAAAAAGTTAAAGTTTTGTTGTTGTTTTTGTTTTGGGACCATACCCAACAATGCTCCGGGGTTACTCCTGGCCCTGTGCTCAGAAATTACTCCTGGAGCTGGAGAAATAGCATAGTGGGAGGATATTTGCCTTGCATGCAGCCAACCTAGAACGAATGTGGGTTCAATTCTTGGTCCCCCAGCCTGCCAGGAGGGATTTCTGGAGTAACCCCTGATGAGCACTGCCAGGGTGTGACCCAAAAACCAAAAACCAAACAAACAAACAAAACAATAAAACAAAAAACAAAGGAAATTATTCTTGGTGGGGGCCGGAGAGATAGCATGGAGGTAAGGCATTTGCCTTTCATGCAGGAGGTCATTGGTTCGAATCCCGGCGTCCCATATGGTCCCTCATGCCTGCCAGGAGCAATTTCTGAGCCTGGAGCCAGGAATAACCCCTGAGCACTGCCGGGGGTGACCCAAAAACACACACACACACACTCAAAAAATTATTCTTGGTGGGCTAAAGGAAGCCAGGGATCCAACCTGGTCGGCCACATGCAAGGCTAAGGCCCTCACTGCTGTGTTATCACTTTGAACCCAAAGAGTGAAAAATGTTATCAAACACGTTTCTTTCTTTAAGATGATCTTTTCTCGATGCAGACCTGTAATTCGCTTGCTGGGTCCAGGTCCCACCACTCTGCCCTCGACAGCAGGTGCTGGAGCATCCCTGAGCCACGTCCTGGTTCATCTGCATGGAGAGCTAGAAATGGAACTTCTGCAGCAGATGGTCCACAGCCTGTGCTGCTGCCGGCAGCTTGTGCCAAGATGCTTTTTGGAAAAGATTTAACGAGTTCCCTTCCCAGCAGTGGGGGACATAGTCCAGCCTGCACCCTACCACCCCCCCCACCCCCCGCAGCCCCAGACCCACCCAAGGAGCCCGGGCTGCTCCTTGGAAATAAACTTCTTCTCTCCCTTAAAAATTGTTTATTACGGGCCCGGAGAGATAGCACAGCGGTGTTTGCCTTGCAAGCAGCCCATCCAGGACCAAAGGTAGTTGGTTCGAATCCCGGTGTCCCATATGGTCCCCCGTGCCTGCCAGGAGCTATTTCTGAGCAGACAGCCAGGAGTAACTCCTGAGCACAGCCGGGTGTGACCCAAAAACCAAAAAAAAAAAAAAAAAATTGTTTATTACAAAACACTTGGAAGGCACAAATGAGTAAAAAGGAGGTAAAAAAACCCACTCTCAGTATCAGCCCCGCATCTTTGGGATCTTCTTTTTTGTGTGTGTGTGTGTGGTTTTTGGGTCACACCCAGCAGTGCTCAGGGGTTATTCCTGGATCCATGCTCAGAAATTGCTCCTGGCAGGCACGGGGGACCATATGGGACGCCGGGATTTGAACCGATGACCTTCTGCATGAAAGGCAAATGCCTTACCTCCATGCTATCTCTCCGGCCCCGGGATCTTCTTGTGGGCATTTGCAACCATGTACTAAATAAATAAAATAAGGGCCCATTAATGTTTTTTTAACTTTTGGGTCACACCCGGCAGCGCTCAGGGGTTACTCCTGGCTCTATGCTCAGAAATTGCTTCTGGCAGGCTCGGGGGACCATATGGAATGCCGGGATTCAAGCCACCTCCTTCTGCATGCAAGGCAAACACTATCTACATGCAATCTCTTGTGCCCCTTGTTTTTGTTTTTTGGGTCACACCTGGCAGTGCTTAGAAGTTACCCCTGGCTCTGAACTCAGAAGTCGCTCCTGGAAGGCTCAGAGACCATATGGGATGCTGGGATTTGAACCGGGGTCCATCCTGTGTTGGCTGCTATTGCTACAGCCCCAGGGCCCTTTAATTTATTAATATCTGTCCCATGCAAAGGGAGGGTGAGTACTGGGGTTTGGTTTTGTTTGAAGTACACACCTGGCAATGCTCAGGGGTTACTCCTTGTTCTGTGCTCAGGAATTACTCCTGGCAGTGCTCGCAGAAACTATATGGGATGCCAGGGATTTAATCCAGGTTAGCTGCATGCAAGTGAGGGCCCTTCTCACTGTGCCTTCGCTCCAGCCACTCATGGCGAGGGTGTGATTCTTGATTTCCAGATGTTCCACTGGGAACCGTGGCAGGTGTGGTACCAAAAGACAAAGCAAAATTGACCAAACTTAAATTCTGTGACCATGAACAGCTGCTGTTCTTTAAACATGTGTCCTGATTTAAGTAGACAGATGTTAAGCACTTGAAGTAAATTATGTAGCATATCCCTGATGTGGCTATAATTGTATATATTTTATTGAAAAAATAAATCTGGGCCCGGAGAGATAGCACAGCGGCGTTTGCCTTGCAAGCAGCCGATCCAGGACCCAAGGTGGTTGGTTCGAATCCCGGTGTCCCATAGGGTCCCCCGTGCCTGCCAGGAGCTATTTCTGAGCAGACAGCCAGGAGTAACCCCTGAGCACCGCCGGGTGTGACCCAAAAATAAATAAATAAATAAATAAATCTGAAGGAGACACAGACAGAGACAGAGACAGAGCTGAAAAAGTGTTCTGCATGCAGGAGGTCTAATTCGGTGCCCACATGTGTCCTGTGCACCAATGACAGACTCCCAAGCACAGCGCTGGGGTAGCCCCCAGCATCTTCAGCTCTGGTCCCCCAAAATCACAACCACCAAAAAGGAATTTGCTGAAAGAGAGTAGGAAACGTTCCAGAGGGGTTGGGAAGACAAGACTGGTTGGGAGGTACTTGCTGCAGACGGCTTGCGTCCCTAAGCAAAACCTTAGTGGGGTCAGAACATGCTCACATATTGCGAGTACACAAAGTGGACGAATATGAAGTATGAAATAATGATACCACACGCAGTATGTTTGGGGTCAACACATTTCTGGCAGGAGTGCGAAAAATTTAATCTTCAGGCAAGGGAGTATATAAAGGGAAAAAGAGGCAGTCATAACATGAAAGGAATGTAATGTACATTGTTTGATTTTTAGAACAAATACACATAGCTTTAGGTGGTTTGTAACCTTAGAATAGAATAGGTTTCAGTTAGGAGTTAGAGGATAAAAGAACGGCTAATTTTTTACATATCAAAGAAGTTCCTGGCCCTAGGTGTCATTACTGATGTAAATTAAGGGATAGCAGGAAATCCTGGTTTTCTCCTGATACCAAATATTCTTAACCTGAGGGAAATAGTATTCTAGCTAGGGGCTAAGACCCACTTCTTAAGATCTGGTAATAGGGCCGGGGGGGGGGGGGGGGGGGGTGGCGCTGGAGGTAAGGTGCCTGCCTTGCCTGCGCTAACCCAGGACGGACCGCGGTTCGATCCCCCCCAAGAAGCCAGGAGCAACTTCTGAGCGCATAGCCAGGAGTAACCCCTGAGCCTCACAGGGTGTGGCCCAAAAACCAAAAAAAAAAAAAAAAAAAGATCTGGTAATAGAAAGAGATAAAACTAAAGAAAGGGGTGAAGAATTATACCTAGTAAAATAGCCTAATTCTACACTGACCAAACCTGTTTGTAAGTAGGTATTCAAAGTGACAGGCTAAGTCCCAGAGGCAAAAATCATACTGCTGTTGTGCTCAAAGGCAGGGAAAGAAGACCATTGTCTTGAAGATGCTATGTTTTGCCTTGGCCTTTGGAAGTAAAAAGGCTGACAGAACGAGAGGTAGCTGGCTGGACTTTGAGTTGCAAATATACTAAGCTAGCAGGAAACTTTTAGCAGTTTTCTTTGATACTGAAATTCCTTTATGACTGCAGGATAACTAAGGCTGAATTTCTGTAGTATAGCAGAAACGAATTAAAGGGAAAATGTTAAGTCACTACCATGTAAGAAGTATGACAGAAATATCGCCAGTGATCCACGCAAGGGTCCATGATTGACTTCTCCAACGGGCCTTCTGGCAGATATTTCTCGGGAGGAAAATTAGGCACTGCACCAGGAAAGCCAAAAGCCACGTCTGGTGCGTGCTTCCTTAATAATTAGGGTCATACATGCTGCATGCCTCTACAGTACTGGCCTCACATGAGGCCAGGAGTAACCTGGTATGGTCCCCGACACCAGTCAGTCCCTGCAACACTGCCTGGTCAGCCCTGGCCCCCAAGCACAGTGGGATGGTGCACAGTGGGATGAAGCCTCACAACGGCTTCAGGACTCACAGGGGAGAGTTTTGGGGGACGAAACTGGTACTGTCAGACTTACTTTTGGTGCTGTACTCAAGGATCACTCCTGGGGAGGGAGTCTGGGGACCCTCTGTGGTGCTAGGGGTTGAACCCACATCAGCTACATGCAAGGCAAGTGCCCTGATCAAAAATCAAAACAAAAACCTACAAGATGTTGACCTAGGACAACTGTCAGGCAACTGCAAAAGTCATGGATGGAACATAATACAGAAACATCTTCTGCACACCTATGTTCATTGCAGTACTATTTATAAGAGCCAGACTCTGGAAACAACCCAGATGCCCGACAACAGATGAATGCCTAAAGGAACTGTGGTACATATCCACAATGGAATAGCCGTCAGGAGAGATGAAGTCATGAAATTTTCTTACACATGGATGTATTTAGAATCTATTAAACTGAGCAAAATAAGTCAGAGGGAGAGAGATAGGCGCAGAATAGTCTCACTCATTTGTGGGATTGGTGAGCGCAATTGAGAAATAACTACATCAACAACTATCATGACAATGGTAGTGAGTGAGAGAAGTAGGATGCCTGTCTCGAATATGGGCAGGGAGTAGGGGAGGAGGTAGAGGGGGGTATTGGTGGTGAGAAGGTTGAACTAGTTAAGGGGGGTTTCTTTTTATGACTGAAGCCCAACTACAATCATGTTTGTAATCATGAAAAGAGTCACAAATGATGCCTGAACTTGGCACAAAACCCGTCTACATTGCTGAGACATAAGGATACGAATCCAAGGCCTGTTTCACTTTTTACTTTGAGAAAAGAAAAAGAAAACTATTCTGGGATTTAGCGGGGAGGCCAGTAAGCCCTGAGCTCTACCTGGTGTGGCCCAGAAATCCATTTCCTCAGGAAACTCAAAGCTCTCTTCCCTTCTTTGTAGGAGTTACTCCTGAGTCTGTGCTCAGGGATCAATCCTGGCAGTGCTCAGGGGACCATATGCTATGCCCAGAATCGAAACGAGTCTTCCATGTACAAGGCAAGCATCCTCCTCGCTGTGCTATCACTCCAGCCTGGCTCTGGCTTTCTGGACGGACGTGGGGATGGTTCGTCAAGAGTAGCAGTCATGAGGCCGGAGAGATAGCACAGCGGTAAGACGTTTGCCTTGCATGCAGAAGGACGGTGGTTCGAAATCAGGCATTCCATATGGTCCCCCAAGCCTTCTGGGGGCGATTTCTGAGCGTAGAGCCAGGAGTAATTTCTGAGCAGACAGCCAGGAGTAACCCCTGAGCAGCGCCGGTTGTGGCCTGAAAACAAAAAATAAATAAATAAAAATAAAAATAAAATAAATAAATAAATAAATGAAGTTTAAAAAAAAGACTGCATGACAGGCCTCAGATACATGGCAGAAGGGACTAGGCCAGAACAGCCAGTTCCAGGAACTTTGAGGCATGTACCAAAACAGATAAACTAGCAACATCCGGAGGCCTTTGGGCAGACAAGGTCATGGGTGCTCAGTGGGTACCCGAGCCCCTCCTCTCGCACTTCAGCTGATGCAGACCCCAAAACCCTAAAACCCACAATATTCCACTCTAGATCTAGCCACAGAAGGAAACACCTTAAACAGCAGCCAATCAACTGAAAGGTCGCGATGGTGATTTGAAACCTCTGTAGTAACCCTATTGAAGGAGCCTCAGAACTCAGTAAGGGGGCTTTGCCTTACAGGGCTGACACCAGCATGTTGGTAAATAAACTCCCAGGCCTTTTTGCAGTGCTGTTCATCTCCTTGGTGATTTTTGCGAATCTCGGATTCAGAGCTGTCACAAGAACCAGTCTTCCACAATGTTAGCTTAAAAATAAAAAATCTCGGAGCCAGAGAAATAGCATGGAGGTGGGGCATTTTCCTTGTATGCAGAAGGGCGGTGGTTCGAATCCCGGATGCCTATATGGTCCCCTGAGCCTGCCAGGAGCAATTTCTGAGTGTAGAGCCAGAAGTAACTCCTGAGCGCTGCTGGCTGTGACCCCCTCAAAAAAAAAAAAATCTCCTAAGTAAAACTAAACCCAGAATCTAAAATTGTCTATTTCCCCTTAGGAAGGAAGGAAAGGAGGAAGGAAGGAAGGAAAGAAGGAAGGAAGGAAGGAAGGAAGGAAGGAAGGAAGGAAGGAAGGAAGGAAGGGAGGGAGGGAGGGAGGGAGGGAGGGAGGAAGGGAGGGAGGGAGGAAAGAAGGAAGGGAGGGAGGGAGGGAGGGAGGAAGGGAGGGAGGGAGGGAGGGAGGAAGGGAGGGAGGGAGGGAGGGAGGAAGGAAGGGAGGGAGGGAGGGAGGGAAAAGAAAGAAAAAAAGAAAGAAGAAAGAAAAAGATAAGAAAAAGAGAAAGGGGGCCGGGCGGTGGCGCTCGAGGTAAGGTGCCTGCCTTACCTGCGCTAGGAGACGGACCGCGGTTCGATCCCCCAGCGTCCCATATGGTCCCCCAAGCCAGGAGCGACTTCTGAGCGCATAGCCAGGAGTAACCCCTGAGCGTCACCGGGTGTGGCCCAAAAACCAAAAAAAAAAAAAAAAAAAAAGAAAAAGAGAAAGAATTTCTCTGTAGCTCCAATTTGCATCAACATCTCAACATCTGTGGGTCTCTATGTCTTGTGGGAAATTTCAAGGCAAGCTGTTCCCCTGAAACCTTCATTTGCCTGAGTTGTGAATATAGAGATTGTTTGAATAAACTTGTCTTTCTTAGATACCATCAGCTACATTTTCCTGAAGAATGAGAAAACGCACTAGAGAGAAAGGAGAGAAGGTGAGGCGTTGGCCTGAGGCAGCTGACCCCCGTTTGACCCTGTGTACCACGTACAATTCCTAGGGCTCCACCCTGGGACACTCTTGGCCAGAGAGCCAAACACAGCTGGTGTGACCCAAGCCGCCACCCACCCACCCCCAAAATACTGAAATGGGGACAGTCAGATTCTATTGGGAATCATTTCATCACTATGGCAGCCGTAAGACAACAGGGTTCATATGTCAACAGCCAAAAGAAAGACCTGCTGCTCTCCTAACAGGTCCCAAACACGTCAGTACAAGTGGGGCCTGAAATGCCTTTTATTTTGGTCTTTGGGCACCACCCATGGGTGCTCAGGGGTTCCTCCTAGCTCTGCACTCAGAAATTGCTCCTGTCAGGCTCAGGGGACCCATATGGCATGCGGGAATCGAACCCTGGTCTATCCCAGCTTGGCCCTGTGCGAGGCAAACACCTACCACTGTGCTATCTCTCTGGCCCCGAAATGCCAGTTTTCTGATGAGAAGCAGAACTGACCACCACCTGGCTTCCAATCTGCTGAGCTCAAAGGAGTGATTAGGCCTGCCTAGAGGTTTCCTGAGCACAGAAAGAACCCACCTAGTGAAGACAAGGAACTCTGGGTGCAAAGAACCCCAGGTGGACGATATTGCCTTTTGGGGTGCTGGGTTGCCAGCACCTTGTGTGTTTTCTGAAAAGGGGCCCAAGGCCAGATCCTGGAGCTCTGGAGGACTATTTCCAGTAAGCTGGTCAGGAGCATATGTGTGCATGGACAGAAACACACTGCCACCCAGTTCTTCGGTGTGCAGGAGTCTTAGGGCCGGTTCCAGGGAGACCCAGCCCCCCCCCATTCACACTCTGGCAAGCCAGCAAGAGAGTGGGCTCCGGGTCTGCCCTCTGCAGCTGTGATGGGGGAGAGAAGGTGCTGGGCATCAATCCGGGATGTTGGCACAGAGACATGTGTCCTAGGAAGCTCAGCTGGGAAAAGGCTTTCCATCCACCCACCCATCCGTCCGTCCATCCATCCATCCATCCATCCATCCATTTATCCATCCATCCATCCATCCATCCATCCATCCATCCATCCATTTATCCATCCATCCATTTATCCATCCATCAATTTATCCATCCATCTGTCTCAGCCCCCAGCTGCCCAGCCAAGGGAGCTTGGGTGTGGAGAATTTCCTAACTTCAGAAAATGTTTCCCCACCGCCCAGCCTTCTAGTCTGTGAGGGTTTCACTTCTGGGTGGGGCTCTAGACAAACCATATTCCAGCACCCCACCCCACCCCAGCCCAGCCCAGCCCTGCCCAGCTGCCTGTCCTGCAGGACCCAAGGACAGGTCCAAATCCTGGGACCCTAGCACAGTGACCTGAGTTGAAAAGTGGGGGGATGTGCTCAGGGGGCAGGGGTAGAGGGGGAAGAGGACCTGGGGAGGAGGAGGGAAGCAGGAGGAAAGGGAGAAGGGGGAGAGAGGGGAGGGAAGAAGGGAGGAGGAGGAGGGGAGAGAGGAAGATGAAGGGGAGCGGAGGAGAAAAGAGGGGCGGGCGGGGAAAGGAGGAGGGAAGTGGAAGAAGAGGGGGCAGAGGAAGAAGAGGGGGAAAGAAAGGAGAGGGGGAGAAGAGGAGGAGAAAAGGGGGGAGGGAAATGGCTGGAGGAAGAGGGAGAGGGGGAAAGGAAGGGAGGAGGGGAGAAGAGGGGGGGAGCAGGCAAAGGAGGCTATGAGAAAGGAACACTAGGTCGGCTCCTGCTCTGCCTTAGAGGGCTGGCCGGGTTCCAACCTGGTTTTCCAGGAACCCCTGAGCACTGCTGGGTGTGGCCCCCAAACAAAATAGCTGTCATAAAAAAGGAAGACAGATGAATCTGGAAAACCCCAGCTAAGTTTCTGCAGAAAAAGGTCCAGAGAATATTCAGATTCGATCACAAGAGCAATCTCATGTGTGTGTGTGTGTGTGTGTGTGTGTGTGTGTGTGTGTGTGTGTGTGTGTGTGTGGGTTTAGCAGAAACTCAAGATGCTGTCCTGGTTCCGAGCAGGATGCTGGGCAGTCAGTCAGTCACCCCTGGGAGCTCCTGCCCCTCTAAGAAGGGGCCTGGCCCTACCAGATGTACCTAAGCAGCAGCCAGGGTGTGTGACTTGGGGACGGGCCTGCTGTTTTGTCTGATTTCTTTTCCTTCGCTCTTTTGTGAGGCCTGATTAAACTGGGGCATAATCTCGGAGCCTGTTCCAGAAGCTCAGACTGTGATCTGAGGGCTGCATCCCTATGGCACTGCCAGTGTGGGGGAGCAGTTGCCTTCGTCCGTCCACAGACACAGAGGACTGAGCTCTGCCTGGCAGGAGCATGCCGGATGCCAACTTCTCTTGTTCTCCGTTTTTGGGTATGAAATTTGCTAAATACAGAAACACCAGGCAAAGGCCCAGACCTGTTTCTTGCTGATAAAATGGAAACAGGACCAGAAGTTGAGCTCAGCCCCAGGGAGAAGGTCCGAGAAGGCACTTTATTTGCATAATGATGTTACCAAGTTTCTAGGAAGTCTCTGAGGGGAAGTCACTTAATTATGGGAAAGAAAATTGCCAGTTTGAAAAATTTGTTTCAGGAGAAACTACCAGAGAGAATTCCCGTAAGGATCTAGAATGTTGAAAACACAGAGGAGAATTTGCTTTAAAGATGTAAAAACTTTTTGTTTGGGGGCCACACCCAGTGGCTATCCGGGGTTCCTCCTGACTCTCTGTTCAGAAATCACTCCTGGCAGTCTCGGGGGACCATATGAGATACTGGGGACTAAACCCGAATTGGTCACCTGCAAGGTAAACATCCCCAGGGCTGGAGAGTTAGTACAACGGTGGGCAATTTGCCTTGCATGCAGCGGGCCCAGGACAGACCCGGGTTCTCTCCGGCATCCCATATGGTCCCGGAGCCTGCCAGGAGTGATTTCTGAGCCCAGAGCCAGCAGTGACCCCTGAGCGCACCGGGTGTGGCCCCAAAATACAAAAACAAACGACCAAAAAAAACCAGAGGAGCAAACACCATCCTGCTATACTGTCACTCAGGCTTTCGGGTTTTTTCTGAACAGCTTTTCCTCTTTCCCAGACACAAGACTGGTTTTCCCAAGCCCAGGAACATTAACGGTGCATGGCTTTACATGGACAGCGGGTCCCTCAGGAGAAATGTCACAGCAGCAGGTCGTGCTTCTGTCCCAGGCTCCACAGGACAGCAGGCAGGACTGCAGTGAGGACTCAGTAGGGAAGCCCCTCTGATCAGAGCACCGGCCTGCTCCACCACTCCTGGGAAGAACTCAGACATCCAGAAGAACAGGACCCAAATTATAGGACCAATTCTCCTGTCTCTCAAGTCACATGACGAGAAGGGAGGCAAAGGGAGGTTTTCGTGTGGAAGAATAGCAACGAGTCTGCCAAAGGAGAAGGTGGGAGCAGCTAGTTAGATCTCTTGCCTTGCATGCAGCCGACCAGGGTTTGATCCGAAGCATCCCATACTGTCTTTCTTTTTTTTCTTTTTTTTTTTTTTTGGTTTTACGGGCCACACCCATTTAATGCTCAGGGGTTACTCCTGGCTAAGCACTCAGAAATTGCTCCTGGCATGGGGGAACCATATGGGATGCTGGGGGATCGAACCGCGGTCCTGATCCTTGGCTAGCGCTTGCAAGGCAGACACCTTACCTCTAGCGCCACCTTGCCAGCCCCTTTTTTGTTTTTTTCTTTTTGTTTTGTTTTTGGGTCACACCCGGCAGTGCTCAGGGGTTACTCCTGGCTCTATGCTCAGAAATCGCTCCTGGCAGGCACGAGGGACCATATGGGACACCGGGATTTGAACCACGGGCCTTCTGCATGAAAGGCAAATGCCTTACCTCCATGCTATCTCTCCGGCCCCCCATACTGTCTTTCTGAGCCTTCCAGGAGTAAACCCTAGCACTGCCAATTGTGGCCCCAAAATAAATAAATAAATAAAATTTAAAAAAAATAATGGGCTCAGGGGTTGGAGCCATAGCACAGCAAGGAGAGCATTTACCTTGCACACACCTGATCCAGGTTTGATCCCCAGCATCCCTGAGCCTGCCAGGAGTGATTCTCAAGCACAATCCAGAGTAATCTCTGAGCACCGCTGCCGGTGTGACCCAAAAATCCAAAAATAAGGGCCCGGAGAGATAGCACAGCGGTGTTTGCCTTGCAAGCAGCCGATCCAGGACCTAAGGTGGTTGGTTCGAATCCCGGTGTCCCATATGTTCCCCCGTGCCTGCCAGGAGCTATTTCTGAGCAGACAGCCAGGAGTAACCCCTAAGCACCGCCGGGTGTGGCCCAAAAACCAAAAAGAAAAAAAAATCCAAAAATAAAAAATGGGCTGGATGGGACCGGAGCGATAGTATATTGGGGGAGGGTATTTGCCTTGCACGTGGCTAATCCGGGTTCAATTTGGCATCCCAGAGGGTCCCCAAGCACCACCAGGAGTGATTTCTGGGTGCAGAGCCAGGAATAACCCTTGAGCATCACCAGGTGTGACCCAAAATACCAAAAGAAAATTTTTGTTGGGACTGGAGAACCAGAACGGGGGTGGTGGTAGTAGTGGCTGTTTAAAGCACTTGTTTTGCACGCTGTGTACTGGGTTTGATCCCCAAGTCCGCAGAAGGCGCCCCTGCCATCAGCTGGAGTAACCGCAGAGTGCAGAGCTAGAAACTGAGCACATCTGTACAACATGCGGCCTGGCCTTGCATGCGGCCGACTCAGGTTTAATCCCTGGGACCCCAGACGGTTCCCTGAACCCTGCCAGGAGTGAGCCCTGAGTGCAAAGTGAGGCATGATCTGAGCACAGCCGGGTGAGCAAGAGAATGTTGTGGGGAATGGAACATTTCCCCAAAGAGTTCAGACTCTGCCTGGCTTGGGTTCGAGGCCTGGAATTCAGTAACGAGGAGCTTCCTTGCACTGCAGGCCAGCCCCTGGGAAACTGCTGGTGTGCCCAGCCAGGTCCCACTGTGCGCAGACGTCTTTGCCCTGGACCTACCAACTCGCTTACAGGAGCAGAACTTGAACCCGGTGTGTCCCCACTGGCTGGAGAGGAGCAGGCTCCTGCAAAGGGGGCCAGGGAGGGTCAGAGCTTTGTGTCCAGGAGCTCACGCAGCCAGAAGCAGCTAAGAAACAGATTATTTTTTTCTTTTTCCGCCCCCCCCCCCGATTATTATTTTTATATAGCACTACAGCACGCAGGCATTTTCTTTCCAGGGAAAGACGCTTACTGTAGCATTTCAGCAGCGGAGATTTTCAGAGAGGGTAAATGAGAAATGTTGTAAGACGAGTTTAGGGAGGGAAAAATCTATGTAGCTGCCGCCACTCTGGTTTCTGGGAGGCCGAGGAAGTGCTTTTCTCAGCAGAAATCACCGAACCCCTTTCCTCTGAACTTGCTTTCTGGCTAGATGAAGAGTCATACAGATTCCTGGACAAAGCTCTGATCCTGGGCTGGATTCCAGGACCCTTTAAAAAAAAACCTTGTGGGCCGGGAGAGATAGCACAGCGGCGTTTGCCTTGCAAGCAGCCAATCCAGGACCAAAGGTGGTTGGTTCGAATCCCGGTGTCCCATAGGGTCCCCCGTGCCTGCCAGGAGCTATTTCTGAGCAGACAGCCAGGAGTAACCCCTGAGCAACGCCGGGTGTGACCCAAAAACCAAAAAAAAAAACCTTGTCTGGGGGCCAGAGAGATAGCAGAGCGGTAGGGCGTTTGCCTTGCGTGCAGCTGATCTAGGACAGATGGTGGTTCAATCCCCAGCATCCCATGTGGTCCCCAGAGACTCATTTCTGAGCACAAAGCCAGGAGTAACCCCTGAACACAGCCAGGTGTGGCCCCCAAACAAAAAATAATTAAGAAGATAAAACGGGGGCCCGGAGAGATAGCACAGCGGAGTTTGCCTTGCAAGCAGCCGATCCAGGACCTAAGGTGGTTGGTTCGAATCCCGGTGTCCCATATGGTCCCCCGTGCCTGCCTGGAGCTATTTCTGAGCAGACAGCCAGGAGTAAACCCTGAGCACCGCTGGGTGTGGCCCCCCCCTCAAAAAAAAGAAGATAAAACGGGGGGGCCGGGAAGGTGGCGCTAAAGGTAAGGTGTCTGCCTTGCAAGTGCTAGCGTAGGACGGACAGTGGTTCGATCCCCCAGCATCCCATATGGTCCCCCCAAGCCAGGGGTGATTTCTGAGTGCATAGCCAGGAGTAACCCCTGAGCGTCAAACTGGTGTAGCCCAAAAACCAAAAAAATAAAATAAAATAAAATAAATAAAAGGGGGCTGGAGTGATAGCACAGTGGTAGGGCTACACCTGGCATCGTGGCTCAGAGCTCAGGGCTGACTCCTGGCTCTGCACTCAGGGATCGCTCCAGGCAGGAGGGACCCTCTGTGGTGATAGGAACCAGTCTGGGGTCAACCAAAGGCAACCCTGTCACACCCTTGGTCCTCTCTCATTCCATTCTAGGGAGACATACATAGGGAGGGACCAAGCGTCCTCCTGGCCCCTGCAGCCTGATGCAGGCGATGAGATCACGAGGGCACAGAGTGGGGCCCTTGGCCTGCCGGGCCCGACTTAAGCAGACACTCCAGCGACCTTCGAGAAACCAGAGAACAAAACCGTAGGAGCTTTCCTCTCCCCCACAGCCTCGGGTTTCAGAGAAATTGGAGACAGTGGTGCACACGTAGTCCTTGGCACTGCACAAGGGCGGCATAGCCCTGGGACTAGCCGGCATTCTGGCCCAGGGCAGCAGGGCAGATGCAGAGCTGGTGTGGCCTCCCAGGGCTGGGCATCAGGGTGTGGGTTCCTGTGGCCTGCTCCACAGGAGACACTGGCCAGTGGCCTGGGCTTTGGCCAACAAGCCTTCATTCTGCCTGAGGCCTGCCAGGTGCTTTGGAGGAAGGTGGGGGTGGGGGGCAGGGGTAGGCATGGATTTGGCGAGAAGGAAGGAGGAAACAGTAGTGGATGATGAAGGCAGGAGAGGAGTGAGGAGGTGACAAGTTTGATTTCTTTCCAGAGGTGGAGATCAGGGGCCTGAGCATAGCATCGCAGGGTGGGTGTTTGCCTTGCCTGTGGCAGACCCCTAAGCTATGCTCGGTTTGGCCCCAAACACAAACAAGAAAAAGCAAAGGAGACAATCAAAATAGATAGGAGTCAGGATGCTTGTTTTTTTTTTTTTTTTTTTTTTTGGGGGGGGGGGGGCACACCCTGCAGTGCTCAGGGGCTCAGAAATCACTCCTGGGCAAGAGAGATAGCATAGAGGTAAGGCGTTTGCCTTGCACACAGCCAATCTAGGACGGGCGGTGGTTCGAATTTCACATCCCACATAGTCCCCCATGCCTGCCAGGAGTGACCCCTGTGCATAGCGGTGTGACCCAAAAACAAGAAACAAACAAACAAACAAAAAGAAATCACTTCTGGCAGGCTTGGAGGACCATATGGGATACTGGGAATTGAATTCAGGTCTGTACTGGGTTGGCTGTGTGCAAGGCAAATGGCCTGCCGCTGTGCTATCCCTCTGGGCTCAAGGTGGTCATGTTTCAGATGTTTGTGTTTCAGGGACTCACCTGGTCAGATCCAGGGTGTGGCCCCAAAAAACCAAGGGGCCTTCGTAGCACAGTGGATAGGACATTTGCCTTGCATGCAGTCAACCCGGGTCTAGTCCCTGGCATCCCATATTATTCCCCTTCCCCCACAACCACCCCCCAGTCTGCCAGGAACGATTTCTGACCACAGAGCCAGGAGTAAGCCCTAAGGGTATCTGGGCATGGCCCCAAAACATCATCAACCCTGCAACAGGTTGGAATCTCCCAGCAGTCAGTGCTCTTGACCTATGGTCTGGGCTGGTCCTGCTGTTCTCTTGTGTTTTGGGACACACCCAGCAGTGCTCTGGGGTTATTCCTGGCTCTGCACTCAGAAATCGCCCCTGGCAGGCTGGGGGACCATATGGGATGCTGGGAATTGAACCGGGTCCTTCCGGGTCATCCGAGTGCAAGGCAAACACCTACTGCTGTGCCATCTCTCTGGCCCCCAGGTCTGCCTGATTTGACCCTCGTGAGCCTGACAGACATGGCAAGTGAAGTGAGAGACTCGGGAGACTGGTGGGTGACTTTGTGGTGCCGTGAGGCTCAGATGGTAAATGGGGACAAAGCAAGACACTAGGAGCAGCCTGGGGTGTGTGTGCAGGCCCTGAGCTGTGTGTAAGGGGGAGTCTGCAGCAAGTGGGTAGGGGGAGAAGGAGAGGAGCAGCCGAAATCTTTCCCGGGACCAACATCTGGACTAACCTGGCGTTTTCACGTGGCAGCTGTTTGCTTTGGAGACTCGCCTAGCAGCCCTGAGGACCGACTCTCCTCTGGTTCAGTGCTAAGGGCTGTCCCCAGGGGTGCTCTGCAAACAAAATCTCGGGGTCCCACAGGCAGAGTGTATGCTCCAGTCTCTGAGAGGATTCTCTGATAATCAGGGGATTTACAATGGTGGTGGGTAGGGCCAGAGCGATAGCACAGCAGTAGGACGTTTGCCTTGCACGCCACCGACCTGGGATGGACCTGGGTTTGATCCCGGCATCCCATATGATATCGAGCTTCAGCAGCGATTTCTGAGCACAGAGTCAGGAGTAACCTCTGAGCACTGCTGGGTGTGACTCCCAAAACCAAAAGCCAAAAACCAAAAAAAAAAAAAAAAAAGAAGAAACAAAGGCATTTGGTCATTTTCTGCTGGGCACACACAGGGGAACTTCGATAAGGCGCCAAAGCCGAAAGAGGCCAGAGTGGTAGGACAGGAATTAAGGTGCTTGTCTTGGTTCCGGCTCAAACCCCAGCACCACACAGAGAGTCCCCTAAAGCCAACCAAGAGTGATCCCTCAGCACTGCTGGCCATGGGCTAAACCCCAATCCCACCATCCCTTCCCCCCAACAAACCTATCGAGGCTGGAGGGATGTTTCAGGCTGAGTGGTGGGTGGGTGGGGGGCATTTCCCAATGACACAGGATCCCTGGAGCACTGTTGGGAGGAGGCCCCCCCCCCCAAACACGGGTAGCTTCCAAGCACCACAGACTGTGACTCCTAGAGAAAGCTG
Source organism: Suncus etruscus (assembly GCF_024139225.1). Taxonomy (NCBI): domain Eukaryota; kingdom Metazoa; phylum Chordata; class Mammalia; order Eulipotyphla; family Soricidae; genus Suncus; species Suncus etruscus. The sequence goes on along the minus strand of NC_064859.1, from coordinate 102,137,525 downwards.
GAACAGCCACCAGGTGGTTCTCTCATCTCATGCTCAAGTGTGGGGCAAGAGGCAAGCAGTTGGCCACACATTTCTGGGCTCCTGAGCCTTAGTCACCAGACCAGACAGGAGCTGGAGGGATAGCACAGCGATAAGGCATTTGCCTTGCATACAGACAAACCGGGACAGACCTGGGTTCGATCCCCAGCTTCCCATATGGTCCCGAGCCTGCCAGAGCCACTTCTTTTTTTTTTTTTTTTGGTTTTTGGGTCACACCCGGTGGTGCTCAGGGTTTACTCCTGGCTGTCTGCTCAGAAATAGCTCCTGGCAGGCACGGGGGACCATATAGGACACCGGGATTCGAACCAACCACCTTTGGTCCTGGATCAGCTGCTTGCAAGGCAAATTCCGCTGTGCTATCTCTCCGCCCCCCCCAGAGCCACTTCTGAGTGCAGAGCCAGGAGTAACCTCTGAGCACCACTGGGTGTGGCCCCAAAACCAAAACAAACAAATAAAAAACCAAACCAGGGACCAGAGGAATAGCATGGAGGTAAGGCATTTGCCTTACATGCAGGATGATGGTTGTAATCCCGGCATCCCATATGGTCCCCCAAGCCTGCCAGGAGCAATTTCTGAGCGGAGAGCCAGGAGTAACCTCTGAGCACCACTGGGTATGGCCCAAAAACCAAACCAACCAACCAAACTAAGAAAAAACCAGACCAGACAACCTCCTGGAGTACAGGGCCCCATGGGGGAGCATCCGCAGCTGGGGGACTTGGGGACAGAGGAGCAGTGCAAAATAAAATCCCATGGGTTGTGAGATCATCCCAGGCCTGAAGAAGCAGGGTAGCAATGAAGAAATAATAAACCAAACCAGCAAGAGTATGACTAGGAGTGGAGCTCGTGACTTCTCGTAGTCTCTCCAAAAAGCACCAAGCTAAAACTCCCTTGTTTTTATTCTCCCAGAACAAAATCCACCAGGGCAGAGTGATCCAGGTGGGTTTTATATATCAAAGGCAGAGGTTTAAGGAAAGAGGAAGGCCTTCTTCTGGGGCTGATAGCTGGGTGTCGTCCTATGGAGCTCGAATCTTCTGGAAGCTTCCCACACTCTTGCCCTGCCATGCCCTCCTCTCCCGGGAAGGTCCTGCTGTCCTGAGCTCCCCAGCTCGAGGTCCCAGCAGAGAGAGGTGAAAGCACGGGCTGGCTATGACCCAGCCTTGGGAAGAACTCTGGTTTCTATCACAGAAACAGTCTGGGATTTGGGAGGGTAGAGAGCCCCCCCAATACTCACGTCACCAGGAAGTCATGTGATTGCATCTTTTTTTTTTTTTTTTTTTTGGTTTTTGGGCCACACCCGGTAATGCTCAGGGGTTACTCCTGGCTATGTGCTCAGAAGTTGCTCCTGGCTTGGGGGACCATATGGGACACCGGGGGATCGAACCGCGGTCCGTCCAAGGCTAGCGCAGGCAAGGCAGGCACCTTACCTTTAGCGCCACCGCCCGGCCCCGTGATTGCATCTTTAAGTAAAATATATAAGGGGTTGGAGAGATAGTGCAGGTGGCAGGCACTTGCCTTGCATGCAGCTGACCTAGGTTCAATTCTTGGCATCTCACATGATCCACCAGAAGTGATCCCTGAGCATCCCAAAACCAAAATCAAGCCAAACAAATATGTATCATATATATTTTATATCATATATAAAATATATATTTGTAAATTTATGTAATTATAATTATAACATAACATAACATAATGTCTATTATATATGTATACATTTGGGGCTGGGGAAATAGTTCAGCAGACTGCTGTGCTGGCTTGGATCTAGGAATCCTGGGTGCAGCCCTGATACCCCGGGTCCCTGAGCACACAGCCCAGCACCACCTGACAGTGCCAGGAAAAGCACACGGAACATTACCGTCTACACAGCCTGTAACATATCATAGAAATCAGCAGCCACAGATACAAAAAAACGAATACACTGAGCAACCTTTTGGTTTTTCTTTCACTTCTGGGTCACACCCAGAAGTGCTCAGGGGTTGTTCCTGGCTCGGTGCTCAGGGGAGCCAAAAGGTTATCTCTGTGCAAGGCAAAAATGCCTTACCTTACCTTACCTTATCCTATCTTTCTGGCCCTATACCTTTTTACCTTTTGAAAGTTTTCAGATTATTATGACTGAAACCCAACTATATAAGCATGGTACTTAAATATAGATTTATAAAAAAAAAAAAAAGCTTTTAGATTAGGTTAAAAAGAAGCAGGACAATAGGTCTGTTGCCGAAATCATCGAAAGGAGTCTCAAAGCAGTGCTACTGGCAATAGCTCAGCAGAGGGAGGGTCTGTCCTGAACCCGAGGGACAAGGCAGCCTCAGCGACCTTCCTTCCAGCTGGCTGTTAGGCTTTCACGGGAACACTGAAGGCCCGGCTCTGTGTCCCCGTCCTCAAGGGGACAGCCTGTGAGCTGGGTCCACTGAAAGAAGAACTGAGGTCGGAGCTGGGTTTGGGGGAGGACGGCAGGGCAGGGCATTTGGCAGCTCAGTGGGGACCAAGTTTCAGTTTTGCAAATTGGAAAGAGCTTTGGAGGCTTCTGGAAGGTGTGAAAGTCCTCAGCCCTCCCTGCCCAGCATTTGGAAATGGCAATGCCGGTGGTTATGGCATCTCAGCAGCCTACCTGCCTCTGCATGGCTGTGTTCGCAAACGCCCTACCGCTGTGATATCGCTCCAGTCCCTTATCTTCATTTTTTTTATGTTGAATTATTTTAACAGTTATGGAAGGGGTAGAAGGAATCCCCAGTAATCTAGTCAATTTAATTGATCCTTTATAAATTTTACTTTTTGTTTTGTTTTGTTTTTGGGTCACACCCGGCAGTGCTCAGGGGTTACTCCTGGCTCTAGGCTCAGAAATAGCTCCTTGCAAGCTCAGGGGACCATATGGGATGCCGGGATTCGAACTAATGACTTTCTGCATGAAAGGCAAATGCCTTACCTCCATGCTATCTCTCCGGCCCCTATAAATTTTACTTTGATTTTGGGGGCACACTGGGCTGTGCTCAGAGCTTATTCCCTGAGATCAGCCCCAGATTAAGAGAGAGAGAGGGGGGGCGAGGAAGGATGGTTGGATGGAGGGAGGGAGAGAGGGACGGAGGGAGGGAGGGAGGGAGGGAAAAAAGGGCCCATAAAGATAATTATTTTCTTTTCATTATTTTATCATTTAATTTTTACATGAACATCCTTAATTCACATGGGATGTCTTCTTAGGGTGTGAATTTGAATCGGAACTTAATTTTTCTCCATGTCATTTCCCAGAGTTCATTTGTGAACGTCTTTGCCAGCACCTGCAATCCTGCAGAATCATAAATCAGTCTTCTAGATATTCCTCTGTTTAGGCATTGATTTCTTTGTCTATTTCTATGTTGATCCCACATTTTAAGATTGCTCTAGCTCAGTGATGTCTTCACATCCACGAGGCCACGTTCTTTTACTTGCTTTTCTCCTTCCTTCCTTCCTTCCTTCCTTCCTTCCTTCCTTCCTTCCTTCCTTCCTTCCTTCCTTCCTCTTTCTTTCTTTCTCTCTTCTCTCTTCCTTCCTTTCCCTCCCTCCCTCCCTCCCTCCCTCCCTCCTTTCTTTCTTTCTTTCTTTCTTTCTTTCTTTCTTTCTTTCTTTCTTTCTTTCTTTCTTTCTTTCTTTCTTTCTTTCTTTCTTTCTTCATTCCTTCTCTTCCTTTCTCAGACCTAGCAATTTTCCCCCCACGAGGTTTGGGGGCACTTTACATCCATTTCAGAATTGGGAATTTGATTAAAATTGCACTGGCCGGGGTGTAATCAGTTTGAGGAACCATGACAACTTGAATCAAATGAAAACTTCTGCAAAAAAAACTAAACTAAAAACCAAAACTGAACTTTGTAGAGATCTTGAAATAGAAGTGCCAAAAATAGTCCTGTATATGAGAGAGAAGTGAGGCAGAGGGGACACAGAGAAGGGAGAGGGAGAGAAGAAGAGGAAGAGGAGGAGAGGGGGGGCAAGAAGAGAGAGAAGGAGGGAGGGAGGGAGGGAATATGAGATGGGGAGAGGCGGGAAGAGGGAGGAGGGAAAGGGAAAGAGGAGAGGAGGGGAGAGGAGAAGGGAGAGGTAAGGTGGGGAGAGGAGGAAAGGAGAGAAGAGAGGAGAGGAGAGGAGGGAAGAAGGGGAGAGAGGAGAGGAAGTAAGAGAAGGGGATTGGAGGGGAGAGGAGAGGAGAGGAAGGAGGGGAGAAGTGAGTGGGGAAGGGAGAGTAAGGGAGCGAGAATAGGGAGGGTAGAGGAGGGAAAAGAAGGGGAGAGAAGTGGAGGGGAAGGGAGAGTCAGGGAGGGGAGAAAAGAGAGGAAGGAAAGGGGAGAGAAGGGTAGGATAGGAAAGAGGAGAGGAGAGGAGGGGAGAGGAGGGAAGAGCAGAGTAGGGGAGGGGAGAGTAGGAGAGCAGGGAGCAGCTTCGGCCCCCAGCAACCAGGGAACTGGACAAAACCGCGCAGTACCGCACCTAACCTGCAGGGGGCGCTGCCCGGCTCGCCCTCCCTTCCTCCCTCGATGCGCTCGGTGCTCGGCTCCCCGGCCTAGCGCGGCCTTTCGGGGCTCGGCAAGTCCTTCTGCGCGTGCCGCGCGCTACGTCACTTCCGCCCGGCCACACTCCGGCTTCAGTGCCCGGCCTGTCTGCGCACGCGCGCGGGCCTCTGCAGGCCCCGAGCATCTCCTCGCAACCTAGCAAAGGCGGGGTTCCCCAACTAGTCCCGGAGTGCCCCTAGTCCCGGCACCGGTGCCCCTCGCGCCCACGATTGGTCCACTTGGTCCCAGAGATGGACGGGGCGGCCCCGGGCCCCCGCCCATCCGTCGGTGCATCCTTTCCCAGTGTCCGTCCGTCCGTCTGTCCGCCCCCATCTCCTCTCCCTCCTCCTCCCCCGGCCCCCAGGCCACGCCCACCGAGCAAGGTCCCGCCCCTTCCGGAAGTGCCGGTGCCGGAAGTGCGGGCGGCGCATGCGCGGTGCGCGGCCGGCCGGGCGAGTCGGAAGCTCGTCAGGGCGCTCGCTCGGTGGCGGCGGCGGCGGCGGCGGCGGCGGCGGCGGCTCGTCAGGCGGGCAGGGCGGGCGAGGCGTCCTCGGGCCGGGTCGGGGCGCGCGGCCGGGCGGGCGGGCGGGCGGTCGGGTCGGGGCGCCGGGCGCGGGATGCCGCCTCCCGGGGCGCGCGGGGGCAGCGGGCGGCGCGCGGCCGGGGCGGGCGGGAGGCGGCGCGCGGGCCCCGGCCCCCGGCGCGGCCTGAGCCTCGGCCTCCGCCTCCGCCTCCGCCTGCGCGGCTAGGCAGGCCCGGCCTCTCGGACCCCGGCGAGGCCGAGTCCCAGTCCGCCATGCAGGCGCCGCCGCCGCCCTACGAGTTCTTCAGCGACGACAACGCGCCCAAGTGGCGGGGGCTGCTGGTGCCCGCGCTCAAGAAGGTGAGGGGCGCCCGGGACGCCCGGACACCAGGCACACCTAGACACCCGGGACGCCTAGACAGACCCCTGGTGCACCCAGACACCCCGATCCCCGGGACGCCCAGGCACACCTAGACACCCGGAACACCCAGGATACCCCAATCCCCGGGACATCCAGACACCCAGGACACCCAGACCCCAGGCACACCTAAACACTCGGGAAACCCAGACACCTTGATACCCAGGACACCCCAATACCCGGGACACCCAGGACACAATAGACACCCAGACAGACCCCTGGGACACCCTGACACATGGAACACCCAGACACCCCAGTACAAAGGACACCCGGGACACTTAGATACCCAGGACACCAGGCACACCTAAATACCCGGGACACCCAGGACACAATAGACACCCAGACAGACCCCTGGGACACCCTGACACATGGAACACCCAGACACCCTAGTACAAAGGACACCCGGGACACCTAGACGTCCAGGACATCCCGGGACACGGGACACCCAGACACCAGGCACACCTAGATACCCAGGACACACAGACACCTGGGAATTCCTCATATCCCAGACACCTAGACACTGGGACACTGCGATCCATGGAACACCCAGACCCCTGGGACCCCCGCATACCCGGGACACTCTGATACACAGAACGCCCAGACCCCCCGGGACAACCTGATATCCAGGACACAACCAGGACACCGCGATCCATGGGACACCTAAGAACATCCCAACACACCCAGCCCTGGCACTCACCCCTGAGTCCTATACCACGGGCTGCCGAAGGAAGCCTGTGTGTGTATCTGTGGCTGGAACTTCGGGTTCCCCCAAGTCCCCCCCACTCCTTCCTAGTGCTGAAGCCCCAGGTACTGTGTTGGTGGGACCAAGTTAGGCTGGTCACAGCCATGCACTCGGGCTCTGGAGCTGCAGTCCAGACCCAGCAACTGTTCTCAGACAGACAAACAGACAGACCTGATGTTGCGAGGTGTTAGTGTGTGTGTGTGTGTGTGTGTGTGTATGTGTGCTGAAAGGTGTCCACTTGCCCTTTTGCCTTGCCTGCTCCTCTTACCCTGAAAGGTCGTTGGCTTCTCGTGGAACTGCATTGTTCACTTCAGGTACGTGTCCAGCATATTTCAAGGACTTTCCCCGGATGTTTCTGGCTTGTTCCCCGTGTCTAGCAAGTCGCCAGCACTCTTGACGCATCTGGAGGACAGGAGGGCTTCCCTGGGGCTTGGGTACTTCATGAGACTCACTTGGCTTTCAGTTTTGGTTTTGTTTTGACCTTCACACCTGGCAGCTTCTCATCGAAGCTCTGTGTTCTCAGGGGGGTATGCTGGAAACAGGTATGGGGGATGCACATGCCAGTGATGCGCGGGCCGTTCTTAGCTGAGTGTCACTTGATGCACTCCTGGTGGTGCTGGGGGAGGGGCGTGAGGTCTCTGGCTGGTCCCAGGGGCCACTTGCTTGGTGCAGAGCACGTGCTCTGGCGGGCTCAGCCTTCTCCATGGCCTTGGAAGCAGGTATGTGACCTAGGTCGGTGTGCGAGAAGATAGGAAGATTATTGAAGTTAAACCAGAGCACTCAGACAACTAAAACTTCTAGTTTGGGGTGGTCTTTTGTAGAAGTAAACCACCTAGGTGCCATCTTGGTCAAGGACCTTGTTTAGCAGGCCGAGAGTGGGTCTGATTGGAATCTGTCCCTAGAAACTGTGGCTGGCTGGCACAGTTATTTTTTTTTAAATGTATTTGACTATTGTTAAAAACAGGAAGCTATTATATGAAATCTGAATTTTCTTTTCCTTTATTTTTTTTTTGGCCATACTGGGGTCTAACTTATCAACAACAGTCTAACATGCTCTGCTCCTAAGCTGCATCCCAAGCCCCTTTCTTTTCTTGGAGATTGGAAGAACTCTTTTCCACCTCTTCTTCCCCTTCTTGCTGGGCAGTCACTGTCTGGAGCTGAGGAACGACTGCTCTCTTTGGTCGTGGCCTGTACCGTTCTCAGCCCCTGTCATTCCCCTTGGCTTATTTTACACGAACCGGCTGTGACTCCATGCAGAGATAGCTAGGTGACAGGAGAGGCCTGGGAGAAGGTGGTAGTCTACACAGCCCAGCTGGTCGTGTCAAATGCTTCCAACTCGCATTTTCAAGTAATCTCTAATGATGACTCTCAGCCACCTCCAAAGGCTCGAAATACATTTCCTTGAAATACCTGCATTCTTGATAGCTCAAGCGTCCCCTGCCTGCTATGCACTTCCTGTGGTTATGACTATTGTGAACTCTTTGTTCTTGTTTGGGGGCCACAACTGGTAGTGCTCAGGGAGGACTCCTGGCTCTGCGTTCCAAAATCCCTCCTGGCAGGCTGGGGACCATATGGGATGCCGGGGATTGGATGGGAATCAAAACCAGGTCTGATCCGGGTCAGCCTCATGTCAGGCAAACGTCCTTCTGCTCTGCTATCATTCCTGCCCCAATTGCGAACACTCTTGAAAGAAAGACTTACCGGTACCATGTCAGATGCAGCTGGGCCCCTAGTGAGGCTCTTTGGCCAGACCTTGCTCTTCGTCTGCCCACCCTACCCTGGGCCTGGCAGAACAATTAATACTCACCCTCTGGGCTCACTCACTGTCAGCTTTCTCCGGTCTCCAGGACTGCAGCCATAGTCTTGTTTTTGTTTGTTTGTTTTTTTGATATTTGGGCCACACCCAGTGACACTCAGGGGTTACTCCTGGCTATGGGCTCAGAAATTGCTCCTGACTTGGTGGACTATATGGGACGCTGGGGATCGAACCTTGGTGGGTCTGTCCTGGGTCAGCCGCTTGCAAGGCAAATGCCCTACCGCTTCGCCATCGCTCCAGTTCCTAGTCTTGGTTTTTATTTAGGGCCCTCACCTAGAATCTGACAATGAGTCTGCGTGTCCTGCCTGTTACTATGCCCTCTCTACCCCCCTCACTGGACTGGAGGAGTCTTTAGAACAGAAGTAATAATTTACCCTCATTTTGGCTCTCACAAATATAATGACTGACCCCTTGCAGGACTTGAGAATGAATGAAAGAAAAGGAGAGGAACTACCCAAATTAAAACCATCACCTACCACTTGCGGACCTACCCACTTATATGTTTGCCCTCTTGAATTAGGGCTTTATTATTTGGCTTGATTGGGCCCAAACCTGGAAGGCAATCCTCAGTGACTCTCTGAGTTACTGACCACATGCGGGTGGACCATGTTGGTTCTTCTCCCTTGGACCATCTGTTTGTTTATTGGTTCTTTTCTTTTGGTTTTGGAACCCACACCTGGTGGTGCTCAGGGGTTACTTATGGCTCTGCACTCAGAAATCGCTCTTGGTTGGCTCAGAAGACCCTATGGGATGCCGGGAATCAAACATGGGTCTGTCCCAGGTTGGCCTCGTGCAAGGCAAATGCCCTACCGCTGTGCTATCTCTCTGGCCTCTTGTTTCTTTTCTGTTTTAATTTGCTCTTGGTCCTTCTCTCCAGATTGCTGGGGTAGCATTTTTTGTATGTATTTTTGGCCATACCTGGCAGTGCCCAGGGACTTCCGCTAGCACTTTGCTGAGGGGATCTTTCCTAGTGGTGCTGGGGGGACCATGCTGTGCCGGTGATGGTGATAGCATAGCATTTGCTCAGCTCCTGCGCTCTCTGGCCCCTGTGACAGCCTCTGGACTGGATTCATTGCCTTTTGCCCTCTACTCTTTTTCAAAGTTCAGAAGTTAGTGTGAACTTCTGGACGTGGCCCATCAGAACCTTTGGTGCCTGCGGAGGTTGTCCGGTGAAAGGTCCCGCCAAGCTCTAGCATGGGCTTGGCTGGGATTGACTTGATCTCATCTCGATTGACTAACTGGATTGCCTTTCTGAATCTTGCCTGTTTCTATTTTTGTTTTTGGGCCACACCGGTGGCACTCAGGTTAACCCTGGCTCAAGAGCTCAGAAATCATGCCTGGCAGGCTCGGGGAACCATATGGGATGCCAGGATTGAACCCGGGTCCTTCCCGAATAAGCAGTGTGCAAGGCAAACACCCTACTCTTGTGCTGTTACTCTGGTCCCTCTTGCCTGTGTTTTATGCTGCAGCCAGACTTCTTTTCCTGACTCTTCCCAAACCCGTCCACACTGTCTCCCCGAATCTCTTGGTGTAGGCCTTGTCTTACCCAGTGCATCATCATATCAGCCTTACTGCAGATCATTTTCCTCAGCACCAAAGATCAGGAGAAACATAACTTCAAAAAATGGCTGAGCTGGAACTTTACCAGAAGTAGCGAGAGGATGAGATGGAAGAGGTTGTTTGGAACCACAGCCTGCTGTGCTGAGGGTTTATTCGTGGCTCTGGGCTAGGGGATCACTCCTAGCAGGGCTGGGGCTGGGGGTGAGGGTGGGGGTGGGGCAATGCAGACTATGAAGTGCCTGGAGTCCAAGACAGCTTGGAAGCAGGACAAGGCAAGCAAGCACCTCACCCACTGTAATATTTCCCCAGCTCCAGGGCAAGTGGTTTAAATGACTGGCTTTTTTTGTTTGGACCATAAGGGATGCCGGAGTTCGAACCACCGTCCTGCATGCAAGGCAAACACCCTGCCTCCATGCTCTCTCTGGCCCCTAACTGACTGCTTTGATAGTAAGCTAAGGAGCTTGAATTTTATCTCCAGGGTATAGGGAGTTACTGAAGAGTCTGCATTTTTTTTTTTTTGAGTTTTTTTTTTTTATTTTGATCATAGTGGCTTACATATTGTTGACAATGATATTTTAGGTACATATTTACATAAAATCAGGGGGGATTCTGCATTTTGGGTGGCCAGAGTGATAGCACAGCGGGTGGGTAGGCGTTTGCCTTGCATGTGGCCAACCCGGTTTTGATCCCCAGCATCTCATACATTCCCCCAGGCCTGCCTGGAGCGATTTTTGAGTGCAAAGCCAGTAGTAACCAGAGTGTCTCTGGTGTGGCCCCCAAACAAACAAACAAGAAAAGAATTTCTGCATTTTTGTTTTATATTTATTTATGTTCATTTTTTTCTTTTTTTTTTTTTCTTTTTTTTTTTTTTTTTATTGTGTTCATTTTTTTCAACCACACCCATTTGTGTTCAGGGCTTACTCCCCTGTTCTACACTCAAGGACCACTTCAGGTGGTGGTTGGGGGACCTTATGGGATGCCGGAGATCTAACCTAGATCAGTTGCTTATAAGGGAAGCATCCTCCCTCCATGCTGTTCCGGCTCCTTTGAGGAAATTGAACTCGGGCCTCACATGTCAGACAAGTGTGATGATTAATTTTACTAATTTTGAAGAATGAGTGGAATAGCATCAGGCCTGAGTTTTAGAGTAGAAGATGAATTGAAGGGGAACACTGGGGCAGAGGAGAGAATACAGCCAGGGGTCCTGCACTCAGCTAAGGAGACTTGTACTTGGTCTGAAATCCACTTGGGGGTGGATTTTATTTGAAAGATGTTTAAAGGCAGAACTGACAAGACACCTATTCCCTTGGAGCGTGACTGGGGAAAGTGGTGTGAAAGCAGGCACGGCCCTGTTTATTTGATGCCAGTGTCTTTACTTGGTGAAGTATGGGGGAGGAGGAGATGGAGATGGAATGGCAAGGGGGACATATGCTTTGCACTTAGGATATATTGATTTGAAAGTTCTTTTGGGTTATTGAGGTGGATTCATTTCATTTATTTAATTGTCTGTTGTTACCTGGCAAAGCAGACGTAGGGGTTTGAGAAGTAAAGTCTTAAGAGTAATGAAGTCTGTATCTCTACACGGACCGATAAGTGAGTGTTCGTGGTGGTGGCTGTTTTCAGCAAGCAATTGGAGACGGCTCAAATATCCATCAGCCGCTAAATGAATAAGTTGTGAGATTGTGATACTGCTCAGCAATAAAAAGGAATAAAGTATTGCCGCATATGTCAACACGACTGAATCTCTAAGCCATTAAGGGGAAAGAAGCCAGACTCTGGAAACAGGTATAATTCTCTATGATTTTATTTATGTAAATTCTAGAAAGTGCAGACTAGTCTGTACTACATTACCGAAGACCAGTGTCATTTGGGGACCAAGGCTTTGAAATCCATTTGTCTGGATTGAGCCTGTAGTTTCAGATATGTAAACATTTTTTTTTGGGGGGGGGGAGCCACACCCGGCGTTGCTCAGGGATTACTCCCGGCTGTCTGCTCAGAAATAGCTCCTGGCAGGCACGGGGGACCCTATGGGACACCGGGATTTGAACCAACTACCTTTGGTCCTGGATCGGCTGCTTGCAAGGCAAACGCCGCTGTGCTATCTCTCTGGGCCCTGTAAACATATTTTAACATTAGCTTGGATAGCTGAAGTATGCACTGTTTATTGTACAGCAGTTGTTATCTTAAAAGTATTACCAAAAAAAGTTATGGGGCTGGGGTGGAGCTATAGCACTATGGGTAGGGCCTTTGCCTTGCACTGGGCTGACCCAGGTTCAATTCCCAGCATCCCATATAGTCGAGACTGCCAGGAGTGATTTGGATCGCAGAGCTACAAGTAAATACTGAGCACCTCCGGGTGTGGCCCAAAAAAGGAAGGAATGAAGGAGGGAGGGAGGAAAGGAGAGAGGGAGGGACGAACAGGAAGGAGAGAGAAGAGAGAGAGAGAGGGAGAGGGAGGGAGAGAGAGAGAGAATTAAAGAGAAAGAAAGAAAATGGGTTTTGGAAAGGTAGTTTAATGACCTGATGAGCATGCTCTGAAGTGAAATGCCCCAGGAGCAGCCCCCAGCACAGAGCTAGTGACCAGGCTCAAAAGTAGAAGCAAAAAAGAAAAAACTTCAACTCAACTACAAAATAGGATTGTATCAGAGCTGGGGAAGGGAGTAGGCAAAAGCACTGAGGGAGTACAGAGGGAAAGAAGTAAGGGAGATGATAGTGTCTCCAACTTAGTGTTTTGGGCCTGAGAGGTACTTGCCTTCCAACCCAGGTGTTATCCCTGGCACCCTGTGTGGGCTCTTCTAAGCTCTGACAGAAGTAAGCCCAGAGCACCGCCTGATGTGACAAAAAATAAATTAAAAAAACCCGAACTCAACAATAACAGCAAAGGCGGGGAGCCCACATTTTTTTTTCTCTAAAAGCTTGGAACCCCTGGGAAAAGAGTTGTGTGTCGTGGCGGAATTCAGGGTTTTGGAAGACACCTGTTAGTTGAGAAGGAGTTGGTAGAGAAATCTCAAAAAAAAGAAATGTTCAGCAAGGAGATGAGAAAGAAGCTCAGGAGGATGAGAATGGGATTTGTCGGGACAATTTTTCAATGACTGACTATTTTAAGTGCCTATGAGTATTCTCATTCTCACAGGATGCTAACAGATCTCAGGCAGGGTGGTTTGGCTAGTCTTCGTTTTCAGTAGTTAGTTGGTCGGCATCCTTCGGAGATGGTAGGAAAAGACGAAGACGGGCGTGCCGGTGGACGCCTGAAGTTTCTGCTTGGTAGCCCCTGTCTTCACAGTGCAGTAAGATATTTTTATGTAGCGGGGGAGAGAGGAAGGAGTTGAAAGACAGGTTGAAGGTTTGGACCGCTGTGGAGTGTAGATAAGTGGTAGTATAGCGGGGCGGGCCAAACTGGTCTTGGCAGCCAACCCCTTTGGTCCCTGGCACCTCAGCTGGTCCCCTGAACCCTCAGAGCCAGGAATAAGCCTCTGAGTCCAGCGGGCATGTCCCCAACATAAGGACCACAAATATGCAGTTTGTTGATAGAACAAGGTTGCTGTGTAGTGCGGTGTGCTGCGTGTGGAAGCCACAGCCTGGTAGTAGCATTCTTTGGTCTGGTGGTTGAGATTTTCCTCGAGTGATGCTCTCAGCCAGTAAGTAACAAAGCAGAGATGTGCATTCGTCGCAGCCTAGTTTTGGGGGGGGCGGCGGCATTTTTGATGATGGTGGTTATGCAGGACAGATCTTGTGGACTGGAGATATTGATAAATCGGAAGAGAACAGCATAGTCAGATAGACAATTATGAACAGAGGTCATGAGAATTCTAGCTGAAGTTTTATGATCTCAGAGATGAAGATGAGAGTTTGGTAAATGGAACAACAGCTTGCTTGCGTAGATGACGACTATGATGGAGTCTGCACTGTATCAGCTATTCTCCAATCCCTGTAATAAAATTTTTTTTTGGGCCACACCCGGCGGTGCTCAGGGGTTACTCCTGGCTGCCTGCTCAGAAATAGCTCCTGGGAGGCTCGGGGGACCATATGGGATGCTGGCGATAGAACCCAAGTCAGTCCCGGGTCAGCCACGTGCAAGACACACCCACCCTATTGCTGTGCCCCAATAAATAGTTTTTTTTTTTTTATAGTGCTTGTGGGTATATGAAAAATCTTTGCTCTTTCCTTCAGAATATTTTGGTCACATGGTCTAATTTTTTTTTTGGCCACACCCGCCATTGCTCAGGGGTTACTCCTGGCTGTCTGCTCAGAAATAGTTCCTGGCAGGCACAGGGGACCATATGGGACACCGGGATCCGAACCAACCACCTTTGGTCCTGGATCGGCTGCTTGCAAGGCAAACACCGCTGTGCTATCTCTCCGGGCCCATGGTCTAATTTTTTAACCCTAAATTCTGTGAAGTGTCAAAATGCAGAAAAACGTAGAAAGTTATGCACAGCCATCTTTCTCTCATTCTGATTCTGTACTAATGAACCTGTAGCTAGCTTACATGCATCTGTCTTTGGTATTTGATGTGTTTCCAAGGGATTTGCCTATGCCTGTAAACTTTATTAAACACGATGTCTGTATCATTGAGTTTAGCATTTATTTGCAGTCCTTTTTTACT